>NW_026887582.1:0-600000 GCF_032173495.1 Musca vetustissima
GTTGTCGATTATATTTTGATTGCAAACAAATTCGGCAGTTTGTTACGAATTCTTTGGCTTTTTTACCCATTTTTGGAAAAAAAAATAATCCTCTAAAATATGTTTAATATTTTCTTGCGCAGCTCTGTGTGCTCTGTTGTGTTCTGTCGCAATGATTTCTTTTTGATCATATCGGTGACAAATGATTTCGAATATCTGAATTTAACGCCTGGGAAAAGCTCAATTAACTTATGTTGAATTCTTGCCAACGTTGGTAGATCGCAATGAATTGCGTTTACAACATCTGGCTTCACAACTTGTTGCAACATCTCAAATAAGTCTCTGTCATTTTCAAAGGTAATAAAATATCGAGTTTCTCAAACATGATATAACATTTCACACCTTTTACAGTTCCTTCCTCAATTATGATTTGATTCCGAAAACAATTTACAGGTTTGTCTACCGATAATATTGTGTTTGTAAATGAAGCTTCACTGTGAACTGTTGCTTCGGTTATAACACTGGAATTGTCGCTCAAGTTGTTAATTTGCTGCCTGGAAAGAGCGTCTGCTACAACATTATCTTTGCCTGGCTTATAAAAGACCTTGGCATTGCATTCATCCACGAAAGCCTTCAAATGCCTAATCCTATTGTTAGGATTTTTATCGGATACAGCAAATGTTAAAGGTTTGTGATCGGTAAAAACACGAATGTCTTGAACGCCATACAAGTAGTTCCGGAGAGTTTTTAAAGCCCCAACTATTGCAAGAAGTTCACGTTCGTTTGTAGCATAATTCTCTTCGGCATCAGACAGTGTCCGCGATATCATTGTAATCGGTCTTCTACCCTGGGATAAAACAGCTCCGATAGCGTGCGAAGAAGCGTCAGTTGTCAAGTCAAATGGTTTTTTGAAATCAGGATAGTTAAAAAATATCTTGATATCGGAAGATGTGTTATTAATCTTCCGATATCAAGATATTTTTTAATGCATTAAATGCATGGATTTGTTCATCGTTCAGAGTAATTTTTATTTTCTTTGACTGAGACGCAGAGACATTGCCAAATTCTCCTCTTAGAATACTACTTAAAGGTCTTGCGATTTTTGCAAAATCCTTAATAAAACATCTGTAGTACCCTGCTAAACCTAAGAAAGAACGAACCCCACGTAACGTTGTGGGTTGTGGAAAATTTGTCATAGCATTTACTTTATCAGCACAGGTTGTTATGCCATTTGTTGTTACCATAAATCCGAGATATTCTGTTCTGTCTGAAAAATTTCGATTTTTCCGCTGAAACTTTCATATTTGCCTCTAAAAGACTTTTTAGAACTGATTCCACATCCCGAATATGATTTTCCTCGGACGTCGAGAAGATAATTACATCATCAATATAGACGAAACAACACTTCCCGATATGCTCTCGTAGAACATCATCAATGGCACGCTGAAAAATACTAGGTGCGTTTTTTAAGCCAAATGGCAAACGACAAAACTCGTATTTTCCATTTCTCACGGAGAATGCTGTTTTTTCTCTGTCCCGCTCAGCTAGCTCTATTTGATGGAAACCGGATTTTAGGTCTAGGGTTGTAAAATACTTGGCCCCACCTAAATTAGACAAAATCTCTGTTATGTCTGGTATAGGATATTTGTCGCTAATGGTTTTGTCATTTAGTTTACGGAAGTCAATAACCAGACGTTTGTTTGGGCAACCAAATTCGTCTACTCCTTTTTTATCAACCACCCATATGGGGTTGTTGTAAGGGGATCGTGACGGTCTAATAATACCGTTGGCTAGTAAATTCTCAACTTCGTTTTTGACGAAATCACTTACACCCAATGGGTAGGGGTAAAGCCTCGAGTAAACCGGCTCTTCATAAGTAGTTCTAATATTAGCAATTACATTAGTATTATAAGCAAGTGCTTCGTCAGGATCCGCAAATGCTTTAATATTTCTTTGAATCATATCATCAAATTTTCCTCTAATACCTAATGGAACTGCTAAAGAATTTAGTTCTAAATAATTAACATCTTTACATGAATCATAGTAAAGTGGTTCGACGTTATTTGCATAAAAAATTTTCGATTTTCCCAGGTCTATTGATGCGTTCAAAGTTTTTAAAATGTCGAGTCCGATTATCCCATCAAACGTCTCCAAACTAGGAAGAACAAAAAAATCAGTAAATATTCCAAATATGTTTGTTCGGACTTTCTCCTTAATTATGTTTGTATTATGAATTGATTTTACCAAAAATGGTCGATTAACTGATGTCACTCCCTGGAGTCCGTTGAATGGCTTAATGTAGTTTTTGGAGGTGCCAGTATATATTAAAAATTTTCTTGTTTTGCCGGCAATCACCCTTGGGATCCAAGGAAGCAGGGACCCTTGCCTAAAAAATTAAGCTCTTCGATGTCTTCGTCAGCCTCACATGCCAACACCTCATAAGTGTCCTCATCTAGTTCCCTATTCTCATCTGCAAATACTTCATTATTTCTATCGCAAGTTTCATTATTGCAACGAGTTTCTTTAATATGGTTCAATCTCTGCCATTAGAAAATCTACCAGAGTCTATGATTTTTGCTGATTATTCACCGTACCTTGAGTTTTCGAAGAAAGTCTATACGGTTGACTCTTGCTATCCTTCATCTCATTTCTCTTGGCGAAGCTATTTGCAAAAACATATCGTTGATGATTTGCCTCAACTTCTTGTGCGAGGGCCAATGCTGTGGCCATGTCCTCGGGACGAGACGAAAACAGAATGTCACAAAGTTGTTTTTTTAATCCTGAAATAAAAATGCGCAGACCATCTTGTCTGTATTTTGTATTAAGGTTAATAGTCAGTTGCGTATTGTCCCCGTATGTCATTGTAGTTTTATTCACTAACATAGCCACTCTTTTTTCTACTTCACTATAAAATTCTGAAATTGACAATTCCCCCTGTCTTAATGTGGACAGTTATTGTTCGATTAAATATATGGGTCTTTTATCAGCGTAAGTAAAATCAAGGCGTGCAATTATTGCTTTAAAATTTAAAACTGTGTTGAATGATACTAAGACGTCATTAGCATTGCCAACAATTTTATTTCTTATAATCAGAACAGCCTGATAATACCTTGCCGTCCCCACGGTATTTTCATGAATCTTATGTGCAGCTTTTGCTGCGGCCCGCCATGATACGTACTTTTCTCTTGTTCCATTAAACTCTGAAAGAGATTTCACAGCATCGAGGTTATCCGTACCGATCGAGCTCGTGATTTTAATTTCTTCGTACGTCTCTACGGATGACGACGGAGTTTGCATAACACATATTTTCCTCGTCAGTTCACTAATTTGATCTTTTAACGCCTTATTTTCCGAGTCTATAATGGCACGCTGTCCTTGGAGTGCTGCACTTACAGCAGCATCCACAATTTGTTTGATTTGTTCCGCGTTCATAATTCGGTCACTTTTTTTAAGTTTTTTTTTTCTTGAGGAATGATTACTCTACTTACATGGATTCTATTGATCGTTGGGCGCCAGTTATTTGTTTTAGTTTCTTGATTATCTTTATTTAATTATTATTTATTAAGTATTAAGTGTTTCACTAAAATTATTAGAATAATATTAATTGTTGTTGTTTCTTAAGTATTAGTTATTAAAATTAGTATTATTAGAATAACGTTGATTGTTGATTGTTGAATGTTGTTGTTATTGTTGTTGTTGCTGCTGAAGTTCCTTTACTTGTTGGTGCTGCTTGTTTTAAGTTTGAGTTTCGATGGAAGACTGCCGAGTTTTAGTTTTGTCTTTTATTTCATGGTGGTGCTTTTTCAAAATGTGTCGACGATGCACTTACAGTCATTTATTGTGGGAAAATGCTAATCAAGCATTTCTCAGCGACGAATGTTTATTTCTGTAACTTATAAGTCCATGGCCCAAATATCTGGTTATCCCGAAAGTAAACAATACATCTAAATGTATTCCCATTGAATTTACTTTTCTTGTGATTTAAAGTTCGCAAATAAGTGGTACAGTGTTCGCAAATAAGTGGTGCACTAACGTATATTTTTAGAGAACAAATACACTTTACGGAATCCTCTCAGAACATTTTGAGTCTTAAATGCATTTTACGGATATCTCTTACATCATTGCCATCACGTTTACAATGTTTACTACATATTATCCTTTTGATACTGATAACAACCTATTTAATTTGTTTGGAGAAAACTTCGTACTTCAGGAAATATGGGGTTGCAAAATTTTAAAAATAATTTTTATTTGTTTGCCTTAAGAGACTCAGCTGGATTGTTGTGGTTCAGCAGAAGTATGTATATGAAAGCCAGGGCCGAAGGCCGGCTATTCAGAAAAAATCATATTAAAAGGTTTTTGAGATAGGTAGGCCTTCAGAAACTGATTATAAAAACATACGTTTTTTTCGGGGGGAAATCTGTACTTCCAGAGATATTTGGCTCGAAAGTTTCGAAAATATCCCCACTTTTTTATTATATATATTTAGGAACACTTCCGACCCGTTTGAAATTTGTACTGCAGCCCTTTTGATACTGATTACAACCACATACGTTTTTTGCAGAGAACTTCATACTGTTACTGTAGACACTCTTGAGGGCTCATTAATAGTTTCTCTAGACTCAACACTCCTTTTTCTCCCCTAATCAGGGATGGTCCGTGTGACGAATTTTTAGGTTTTCAATTGTCAAAAAGGTGTAAACGTCGAAAAAGTCATATACCTGTATAAAATGTAATTAATGTAGTTAACGTCATTTATTTGAATGTTATTACAATATACTGTTATTTTCAACAATATATATTATTTTTACATATATCTGACTATTCCTAGAACTGATAAAAACTTTTAAACTTTTTGGAGAACAAAATTTTCAAATTTGATATGGATTTGAGTAAAGCTATTTTGTCAAAAACCTAATGGTTTTTTGTGTGTTTCCGACTTTTCTGACGTATGTATTATGCCTCGGAAATGTATGTCATTTACGTCACTATTTCTTACGGACCATCTCTGCCCCTAATGAATAATAGCAATATCTTACAGTAGAATATTAAAAGATTAATAAAAATTTCATCGATAATCAACTACTATTAAAAGACCACAACCACCATTCTATATATTCTAATATAATAGAAAATATAGAATAGAATAATTATTAAAAGACCATAACCCCATTAGATGTCAACAGCTCCTCAGCGGCATATTTTCCGAATCATGTTTACATGGAGTAACAAATTATTACATAAGATTAATGGTAATGGCGGTAATGGTAATACTAAATATCAAAATACGTATACTCCCTTAAATATTTATGTTTAACTCCCCTATCCCCCCTATATACATCAATATAATTGGGATAAATTTCAAGGTCAGCAACTTATCATGGATATACATTCAACATCTCGGGTTTATATATACGCAATAGAATAAAAATTTTGTAATTTTTTATCTGTCATCAAAACAGTCATGCTTATTCTTGGGCCAGATTCCCTTCATCGAGTAAAAATTCGTGTTGTTGGGGTCATAATTGTAGCCTCTACAACGATCAGAAAAAAGTCAAATATATTAATCGATTATTACCAAAAACAATATGGCCACAAAAACACTTTCTTAAAGTTAACGCAAAAATAGAGTAAAGAAATGTTTCATTCTCATTTGTTCTGTTTTTAATAATTTCATTTCAGACTTTAACGTCCGCATTTCGCCAGCACGATACTGACATGGACGGTGTCATAACGATCCACTACGAACAATTTTTAAGCATGGTCTTTTCTTTAAAAATTTAAAAAAATCAATCTTCCTTAAATTATTATTGATACACCATAGGTGCCAAATTATGTCCCTTCGGGTATAAGGACTTACGGCCGTTAGCTCGTTATGGAAAAAATACATTAAAAAAGGAAATAAAACATCGTAAGAAACAAATATACATGCAATAAGTATTATTCTTAATTCTATTTGTACATTATAAAATCTCTATATGTTCTTTTTTCTATGCATACTTTTCATCAACGAATGTCTCAGAAATTGTGATGAAAAACGTCGAATTAAGAAGATTTTTTATATATTACTGATTACAAATATATTTTGATGAAAATAAATGACTAAAATTTTATTTGCTATAAAATATAAGTAAATTGCATTTAAAAATAGACACACATTGGATAAAGTATTAAAGGTAGGTAACATTAATTTTTTTATATATTATCATAAACTGAAAGATACTACTATTTCTAATTTATTAATGCAGTGTAATGTCGGTGTCGACATTTGTATTGTGAATGCGCGCGCGATGGCATCCTTGACAAAAAGAGAAGGTTGAAAATAGGGGTTCATATTCCATGTATTTTTGTGAACAAAGTACAGGTGGCATTTATGATCCGATTTGGATAAAATTTAGTACATGTCACTTATTTGGTCCAAGGACGAACCCTATTGAAATTGGATCTATATCAAATTTATATATAGTTTCGTCCAATTTAAGGTAAATAGTGCACCAAACCTTCAATATTGGTCCGATTAAGATAGAATTTCAGTTACAAAATTTCAGAGAATATAAATTAAGGACGTAATATCTAAAAACGTAAAGAACTTTAAAACATGCTAAGTCGACTTAGCATACTATGGTTCGGAGGGGTCGACATATATACTTTAGTCCCATTTTATGCACATAGTGCAAATGGAGGAGCCTATGTCTGTTCGTTTTACATGAAATATTGCATAGCGCATTGGATTGAAGACGTTTCAATTTTAGATATATCATCCATATATATTTTCATCCGATTTCATCAAAATGATGTACCAAACAACTAAAGTTTTTCCGCTTAGGACGAATTAGTGCACAAAGTACCAAATCGAGGCAAGAATAATGTGTATTATATTTTGTGTCAGATTGTATCTGTATGGGTTGTTTTAATTTAGTTCAAATATCTACAACTTCACGCAGTTAATTTCGTTAGATTCCATTTCAATGGTCCTCCAAAGATGATATCGTTCATTTGCTGCAAGACAGGCATAACTCAAAAAAGCGATTTCGCAGAAAATGCATTTTAAGTTTTCAATTTACTCACACTTTATATGGGACAGAGGAACTTCTACAGATTCTCAATTTGAGTGTGTAAGAGACATTTATATGAATTTTTTACACAACATGAGGTCTATTATAGCGAACAATCGTACATCATTAACTCGATATGTTAAATGACGTGACCTGCCGCAATTTAGAAATAATATATATTTTTTTATTTATTTTTCACAACAATATTTAATATTTTAATTTTTAGTCAGCTCCCTTTACATTTACTAGCGAAAAGTTTCTCACGAATTGTCACCACATTTCCCCCCCTCCCTTCCATTCAGAATAAACAATTTTTCTCACATAGTGAATTTTCTCACTTTTGAAAATTTTTAAAATACGACGAAAGAGAGAATACAAAAAATCACAAGCAGCCTTATTTTGGATGTCAATTCCACGTGAATTTACTCGCTCTTCCCCTTCGACTTATTCTGAACAACATTTTCCTGTGAATTTTTTTCGCATTCTCGCTTTCGCCTTATTCTGAATGAAGTTCGAAAGCGAAAAAATCCGCTTTGGGAAAAAATTAGGTATTCTGTATTACGGGGAGTAGGAATATGATATGAAATTTTGTGCGAAATTTTTCGCTAATAAATTCAAAGGGAGCTGACTACAACAACATAGAGTATCTTCGTGTAATGTGGACCACCATTTTCTTCTTTTGATATTGTGGGCGTAACAACGGTAAAAAATAAAAACAAATTGTTTTCACGACATAGTAGATTTGTTGGCTAAATATATTCCAGGTCAAACAATATTTATATTTGTCTATAAAAATGTTATTGCATTATATTTCAAAAAACTCTAAACTGCGAATAAAAATAACTTGGCTGGTAATGTGGACCAGTATGTGTGGGTAATGAGGATCAGTAAGTTAAAGGTAGGTTGTGGTTTGGTTGTGATAAATTTCAATTTATTGCACTCTTGAGTAACAATGAATGCAAAAATATACGGGTTTATGTTTTGGAATAGTCCCCATTAAAGGGTACCGCCCCATTTGCGGTATTTTGAAGGTCCTTGCCTCATTATTAACCGAAGCACCTGTAATTTCGCATATCGAGTTTTCAGAGGATAGAATACCTACTCGTCCTCATAAAAAGGTCCCAATTTTTAAAGTGGTCCACATTACCCGACATTGAATATTTTTATTTAAAAATAATTATCGGCTTCAAAAATGACTAAAAATTTAAAAATCACCGATTGTAATTACAGATAAACGTATATTTTTGTTAAAGAAAACTAGAAAGCCACATAACTTCTTTATATTCGAGAAAAACAAAGTGTTAGACTATTTTGCAAAAACGTTCAACTATTGTGCTAAAAAAATTTCAAATCACACTTTTACAATCAGATCTACATTTTCTCTAATTAGGAAAACATTTATCAAGGCGGCATTGACATATTTCAAGTATTTTCTTAGATATGGGGGGTGGTCCACATTAGACGCCTGGTCCACATTACCCGAAATTACTCTAAGTAATAAATATTTTTATGAAAAATATTTACACAATACTTATTCTATGACACAATACTTATTCAAGTTCGAAGATGGGATATATTGGTCCACGTTTAGGCATAGCTCCCATATAAGGGTCCCCCCATTTTCGGTATTTTGGGGTTTCTTGAGCGCGTTTTTCAAACGAATTTTTTGAAATTTGGAACATTGGGTTCTTATAGGTCAACTTTTTCTGGTAGCACCTATATAACGGTACCTCGATGAGGCACATTTTCACCGTGTCAAAGTGTATACACCCTCATTAGCCATAAGGCTGAGTGTATAATTATCCTTCAAAAATTGTTGAAATTTGTATTACGGTTGCCATATTTTTAAACTTTAATTTATATTCTTTTAATTACAAAGTCTTTATACAGCGGATTATTTATATTTCGCATTTGTATTGTTATAAAGTTTAAATAACAATAAAAAGCAAACATTTTAATAAAAAAATCAATAAATAAAATATTGAAAAATATTACACAATTAAATTACAATGGGGCAACACAAATTGCAACTTAAATTACAATATGGCAACACAAATCTTTTTTTCAACCATCATTTTCGAAAACTTGTCCCCAACTGCAGAATATATCCTTCTTTTTACAACCTATTTCCGTGTTTCTGTTATAAAATCGATTTAAAATGGATAGTTTTACAATACTTTTTTGTACATCCATAACAGAGTAATTTCTTACAGACGACCATATTGGTATTTGAATATAATAAAATACATACACTTTAAATTTTTACTAATTTTATTCCAACTTATTTGGACACATAACACTTATATCGCAATTAAAATGATTATTTTAAAATCGTTCTAATGTAAATTTTCTATTAGGTTAGACAGTGGTTTCCTTTACAATAGTTATAGGATGCACTTTATTGAAAAATTCTATATTTTCCTCCTCTGCATGCGACACTTCACCAGCCTCGTTATCACCATCCATATTTGTTATAGAACGTAGATTAACATACCGGGATTTACAAGATATTTCTGAGATCTTGTCAACGTCTACATGACTCTGTTCGACCCAAATTACGTCATCATTTACAGATTCGTTCATAATCTTTTGAAGTTTTTCCACTTGAATTTGAACCGGCTGATTAGATGAACCTAAAATATATTTATATATACAGAAATAGACAAACAAGATTTGTATTTTGTACTAAAAATTTTTATTCAAGGAAATAATAGTCTTTTGAGTAAAACAAAAATGTAAATTAGGATAACAAAACCGAAAAGTAGCAATCTCTTATGTTTTGCTTGAATGTATACAAATATATTTAAAACAATATTAGCACAAGTATGCTACTTTATATCAACCAAAAACGTTCGATAACTATAAATAAAAATATTTGCTAAGTATGTCCCACTTACAGAATTTATATTAGTAATAGTTTTATTTGATATTTTTTTCCAACAAAAATAACAAGGTCAAAGGTGCTATTATTTTTTTTTACAGCTGCATATAATTTAAAAGGCAGATTATACACATTAGGACTACAAAGAGATTACTTATTTAACAAAGTTATTGGAGATTTCAATACTTAAAATAAAAATGTGAATAATAAAAACAAACAAAAATATTTGAAATTAACGATTAGGCGTAGAAACAGAGTAAAATGCGAATGACCAGCATGTTAAAATTTCTTAAAATTAAAAACACATATATAAAATAAAGTATATATAAAAGAGAATTGCCAGTAATACAAAATAACTAGCCTTGTAAATTAAAATAAAAAATAATATTGTTGAAAATAATATTTATTAACAGAAAATAAAAATAAAGCTGTAAGGTCATTATATGTGAATGTTCGTTTTAGTGAATATTGCAACATTTATGCAAGCAACTATTTGGATATTGTTCGATGTCATTATTGCTCGTTCTACAATTTTCACCAACTTCATCAACATCACCAGCAGTGCCACTATCGCAGTACTTTTTATCCTTAGATGAGGACGATATTTGCAAATCTTCCAGACGTGTTTTAAGTTGTTCGGGGCAAACGGTTCTTCGACACGAATCGTTTTTCTCAATTTTAGAGTTGTTAACGGTCACATCAAGTAAACTTTGTTCTGATGATGATAACTCTATGCTTTCGATGCCTAGAACGTCACCATTGTTTGTAGTTGATGTGGAGCTGTTCAATTCAGGGCATGGTGAATGGGATTCAATGCTTTCTGGAGTGTATGGATCCAGACATTTCTGAGTATAATCAAAATAAGTACTTAAATGTTGTGAGTCGATACGATTGACGATAATGTTATTGGATAACATTAAATGTTTTGAAATTAATCGATACCTGGGATCGTTTGACTGTTTTTTAATGATATTTTTACATTGTGGGCATATTTCGTCGACATCATTTAATTTAGGTTCAGTTACATCTGTTGAATTCGACAGTTGATAACATGTGCACACCGATATATTGTCTGTGCCGATAATGTTAATGCTAATTGGAGATTTCAAAAACATATCACCGTTACTTGTACATTTTCCTCCTTGAGATTTCAGGTTATCGTAGCTACATACGTTCCTAATAGTATGGGATGATGTCCCTGATTGTTGTTCAGGTTTATTTTCATCAAGTTTTCTATCCTCGGAAAGGTTTCCTACAGGTGTAATATTGGTATAAAATGTTTCTCGTTCACAACATGCGATTTCTTTGTTATGCTTCCCGAAGGCAGCACAATCGATAGTGGCACCTGGGATGTGATGCATTAAGTTGGCATTTGGCTTAAAATAATGAGAATTACAACATCTATATATACCTTGCTTCGGTTTGATGCAAATATGTAAAAATACAGGCTGCAATGAAAAAATAAAGATATTATATTAATAACAATAATTAAATACGATTTTATTTTCGGCAAGCTAAATTTTTCTTAGCAGTTACAAATAAACAATAACATGTCTACAGATTTGTTTGTTGACCTCGTTTAAACGAAGCCAATGTGACTTATTCGAATTCCCTTTTAATTAAAAATTCCAAATAGTAGGAGTGGACCGATTTTTCTCATATTTGAACTTAATCTAAGTTTGGGAGGAATATTACGATGAGCAAAGTTTTGAGTAAATCACTTGGGGAGACTCTGAGATCGATTAAATATATTGTCCGAATTGTCCAACTTGGACAAGGTGGTCATCAACACCAAATTTTAGGATTATTACAGCAATCTATGTCGCGTTGCTTTAAAGAAGTTTGCGATACTTTGTCCCAAGGACATACAATTTGAAGCAACTGCGGCAATTGAAATAAAAAGAGGCTTTTTCCATACATGTGGAATTCCTGAGGTGATTGGGGCAATTGATGGTACTAATGATTCGACACACCAGGAACGAACATAAAAAAATCTACTAAAGTTTGGAACTGAGTCTGTAACTTTTTTGGCTTTTCCTTAAAATAGTTAACAATTTAGATATAAATAAAACCTTTAATTTTGCTTACTGACATGTTTCGCTTCCTTTTCGTTTGTTATTTTGTTAACGCAAGACATTTGCGCCTAACCAACGAGTTTGTTATACGTTTTCGTATTACAGAGTGCAGTGATGTCACATTTGCGTAAAGCAATGTATTCAACACGTATCGAGAGCGCATTGCCCTCACGACACACACCATCTACTCAATTGTCCGTCCAAGCCTCATATCATTTCTACTGTCTATAGACTTATGGCTAAAGCCAATAGAGATGTCATAGTTTCTCAGGCTACCCTCTTCAAATCGGAATTCCTAATTAATAATTAATACATTTTCCTTGTTCCGTTTTCTATCAATATTTTCAGGAAAGAACTTTAACCAACAGTCAATCTTTTACAACAACATTTGTTTCTTCCTTAAATTTGAAATTAAAATATTTACAGACTGAGAACCAGACAATTTCAAAATTTTGAATTTAATTTATTTTTCCTGGATGTATGTGAGCTTCCCCATACACATAGCAGTCAGCAGAATGCTGTTCTCGCTCTTCTTAGCCCATTGATTACATCCAACTTGTTATCTCTAAGTATGTGTTCTACTTGATTTTGAATTCTTTTCTGCATTATGGTTGTATAAGATGTCGAGCAGCGTTATTTCTATCTAGTTGTTACAATCTTCCAAGCCATTTTAGGGAAACTTCACAACAATGCCATTCTTTCTTTCAAGTTGGAGGCAATCTCTCTTTCTACTAAGCTGAAAAGATATGAGGTCGAAGTAACTCAGCTGCGGTTCTGCGCAACTGGGTTACCGGCTTCCGCTTGTAAACCATCATTTCCTGCTGCTTTCTTATTTTTAACGCATTTTTTAATTCATTCTACTTTGCAAAAAAAAAAGTATAAAATACGCACTGTCAATGTAGTAAATGTTCCACTTTATATTTTATACGCATTGAAAGTTTTGAGGTCAATAAAATCGCATAAGCACGAATTTAGATACGAGCCTTTTAAACAAATCGAAAATTATATCGATTTCTTTGTCAAAGCTAACGATGGTTTATTTTTTCGAATTCAAAATATTTTGACAAAAATTTATTTACCAGCTGGCCTTACTTGGTATCAAGACTTTATATACCTTGGTACCGCCACAAATAAAACGAATATCAGTTTTGAAATTCGGAGAAGGATTGTGATGGCCAACAGATGCTACTATGGTCTAAGTAGAAAAAGTAGAAAACAACATCTTGGAGCGTGGTCTTCCAAATTGGTGGAATTGCGCACAAGACCGACGCGCTTGGAAATCTTTTTTAAGCTCGGCTTATGGAACAACCGTTCTGTAACAAGCCAGCTAAGTAAGTAAAGCTGGCCTTACTGGGTCGCTTAATACATACACCTTACATATTACGAAGAAAACCTTGTTACTATTTTGTTAAAATAATGGTTTGAAATAATGCTATTTTGTCTCAAAAACCTGTCGATGTTACATGTTACATGAACACATAGTGACTACCATTCGTTCGAATAGGCTTTCGATCGTCTTATACCATGTACAGACGAGCGTTGTTCGCTATCTCATTCGTTGTTCGACCCTTAATTATGAAGTAATTACTTAGTTCCCCATATAAAATTTTCTGAGCGAACACCGATTTTTGTACGTAGTTCCAAGGTGTATTTAATAAGGTGTATGCATCAGATACAACAACAAATATTTTACAAAAACAACATTGTTGTTATAGAAATTAAATTGTCATGCTGACAATAAGTTTTTGACAAAAATAAACAAAAATAATTATAAATTTATTTTTGTCAAGAACTATTCTTTGAGAAATAATGAATTTGTGTATTCTTGGGTTATTAGCGGTTTTAGGTTAGTGAAAAATAATGTTTAAGACCTGGTAGCGATTAATGTTAAGTTTCCCACATGCAGCCCATGGCTCCTTGTGATGTTGCTTATATTGTGAATTACAATCTATTTTTTCTATGGAGTGCCTTCAAATCTTGCCTTCTTAAAGAAAATTGAAGAATATAAATCCCCGGTCAAAGACTAAATCATGGAAATTGTGTTGACCGTATAAAATCTTTCCATAGGCGTATTTAACCTCCGCCGAGGATTGTGACAAGCACCAAGGGGCCGATTCCAATATAGGCTAACATAATCTCCTCGATTTTATGAGTAGCTGGGATTTATGGACAGATTTCCACACATAACATAAAATATGTGGACCAATCGGCGAACGGGGTTATAATTGATTTAATCCTAGGTTTCCTTTCCGCCAGCCTCTATGAATGTAGTTTTCTTGAATCTTTATTATTAAAAAAGCCTAAATTTAAAGACCTTTTTTGATATCGAAATGTTATTGAAAATGTTTTTGGCAATTTACTTTACAAACAAAAAAGAAAAAAGTTTGAAACCATATGATTGTCACTTACACCTTATTAATGACATGTACAGACGAGCGTTGTTCGCTCTCACATTCGTTGTTCGACCCTTAATTATGAAGTAATTACTTAGTTCCCCACAAGGTGTATTTAATAAGGTGTAAGTGACAATCATATGGTTTGAAACTTTTTTCTTTATTGTTTGTAAATAAATTGTCAAAAATATTTGTCAACGTTTCACTTCAATTTAAAATATTGTTTTTTTGTTTGCAATAATAATGAATTTATAGGGACGGAATATTTGTTAATGCCCCAAGTGACGACAAGGAAGCGTGAGTTTAAATCAGTTCTAAATCCGGCCGCTGATTTGTTCCACATATTTGCCGCAAGTACAACTTGGGTTCCAGATTGCAAATATACATATGTAAATGTGTGTTCTTATGATCGATTTAATACCAAAAGGAGATTGTTAAGGAAAAGGAAATCTGCCCTAAATCCCCTGTTTCCCTCAAAATCAAGGAAATTGTGTTATATAGCTTGTATTAGAATTTGTCCATTAGTTTTCTACAAAAGCCTGGCTTCTGTTGCGTAGTCTATTGGCAGATTGCATACGGGTTTGTGGTGTTTGACCGGGGATTTATGTCCTACAAAATGAAAATGTACGGTAGTACAAAATGAAAAAATACGCTGTTGCAAACATAAATTTACTGTGAAAAAAATTCATTTCGGTCTAATTAGCGTACAAAACAAGAAACAAATGTGGGATAAACAAAAAAATACTCATGTTTTTTGATATGTGACATATGAGTTGAGAAAATATAAAAATATATTAAAAACAACAACATTTTTAGAAAAAAAAAGAAAACATGAAAAGTATATATCTATAGGTTCTTACTACATTCAGGAGAAAGAGAATAATTTTTTTTATTTAAGGGATTCACGATTTTAATTTTTTAAGATTTTCAATGGGCTGGTAAATCAATACCAATGCTTGTGTTGGTATTGATTTACCAGCCCAATGCTTGTGTTGTAACTTTGCACATATATATTTGAAGATTTAAAAGAGAAGAAAAATAATTTACAAACTATTTTTGTTATTGTTTTTTGTATTTAAAGAAAAGTCCATATTTTTGATGGCGGCCATGATAACTCCCCACTGGAACATCGGAATCCGAAATTTCCAACGGTGTTAGAAATAGCACATGCCTGTCTCTCGTATGAACTAGAATTATTGACTTCGCTCTAAAATTAACAAAATGGCGGACCTTTGAAAAAATATTTTTGGAAAATCTCAGATTTTTTACCAAAAACCAAGTTAAAAAGTAAGGAAGATCTTCACCGATTGGCTTTATCCTACTTCATACGATAGCTATACACTCACAGAGAAACGTGTAAAAATTTGGAATCGATTGGGTCATTATTTTTTGAGTTATAGTGCCCGCCATTCACAAAGAGAAAAACCCGTTTAAAGTTTGAGAAGCCCTTTAGCCGTCACTTGATGCTGACATAATAAATCGGCTATATCTTCAAGAGTTCTTGAAATTTTGTAGGGACATTCTTGAATTAGAGTAGACTCAAGTTAAATAAAAAAAAATTGACCCCGAGTATGGGGGGGGGGGTCCCCTTAAATTAATAGGTAATATACACAAGTAAGTAGAGATTTCGGTATAAAAAAAGAAACAACAATTTTGAAAAAGAAAATTCTGAGAAAATGTAGTAATTCATGTAGGTAATTTTGAGAGCGAACTACGTTGTTCGAGTGATCGTCAGAACATGGTATTAGAGGAACAGGCTGTATGTTTTGACTATACTTCGAATTTTTTACTAATTTAAATGCCTATAAATTCCATTAAGGAAATATACCTTGTGATCGCCCATACAGACATTTTCTCCAACTATATTGTACGTATTTGGAGATAGATCTTCATCTATAATTAGACGCGCTTCTGGGTTCATCAGTATTCGGTCGCACCATGATGGGCAGCGTGTAAACATGAAATTTGTTGGCAATTCTGGATCCTCCATGTACGGATATGAAGGAGGGAAATCAATCTCAAATTCATGTAGAAAATCTTGCAAAGGTTCCAATTCACGATCAAATTTTTTTAACTAAAATAAATGGTGGTTATGCAAACATGATTAGACAATTTGTATTATACACAGTCTTACCCACGGTTCCTTAAACTTTAATTGGTGATCAGCATGACTGAATTCCTTTTTACCAATGGTCAATATGTTGTCTCCGTCAGAATTCCTATAATAAATTTTGGTGTTGTCATTTTTGGTACTCTGGACACGGTGGGCGGTGAGATTTTCAGTTAATTCCTGCGTCAAAATGTAATAAATGGAAACCAATTGTTTAATATATAGAATTAAATTTGCTATTGTTTTAACATTTAATGAAAATAATAAACAATTTCTTTTAAAATACGCCGTTAAGTTCGAATATTTTGCGCGTTCAAAATATTTGAAGGCAGTCTGTCAGGGGCTTTATAATACTCTAAGAAATCGAAATGTCAAAAATTGGAATATTCGACTAAGACCTTCATCATATCAAAAATGGGGTTCATATTTTTTTGGCGAAGTTACGTTTTTTACTCACTAAGATCCCCGAATTCCTATTTACAGCCACTTATTTTGAAAAATTATTCTAGGGTCATTAAAATATCTAAAATGGAATCTGGAACTATGCAGAAATACCATCAGCTGACAAATTACTTCTGACTTCCTTCTGTTCTGTATCCTTAGAGATCTAGAAAAACGAAATTCATTTATGAAAAACAACTTATCTTGCTTTCTATAACCTTTATTAAAAAGCAGCATGGACCGAAGTCTAATGAAATCAGCCAAAGTACAGCCGAGGAAGTATATGACAAATGGGGTAACATGTTGCCAACGCTTTAATGAGTATATATACCTCATCACTCTATTAAAAGCGATCTGCAGCTTCCTGATAACATAACCAAATGTCCCTGAAAAAACTTCAGTGCAGTATAAGATTAATGGCATATTTAACATTTTCACAATGTATTTCCTCATTTCAACAACAAGACAAAGCTCAGAACTATAAAGCTTCCTCAACATGTAATTTATCTTAGAAACCAACAAGTTAACATGAGACTCAAACAACAATTCCCTGTCCAGTACAACACCAAGACATCTAATGCTCTCCACAAATTCAATTTCAATGTTACCGAACTTGACTATCACTTCAACCCCATCACGGGGACCAAACTTTAATACTTTCGTTCTATTTGGATTTACCGTTAATTTATTGAGGGACATCCAATTGTTCATTGTAGAGATAGCAAACGATATAGCACTTTGCATAACATCAGGGAATGCACCATTGGGGAACAACACTGAAATCAACTTCAATAGAAACAAAAATAAAGGAATGGTGCGATATTCCTGGACATTGAAACTGATTAGATTGCTGTACTAAATTCGGCGACGACAATAAAAAATAATCCAATAAAGAAGTTGACTTATGAAAGACATCATAATGAGTGGGGATAGAATTATGTACAACAGTAAGGTTCATACTGGAGCATACAGACCTAACATTATACGAATTACGAATGTCGAACAGATTGTTATTGAAATCCCCCATTAAAATAACATTATCATATCTAAGAACAAGATCGGAAAATTCCCTCTCAAATGCATTAATATCACTATGAGGAAGATAGATTGTCCCTACTAAATATTTGAACCCTCGTATCTGTATTTCTAAAAATATACTTTCAACTGATACATCATTTGTACTATCGGACACAACTTTATGCTTTAAATGCTTGGAAATATACAAAGCAACGCCACCACCTCTACCATTAGGACGATCATTCCTATAACAATAATAACCGTGCATATCAGCCACATTATAACTCATATGAGGCTTAAGCCATGTCTCACTGACACCAACAATATCCAAAAAGTTGCCTTCTAAAATATTTCTAATTTCATTAATTTTAACAGAAGAATTGCCAACAACGAGTGTAAATAGAATTGAACTTGACTAAAATCGACTTTCTATTAAGAAAATAGCAACAATGCTATATCAACAATTTATTGGGTTTTTATAAAAAAAATGTTTACAGTTTATTGTTATTTAAACTTTATAACAACATAAATGTGAAATATCAAGAATCCGCTGTAAAACTGTTTTGTAATTAAAAAAATTAAAGTTTGAAAATGTGGCAACATACAACAGCATGTGAAACAGCTGCTTATTGTTATTATGCAATTTGGTGCAACAACTTACAACAGATTGCAATTTTATGATGGCAAAAATCAGTTAATTTCGATATTTTATCTCTCAAGCACACGATAAACTTGAAAGAAAAAATATACATTAAAACTTTTTCTTATCGATATTTGGTGTTTGTTTTATTTTGAATATACAAGACAATCGTTTATAAATGGTCTGTGCCCGTACTGCAAGAATCTAATAGATTTTACTATTTTCTTCGATATTATAAGGAATATTCGTTCGTAGTTAAAAGTAGTAGATTCTTGCAGTACGGGAACAGACAAAAAATATCAAATATTTATCGATATATCTCATTTTGTTTATAAGTTGTGTGACTTTGGGTTATTCAAATTTCTACATTTTTTGTTTTGGGTATATTTAATTTTTGCATTTCGTAACCTTTTTACATAATTAAATGGAAAAAGCTCACTCATTCCTACTATTTGAAAACGTTTTTGAGAAAAAGTCATGAGAGTCCAAAAGAAAACGAGTGGTTGGTTTGACAATTGCTTAAGAACTATGGTCAATTTTATTGAAGCAGAATAGATACATACTACTATTTGGTGCATCACATAAACTTCAATTGGTGATCATGTAATTGCCTAAATGGATATTCGGTTATATAATATATTACAACACTCTCCCTGATTAAGAAATTGCCTTTTTAATGAAAATAAAATACTTCCAAATACTAAACTAGTAAAATTTACATTAAACCAAATTGACAACAAGTTAAATAGGTCAGCTACCATATTTCCTGCTTCCAAATACTCCTGACCGTTATGACCAGCTTCCATATTTTCTCGAATAAAGTTGATTCTTATATCAGCATGTTTGGTTCTTAAAAATAGGAACTATTTCACGCTATTTGAATTGCGCTCTTATTATCGCAGTGTAACTTAACTATATTGAACTTATTCAACTGCAGCTCCTTGTATAGTCTGTAGTTGGTCCCATGTCGTCTAGGTTGCCGGTCTAATCAACATCACAAAAACCAACTAAGTCACCTGACTTGGTGTTCAATAGATGTTTTTCTAGCGTGCCCTTTAAATAACGCATTACCCGCTTAATTGCTTTCCAGTAGGTCGATTCAGTAACTTATAACGATCCGACAATCGACAATTTTGTCTACACATAAAATCGTTTGCAGTAACGAAAATGTTATTCTGTGAAAATGTAGACAAATTGTCGATTTACTTTCAAAAAGATTTTAATTTTGAACATTTTGATAAAGTCTTGGCAACCCTGTCGTGAATGCTAAATAATATGGTATAATAATAAAAGGTAACAGCAAGTGTTGTTGTACAACAAACGATACAACAACCACATGGCGTTTCCACGACAGAGGGGTCTACGATCCGAAACGACCCGAGCCTTACTCGGCCAACGTCTGTCACCTCAGCCCAAGGTATATTTAATAAGGTAGCCGCATCGGCCCAGCTGTTGGACAAATAAATGTCAAATACTTTGGCAATACTTTTATTAACATTTTCTACAAGAATTTGTGTAAAAAAATCTTGTCAATCTGTTTGTTTTGGCAAAATATTTTTGACATATCAAAATACAATAACCGATGTTTGTTGTAGAAATTCGCCGATGCGGCTACCTTGTATATCTACCTTGCCTCAGCCCATTGTGTAAAAGCAATAGGGCTGCTACAACAACAACCACATGGGAATTTGTTGTTGTATGTTCTACTAGTGTCAACTCTTTTGACAGAAAAATGTAAACAAACAAACAAATTATCATCAAAATATTTTTATTTTGAAAATGAAATATTTTCGAATCCTCAAAATAAAAATTGAAAAAAATGAATGAAAATCTATCAAATTTATATTTCTATCGCTTCCACATCTCTCTTATAATTGAGCCATTGCCATATATATGTGTAACACATATGCATATGCTGGGAATAGCGAGTTGTTCCTTGAAGAAAGATTTGTTTCCTCAAACGATCCCAGCAGGCAGATTGAGTAAACTGAATACGGGAGGACATTTAATAAAGAACAATTTCGAATTGAATAAGTTCCCAATTTTCCTGTTGGGTGATTTTTAAAAACAATTTGTCAAATGCATATTGACACTAGTATTACGTTGGAATCAAATCAGATGGGATTTGCTGTTACCTTTTATAATTGTACCATGGCTAAATAATATTGTTTTGCTCCATGCTCGTTTAAAAAAAAATTTAATTTCTAACAATACAATCTGTGTTTGTGTGGTAACAGTGTTTAAAAGTGTTTTGAAATAATTTTTGTGAATTTTGCTCTAATTGGAATTGTGGGAAATGTATTGTAGTTGTCTGTAAATGCCTTGTTGACCACGAAGTCAGGCGCCAACGAAACGAACTTCTCATTGGGGTCGTATCGCTGGTAACGTAAGAACTTCGAATTGTCACAAGAGACATTTGGATTTGAAAGGTTTTTAGCAAAGAAGCTATTAATAGCTTCTGGGGAGAATATCCCAACAAAAAACTAAGGGAACTGATGAGGATCAGTGGCGAGATCCGAAACTATAGTCTTCCCTGCCTTACCCCTCGGCGGACAATGCCATACATTCCCCACTAATAAATAGTTGTTTTTTATAAAAACAACAAACTGGGATTAAGCCTGACTATTTTGCAAAAACAAAATATTTTTGCTAATATTAATTAAACTTTTTAATTCTAATTGGCATTTCGTTTCCATTCCAAATTTTTTCGTTTGTTACATATCCATATCAACATGGAGATTGCCACATCGTCGTCAAAGTCTTCGTCGTCGTCGGATTATGAGACACCCCACAGTTTCCTCTACTGCAGACGCAGAATTTAACACCACATGTTGCTGTACAACGGCCAGGAAATGCATCGTTTTTGCAGTTTAACTTCGATGGACTGCGAAATAAAATCAGCGAAATCGTAGACTTTATGAATCGGAATAACATTATGGTCGCCGCGATCCAGAAAACCAAGCTGACTGATACCTGTAGCTTGCACCGTTGCGATGGTTACAACGTGTTGCGAAAGGATCATCCTTAATATGCGAGCACAAGCTCTGCAACATTGGAGCCGCAACAAGTAAATTATGGGCAACGGTTAAGTCACTCTCGAATCCCGGAAGGAACGATGATAGAACGGCTGTCACGTTTAACGACGTAACGATGACTGATCCGAAGAAGTGCGCGAGTTTTTTTACCCGCAGGTTATAGAGCACCCCGAAAGTGACATGGCGAAAAAAAGTGTGCTTCGTCGTATTAGAGCCCTCCGAGCCGAGGAGGTACCACCACAAATTTCGAAGGATGAATTAACAGCATTCACACGGAAGCAGTGACCCAGGCAATGGACCAATACCATTTGAATGTAGTACTTGGAGTCAACACATCACCTATAGCAGCAGAATAGCGACAGCTGCCTAGACAAACGAGAGTGGTTTTAGCCCAATTAAGATCAGGATGGTGCAGCCGCCTCAATTCGCATTGGGCCCGAATTGACAGCCCTGCATGTGGACTTGGACCTCACGATACGCTGCATCTCTTTAACTGCCCTTCTAAACCCACTCATCTGTCTCTCTAGTAGACAGTTGCTACAACAACAACAACGGATAGTACACAAGCCATAAAAGCAATAACTTCCAAAATTACATCTAAAACTGTTATGGAATGTATAAAAGACATTAATAATTTCTCACGACACGATCTTGTACGAATCATATGGGTACGAAGGCGACACACAAAATTCTTGAGAATAACGATGGGCCGGAAACTATACAAAAATATGAAGGGTAGATCGAAATGAATATAAAACTAAGCAAATCTTTCACTGGCTTTCTAAAGTACAGTTGCGGTCAAAATAATAGAAATAGTTAGAAAACGGAGAAACATGTTGTGATCGGACGATTCCAAATATTTTTATATGTTGATACTGGATGCCGACAGTATTTGAGACGTCCACGTCTAAGATATAGGATTCAAAATGTAATGGATTCAAATTTCAACAGAACAAAAATCCAAAACAGAGCAGACGATTGACAAAACAGTCGTTTCAGTACAACAATATAGATATTACGGAAGTGCCCTCGCAGTCACCGGATCTAAATCCAATTGAAAATTGTAACTTCGAAAAGTGTAATTTAAGAAGAATACAATAAATCAATTTTAATACAATATTTTCAAAATACAAAAGTTTTTGATATTATTACAATATTGATAGCAAAGCAATTGGTAATGTTTTAACTATAATTTTGCCAGAAAACTTTAAGCGATTTCAAAAAAAGAAAATGGGTTTCTTCAGTGGGAATATTTGAATACATTACGCTGCTATTATTTTGACCGCAGCTGTATTTCCCATCGTTGGATATATTTTTTAATTAGAATGGAAAGGCTCTGAAAACTTAACTGTCACCAAAGCTGTATGGTCTGCAGAGCGTCAACAAGCTCATTAGAAATATTGACAAACAGGATTTTTAAAATAACAGATGTACTCATGTAGTACACTCGGCCTATCTGGGTTAATTAAGTTGCTCTTTTTGGGTGGTAAATGTCTAAAATTTTGTGTGAATACAGTAAAATCTCGATAATCCAGCATTGATATTCCAGACTGTGTTTCACAACTCATTGTGTATTCTATAATCTGGATTGTTTGTCTCTATTTGACCATATAATCCGGATTATGAAGATAAATTAATTTTTAAGTTTTTTTTTCGTATAAGAATTGTCGTATGGCACGAGCCAACATTTAGAATTATGAGCAGTGAATGTTTTGCTTATCAGTGCAGTGTTTTTTCCAGTAGGGAGGTCATGTAAAACGTAACCAATTTTAGTAAAAAATGTACCCTTTTTTATTTAAATCTCATATTTTTGCAATGGACCATTTTATTTGCTAATAAAAACATACAACTAGTTATATGATCTCTAAATTAATAAAAAAATTAACAAATTCTAAAATCTCTGTAATCCGGATTGGCGAGATTTAAGGTATATAATTTTTAAACGTATAAAGTTATACAATATATTATAACTTACCTTGATAACTCCTGACGCATCACATCTGAAATTAAAATCACCAAATATAAAAAATGGGACTAATCCATTTTCTTCATCCAGGTGAAACCTAATTAGAATAGTGCAAGTGACAAAATTTTTTATATTTTTTGTAATTGTTATAATCAATTAGAAGATACAACCAACCTTTCAATTGTATGCACTAATGCTCTTCTTCTTGTTCTACAATAAACTGATGGGAACTCCTCGGATGCAGCTAAATTTGAAGCATCATGAAAAAGGTGTATGTTGACTAGATCAAACACTGTATCATTAATATTCCAACGAGTACGCATGTATCCCTTCCTGGACCATTTACACTGCAAATAAAATGTTAATAAGTTGTTATAATTTTAATAGATCTACAAACCTCAGGAAAGAAATGTTGCGGAAATTTGGACTTCTCCTTACTAGATACAGTTTCTATGTTGCCTGAATAAATATCTCTTCCTTCAGCATTTTCCCAGGTACGAGTAAAAAAATTCCAAAGTCGTACGTTTTGAAAATTTTTGTGAATAAAGTAAATATTTCCAAGTGCCTTAAAATATAAACGGAAATATATGTAAGTATTGTATACAAATAACAACATTTGTTGTGGCAATAGTCATGACACAATAATAAACGTAGAATTAGTTGACGAAATTAATAAAAATGTTGCCTATTTACATATAAAAAACATATCCAACAAGTTGTTTTTTTATTATATGAAAAATGAACGGAAAATCAAGATTTTGTTCGCTTTTTTCTTTTCTTTTCAAATGCTGAAATGTTGAATTTTAATTACAACTGAATTTGAAAATATATTTATTTTTGTTTTGTATTTTTCCATGAGCTTACCTCTTGTTATTGTACCATGGCAGTAGTCATTCTTACTTACATGAATGGAAATCTAGTACATACAGTGGCGGCACACAAATTAGAAACAAACTTAAGAAAGTAGTTTGCATGCATTTTTTGTCGAGAAAAGACAGATTTTTATAATTTGTACATCAATTTGAAGGTATATTTTAGTACATCCTGTGCCAATTTTCATTTCCTATTCTTCTAACAAAATTGTTTTCTACGGGGATTTTAATGACAAGTGTGTCATTTTTACAAGGAAAAAATAATACATATAAACAAAAATTTATGTGCAAATTATAAAAATTCTCCTTTCCATTCCGATACAAAATTCATGCAAACTACTTTGACTGTACCTGCGTCTACATCTTCAGTAGTGTTGGCGAGTTATTTGGGATAACATTTGTAGTATGTTATTGAAAAATAGTCAGGCGTAATCCCAGTTGTTTTTTATAAAAACAACTATTTATTAGTGGGAAAAGGATGGAAAAGTGAAAAGCCATCTGTAGAGAAAAGGTTCTTTGGAATAACCTTGGTTCGAATTTTCGTCTGGAAAGGGTTTAGGAAACCCCTAACTGTTTATTGTTCTGATGCAATTAGGTGCAACAACTTCAACAAATTAAAAGAACATTTTTATGACGGCAAACAATCGCATTGAACAATGTCAAAGACACAACGAATAATGGGAAGAAACCTTCGATTAAATTAATTAGCAGTTTATTATTTCACAACATAATTGTGTGCCTTTTTATTTAATTTCGATTTGTTATTTCCCAAAGTGGTCAATTATTTTATAAATATGCTTCTTCTCCTTTATTTCGTCCTTCAGATCATGCACACGATAAATTTGAAAAAAAATATTGTTCTTTGATAATTTTTATTAGAGTTATTCACTGTTAAGCGGCTATGTGGTTTTTCTATAATTGTTAATGTTTTTTTTTTTTATGGAGAGACATATCCTCACATAAAATGTCTTTATTTCGGCCCCAAACTCGGCTTAAATATTCCTTATTGCCTTTATACCAAAGACATAGAAACTGTAAAGAATCGACAAAATACATTTTAACAAAATAGTTTATGAAAACATATCTAGGGGGAATCAAGCATAACAGAGGCATTTTAAGAATAAACACGCCAAACCGCGAAAATGTGTGTATAAAATTTAAATAAAATCTGATATCATAACAACAGAGGAAAAGCCATCTATTGAAAATTGTAGAAATCTATTGGAATTTTCGTTCTCGTTCACGTAGATCCTGAAACCTTCAATGATGGCGCCCGGTCCTAATATTCATGTCTTATGTGAGAGGATAAACGTCTTATGAGTTTCTTCTATCTGGGGAATATGAAAATATCCGCCATCAAATTCCCAGAACATTAAATATCGTATATCGTTGCGTGATCTTGCTTGGCGGGCATATTTAGAAAATCCATTGCCTGACAACTGTAGAACTTTCTGTAGGCATCGGAACGAAGCAAAGAGAGTAGTTCGTGAAGCTAAGTCAGTAGCTCATTGTAATATGTTTAATGGAAAATCAAGCAAAGAATTATGGACGTTATTGAATGTTTTTGGTTTAGGAAAAAATAGTGAGGTGGTTGAAGAAAATGTTAATGTTCTTAATAATATGTTTCCTCTGCGCAAGTACCAGCTTCGGGCGGTCTAACTGATTTCCTGGACGGTAGCTTTGGTTTTCGCTTAGTAACTTATCTTGAGATGAGTGATGCATTCTTTATTAAGTCTAAGGCTGTGGGATCTGATGGATACACCCTTAAATTTCTTCGTCTTATTTTTCTTTATGTTGCCGTCCATGTCTTGCATTTAATTAATAATATATTTTTGACATCTCCTACCCGTCTTTGTGGAAAATCGGAAAAGTAATACAAATTCGAAAGAACGGCACGTCAGGTGGATATATTTCCATAATTTAGCTATTTCCATAATGCTTATATTATCAAAGATGTTGTTGTTGTAACAGGTTGGCTGTTGACGAAAGTTCTTTCCTGAAAAATGTTGATAGAAGAAAACGGAAGGAAAAGGAAAATATATTAATTAATTAATTAGGAATTCGGATTTGAAGAGGGTAGCCGGAGAAATTGTGCCACCTCTATTGGCTTTAGCCATAAGTCTATGGGCAATAGACTCGTAGGCTCGGACGGACAATTGAATAAATGGTGTGTGTCGTGAGGGCTTTGCTGGCAGGAGGGACACCTGTTTAGGGTTCCGGGGACAATGCGCTCTCGATACGAGTTGAGTCCATTGCTGTATCCGGACCTTAGTTGTGCCAGAATTGAACGGGTTTGCCTATGAAGAAGCCTCTCACTCTCCGAAATTGCAGGAGGATGTTGTTGTAGGACTTTATTGCATCTGTTGCCATTTATGGCATCGGAGACCGCCAGTTGATGCACGGATTTCATCGCGTTCGCTATCGACAATCTGTTGACGTCCGATGGAATGACGTCTTGGATGTCATCACGATAGCGCCTGATGGCGGATGTGTCGCGGAGGTGGATCTGCCATCACAGTGTGATGGTTAGGATGACATGGCGGATAGCATGCCAGCAGGAACTGTCTAGTTAACAACACATTATGTTGCTTGACTGACAGCATCCTGGTCTCCCCATGGAGGTGATCGACGCTCGTCATCCGTGGGAAGTTTGCAATGATCTCCATTGTGTGTCGCTAAGGAAAGAAGTCCAGACTGGGGCTGCATAATTCAGGATGGAACGACCAATAGCCTTATAAGTCGTTACCAGCGTTTCTTTATCCTTGCCCCAGGAGGTGCCAGCCAAAGCTTTCAGAACTTTATTCCTAGCTTTCACCTTCTGCTTGATGTAATTGGAATGCGAGGAGAAATGAAGGAGGCTATCGAAGACCACCCCAAGGATTTTCGGATTATGGACGGTGGGGATGCGCCTACCTTCAACGGAAATGTCAAGTTCTAGATTGACTTCTCGCGTCCAGGAGGTGAAAAGTGACACGGTAGACTTTGCAGTGGATAATTTCAGATTGCGCTCCCGGAAGAAGTTGGTGATGGTGGCTAGATAGTTGGAAATTCTTGCACTTACGTCGTCAATGTTAACGCCGGACGAAATAATCGTACAGTCATCGGCGTACGACACCACTGAAACATCTGGTGGAGGAATGGGGAGTTTCGCAAAATACATGTTGAACAAAATGGGAGAAAGGACACCGCCTTGCGGTACTCCCATTTTGATCTTGCGATATTTGGATTTTTGGCCACGGAACTCAACGAAGGCCTGCCGCCCATTAAGGTAGTTGGCAAGCCAACGTTTGATATCACATGGAAGGGTGGAATTTGTGATATCGGAAATCAACTCGGAATGATCGACCGTATCAAACGCCTTGGACAGATCTAGAGCTGCCACAATGGTCCGTTCAGGTGGTCGTCGCTGATTGAGGCCATTCGCAATCATGGAAGTAATTTCTTGCAAAGCCGTTGTTGTGCTATATGATTCCCTGAAACCGTGTTGGTGGGGAGCAAGAACGAAATGCTGTTTCAGGGACGGAAGCAATAGAGACTCTAAAACCTTTGCTACTGGTGACAGAAGAGAAATCGGGCGGTAGGATTCCCCATTAGTAGCGGATTTATCAGGTTTTAGGATTGGAATAATCCGGGCAACTTTCCAAATGACAGGAATTACCAACTGTGACATCGATAACTCGAGGACTCTGGTCAGATAGCCCAGCCCTATTGCTTCAAGCTTCTTTAACATGAACATGGATATGCCGTCTGGACCAAGGGCTTTGGATGGTTTGGATTTGGAGATAATTGCCTCTACCTCGCTGGATGTAAATGATAGTGGCTGCAAGTCTCTTTTAAGATTCTTGGATCTCCGGAAAACTGCTCGCTTGGTCTTGTTCTGCGAAGATGGATGCTCAATGAATTGGCGGCAGAACTGAATTGCACATTTTTTGGCATCGGAATGTTGAATGTTATCGAAGGAAATAGCAGGGAGATTTTTATTTCTTTTGGAACCAGATAGACTCTTAATTGTGGACCATAGCTGCATGGAATTTATGTTGCAGTGGTTAAGGTGTTCTAACCATTTAGAGCGCCTGTGCTCAAGGACTAGAGCATCTATTTCAGCGCTAAGCTGCGGAATTCTGTCGTCAGCGGGGCTTTCAGCACGGAGTTGGTCGCGTTGCTGTGGGAATCTGGATGCCCTGGATGGATAATTTGGTCTCATTAGAGGAATTCTGCCCGCAGGAATAAAGCGTTTTGACGCTTTTTGAATAATTTCTCGGAAAATCTTCTCACCCTTTCTGGCACATACGGGTGGCGGCATAGGAATTAAGGAGTCCTCAATGAATTTTGTGAAGCCGTGCCAGTTGGCTTTATTATAATTCATGAAAGAACGCTGATCGGGCTCCACGAAATCGCTGGGTTTCTCTACCGTGACCAGGATGGGAATATGGTCTGAATTTGGATTGAAGAACCTTCGAATACTCAAAATCAAATGAATATCGTCGGCAAAAGCAAAGGGCCTAAAAGTGACCCCAACACAGATTCTTAAGGAGAGCTACACATAGCATGTGCTTCTTCTGTGACAAATAAGAGATAAGAAGCTTACACGCACAACTGGAAAAACCACATATATCCCTTTTTGACCACCTCCCCTGGGGAGAAGGTAAAAACGTGTATTCTAGCCAAAAAAGAACTTAATTTAATGCTTCATTCTAATTTCAGCGGTTGAGGATGTTGAGGAAAATGTGAACAATGTCACGGTCACTCTCCTGAAGAGCTATAAGGCTTCATGTCCTTTAACATACTCTGGGAAAAATCTCCACCGGTATGGTGGTCACAAAACATTGCATCGTTGAGGAAGGCTGCAAGGGACGTTTATAGAAAACAGTTCAATAGGTACAAGAGTGAAATCAAGAAGGCTAAACGTGAGTCTTGGGTCTGCTATAGTGAGTCAATCGAAGAAGTCAACGGAGCGGACAGATTTCGCAGAGAACTATCTAAAGATCCAAAATCCATAGGTAATATAAAGCGAAGTGATGGAACGTTGACAAACTCTGGTAGAGAGACTCTTGTCTCTTAATCTTCTATCGTCAACCCACTTTCTTGGTGACAAGGACTATAGGGAGGGTGCGCAGTGTACGCATCAGCATATGGGCAATGGTATAATACCGGCCATGCTGCAACACGCAGATGAACGAGTATTAGCTTACTTGTATCGTACATACCTAGTCTATGGAAGGAGGTAACAGTTACCTTCATCCCGAAAGATCGATTAGACTCGCTTCCTTTCTACTCAATACTTTAGAAAGGTTACTAGACTGAGAAATTATTATGCATACATCAAAGGCAAATCAGTGGATACAGCCTTACATGCGGTGGTTGGACGCATTGAGAATAATATGGAGTCCTCTGACTACATTTTGGCAGCGTTCCTAAAAGCCATCCATTCTGGTCACGTAAGCTCAGGTATCCCCTCACTTTTAACGGACTGGATTGATAGAATGCTGGAAAGCAGAATTATCAACTCATCCTTGGGAGAGAGGGAGCAATATCTCCCCTTCTGTGGCTTCTGGTGATAAATGAGATACTGCTGAAGTTCGATCATCTTAAGATAAAGGTTGTAGCCTATGCTGATGATGTAGACTTGCTGGTTGATGGGAAATTTCTGATGACAATTGCAGATATTTTGGAGTGTGCCCTTTCAACTCTGTCTAACTTGACACACGCCAAGAGTCTTGGTGTAAACCCCACTAAGACAGAATTGGTGCTCTTCACTATGAAACGTAAGATTCCTAGATTCCGCTTGCCATGACTGGGAGGAGTGACCTTTCTGAAGAAGCAAAATACGTTGGTACAATCCTTGACCGCAAATTAACTTGGAATAGGAATGTTGAGGAACGCCCTAAGAAAGGACCGCTAGCACTCTACTCATGCAAGAACTCCAATTCTTACATCAGCAGATACTGCTGACAAAATTGTATTCAGTACAGCGATGGACTTCGACCCTGACTACCGGAGCGTTAGGAAGTACACCACAGGCAGCCTTGAATGCGATCCTGAATCTCCAACCACTTGGAATTTTATCAGAATGTCCGATTTAATTCCAAGCAGCCAGATGTGCTCTGAGGCTCCGAGAAACGGAAACTACGGGCTCCTGGAAATCGCTGAACTATGGTCACGCTAGTATCCTCAACATAACGCAGGGTAGTGATTTCTTGAGGAGAAATAGTCACATTAGTAACTATGTTCCTTCTCAGAAGGAGTTTCCTAGTAGGGAATCCTGGACTAGCGGCTCCTTACTTCAGCCAGATCTGACTTTTTTCACGGACGGGTCAAAGATGGAAGATGGCACTGGTTCAGGCGTTTACTGTAGGGAATTAGGAATATACATCTCATGTAAGCTTAACAATCTTTGTAGCGTTTTTCAAGCAGATATCCTTGCAATCACGAATGCGGCCGAGATAGTAAAAACAATTACTGCCGATATTACGGGACTGATGACTACACTGTGCGACACGAAAATTTTTCAATGGTTCTAATGTACCAAATATGTTTAGTTGGAGTCCCTGGACCACGAAAATACCTTTGGTTTTTCTGGGTCACTTCGAAAATTTATTTTATAACGGTAAATATAGAGAAAAACGTGGTTTCATGGATTTTCAATTTAAAACTCGAATAACTTATTTACTTTTTAACAGATTTATATTATTCTTTTTTTTCTTTCGAAGAGTACAATTTTTCCTTTCAAACAAGATATATACTTGGTAAATCGGTTGAGGATTGGCTGAGTTACAGCGGTTGAAATGTGAAAAAATACGTATAAAATGACAAAATTTACCTTTCTTCGGGCTGTACGATGAAATTATGATATCAAGCCATATAAGTTTTATTCTACTACGGGGAAGAAAATTAAATTAGCTTTCGAAAATGATAAAAATCAAAAAATCGGTTAAAAAATGTATGACTTATACGCATTTTTGTATTGATTCTATGCATATTCTCTAAAGGAAATATGGTTCTATCTCGTCTCCTCTTGCCTGTTACAATCATAACGGTTTGAAACAGGAAACGATACACACCCATATTTCCTTTAGAGAATATGCATAGATTCAATACAAAAATGTGTATAAGTCATCCATTTTTTAACCGATTTTTCTGATTTTTATCATCTTCGAAAGCTAATTTAATTTTCTTCCCCGTAATATAATAAAACTTATATGGCTTGATGCCATAATTTCATCGTACAGCCCGAAGAAAAGTAAATTTTGTAATTTTATACGTATTTTTTCACATTTCAACCGCTGTAACTCAGCCAATCCTCAACCGATTTACCAAGTATATATCTTGTTTGAAAGGAAAAATTGTACTCTTCGAAAGAAAAAAAAGAATAATATAAATCTGTTAAGAAGTAAATAAGTTATTCGAGTTTTAAATTGAAAATCCATGAAACCACGTTTTTCTCTATATTTACCGTTATAAAATAAATTTTCGAAGTGACCCAGAAAAACCAAAGGTATTTTCGTGGTCCAGAGACTCCAAATAAACAGAATTGGTACATTAGAACCCCTGAAAAAAAATTTTTGTTATTTTGTAGCACAGTGCTATATATGTCGATAGTCAGGCGGCCCTCAAGGCTGTGAAGTCGTGTACTATAAACTCAAAAGCAGTTATTGATTGCAAGTCCACTCTGAATGATACACGACAGATAGTTAGCTTATGTTGGGTTCCAGGACATAGTGACATAGCCGACGAGCTTGCTCAAGAGGGGCTCACAATCGTCTAATCTTCCGATTAAGAGATCTGTGAATCCACCCATTGGCTATTTCATTGACAAAATTCGCTTGTTCTACAGCGAGGTAGTCGGTAACAGATGGTCGAGAGAACCTGGTTGCATAATCTCAAAATCTATCTGGCCTGAATTCTCTCGCCAAAGAACTTCTTCGCTGCTGGCACATAATAAGAGAGAGAGAGAGATCAAAATCATTGTGGAAATCATAACATGTCACTGCAAGATTAGATCCATCACTTCGTAATGGGACTCCGGCGGAGAGGATTAATGTCGTCTATGTGAGGACGAAGAAGAGCTAGAAACAATTGAACATATCCTCAGTAAATATCCATCGGTGATCAGCAGAAGACATTAACAGTTTGGAAGATATAAAGTTGATAATCTAGCCTTCTTCTCTAAAATATACCCCAACCAGATCCTAGGGTTTGTTAAAAATCTGACATGGCTAAAATAACCATCACTACGCTCTCCTTCTCCCACTATCTTTTTTCTTGCACTTCCACTGTTGGACTGTTGTTACTAACAACCGTACATCCCTTACCTAATATATATATATATCCCTTTATTTATTGGTTTTTAATGACGTTTCATCTTAATTTTGTAATTTTTTAAAAAATTATTCGCAATAATAACATATTAAACTATCATCGTGTGCATTTTTTGTTTTATAATAATAACAGAACAGCCCGACGTGTGTTTGATACACTTCTACCGTTGAAGTGAATGCCAGAACATGTCGGAAAAATTTGGCGAAAATTATCATTAGTGTTTACTTTTTTGACTGAGACAATCTTGGCTACTTTCCAAGCAGAAGAGAAGTCGTACGAAGTAATTATTGCATTGACTAAGTGCAGAAAAAGATTACAAATCTGAGGATTGATTTTTGTCTAAAACTTTAATGAAAACAAAAACCCAGCCTCATTATGTCTGAGCAGCGGAACAAAAAACTACCAATATAACATGGTTATTTACGAAAGCAGTAAAAAATACTGTTCTGCTCATTCGGATCTATATCTATATCACAATAGTACGATTTATCGGAAGCTGGTCCATTCGTTTTTAATAAATTCCAAAAATCCTTACTATTTCTTGCTGAATCAAATAGCTTTGATTACACAGTTCTTTTGAATTCCTTTGTTGCAAACAGTAATGTTTAACTTATTGTTCCATAATATGCGTAGTAATATGTTTGAGAAGAAGTTAATAAATTGGCAGAGAAGAAAATATAACAATGATCCGATACACCATGAAAAATAAATTGTTCTGAAATAAAAATAGAATCAGGGTTTCCAATAAAAAAAAAATACATAAATAAGGATGCTGAGTTGGAAGCAACAATATAATGCTTAGGGATGGACTACCTCCTCTGGAGGGTCTGTCAATTTACAAAGACGCCTCCAAGATGGAAGAAGACACATGTGCAAGTACTAAACAATCGTTGCAGCTTCATCCAAGCAGAGATTCTCGCAATCATCTAGGTATTAGTTAAAAAGAATTGCTTCAGCGAATTAGGACTGATCAAGTGAGCCTCGAGGCAATCAAATTACAGACTATAAATTCTAGGGCAGTTTATGACTGTAGGTAATCGTTGCGTGATATACTACATTTTCTTAATTTTTTTCTTTAATTTTAAAACTTAAATTGTGTATTATTAAATAACAATTTTTAAATAAAATAATGTTAGAAGATTAAATGAAACCTTTTCCAAATTAAACGAAACCTATTCCAAATTAAATGAAACCTTTTCCAATTTAAATGAAACCCTTTTCCCATTGGAATGAAACCTTTTACAAATGGAATGAAACTTTTTGCAAATGGAATGAAACCTTTTGCAATTGGAATGAAACTTTTTCCAAATTAAATGAAACCTTTATTCTTATCAAAGGAAATATAATATTTCCAGTAATTTTAAACCAATATATTGGTAATAAATAATAAGTTGCGTGGAAGATGTGATGGTGGTAATGTGAAAAAATGGGTGAAAATGTGTTGAAGCCAACGAGTTTTTTTGTGTTCCTTCCTGATTTGTGGCTAAACTACCCAACGCACGCACATGTGATCAGTGACTAAGTTGCAGAATACCCCATGGACAATATAGTTCTAATGTATGATTTTTCGATATAATCACTGCATCCACCCAAAATGGATGCTGACATCTTGAAGCCGGATTTTCGGTGTTTTTTTAATTTTTCTTATTATTAGGATGCGCATCCAGATAATGGACTAAACTAATTATAGGATTGTAGAACTCGTGATTTTGATTCGTTTAGGGTATATCTCATGAATGTGCTCACCGTAGCTTATTTGCAAATGGGTTCCAAAGACGAAAATTTGGCGCGTAAATTTTTATAAAAAACATATTTTTTGAGTCTAAAATTAAGAAAGCCCATTCAAATTCCGTGGAATCCCGCGTGATTTTATGTTTTTTTTTACGTGCCGGATCTAATGAGCCCATCCATGTTCAATTCCGCTCAATAAAACGGAGGATAAAGGTACCTTGAATTTGGGAAAAACTGCAAAAACTTATTTTGACAAATTCGCGTATATGAAATCAATTCGAAGAAAAACGCGATTTTCTTCGAATTGATTTCACATACATTCATTTTTGTGATGTCATATTCGCGAATCTGTGTGAAAATATGTCAAAAACATATCGATACGCGAATAATATGCGTATTTTATCTAAAATCCATTGTGGACGCACATCCGCGGTTTTTAACCGATCCTTTTAAAATAGGTGTCCTTTTGTGTATTTTCATAGGATATTACTGAAATCGGATGCGCATAAAAATCATATGCATCTTGCGTGATTTTTAGTCATTTTTAGGTTTTTTGCATAGTAAAGTGCATCGAGCGGCACACTTTGGCCGCTTAATGAAATCTCGAAAAATGCATAATTATTGGAAAGGATTGATCGGTTTATACGAAAACCGCATGCGCAACAACAAATGATTTCCACGAATACGCGAATTGCATGCTTTTCAATATTGACCATTTCTACGTATTGTAAGTGCAATATATTTAGCCACTTTTAACGACGAAACTCTTATCTTATCATTTACTGATATTTAACAATCATCTAAAAGAATTTGCAGAAGAAGATTAAGGCAAAACCGTATCCTCTTAACCATAATAAAAAATAGATAATTCAAATAAACGTTTTGTCTTAATTAAAAAATAAATGTTTTTTATTTTCAGATATATTCATGCTTCTATTTGTTTTTCGCGACTATTATACCGTATTTCAATGTGATTTGACTATTATACAAAGAAAACAATGGTATTTAACCATTTGTGAAGAAATTCGCGAATTACAACGAATAGGAATTCATTTAATTTATATTTGAAATACAAGATTTAAAACCGCTATAACTTTTGTGCGCAGCATCCGATTTCGAATCAGCACATTTTTCTTAACATATGTACCAAAAATCATAAATGTGCTCGCAAAAAAAATTTTCAATTTTTTTTAAATGGAATTTTAAAAGAATTTTGTAATTTCCCATATATAGTTGAATGGCTATGTAATTAACATAAATATTCTTTAATTCTGTGTGATTTTATTTAATATCTTTACTACATAAAACTAAATAAATATTAATACAAACTGGGATATTTCTTGACATTTTAATAAATAAATATTTTAGAACAAGAATTGAATACCCGGTCCCTTTTTAATTTCATTCCTATATTGTTTGTGGAAGTTCGAAGAGAAGGTCGAAAAATTTATATTGATTTCTCTTATAAATCAATATAAATTGATAGATTCTTCAAATTAAATATATTCCTAAAGAAGTATTGACATGCCTTCTGTGAAGAGGAAGAGTTGTCGCTCCGTAGAGGTCCTCAACGCATAACTAAATGCTCAAGGGGTATACTGCCGATTTTCTATAGGTAAGTTTTCTATAAAAAAAAAAGCGTTATGTAGGACTTCTAACTTCAAATGTTTCTAAATTCTAATTATTTCAGATAAATCTATTTAGCCAGGGAGACATATTTGAAAAGGACTCGGCCGTCAAAAGAATCGTGAACTAGGGACTTTCAGATGGATCAAACAATAAATATGTATTCAATATTCTGTTATAACAAATATTTTTGTACAGAATAAATTGTAATTTTTCAAACTGTTATACATCTAATTTTCTATACATATGTAACTAGACATTTTATTTATAGTTTGTATCTACCCAAGTAACTGACTATAAAACACTAGTCAAATATTTATGTTAATTACATAGCCATTTAACTATATTTGTTAATATTCTTTGATTTAATTTTCAAATATTGATTTAAAATTACTGGAAATATTATATTTCCTTGGATAAAGGGCCCCATACACTATACATCATACAGTACAGCACTTATCATAGTATGTGTTATTTTTTGAAAGTTTATTTATGTATGTGTGACACACAATGCATGAAGAAAATGAAACTAGTTTTGATTTTGAAAATGAACCCCTATCAATCTGGTGAATAATATTCATTTTGAAAGTTGTCAGTAAATAATTTTGTCTACAAAAATAATAAAATTGTGACAGAATAAAAAACAACTGAATTTACGACTCAAAATGCAATTTTTGGGACAAAAATCTATTTTTTGGAATAGTGATTGAAGAGGTTGCCATACACTAGTCAGTCTCACATATACAAAAAGGGGTTCATCGGCATGACGGCTTGATTTATAGTGTATGAGGCGCTTAAGAATAAAGGTTTCATTTAATTTGGAAAAAGTTTCATTCAAATTGCAAAAGTTTTCATTCCATTTGCAAAAAGTTTCATTCCATTTGTAAAAGGTTTCATTCCAATTGGAAAAGGTTTCATTTAATTTGCAAAAGGTTTCATTTAATTTGGAAAAGATTTCGTTTAATTTGGAAAAGATTTCATTTAATTTGTAAAAGGTTTCATTAAATCTGGAAATGCTTTATAAAAAGATACAACAATAAAATAATATATATATATATACAACAACGTCTTCGTTCCCTGATGTGTGGAAAATTGCTAAAGTGGTGCCTATACATAAAAGTAAAGATACTAGAGAATACCGACCTATATCCATAATGCCTATTTCATCTAAAATGGTTGAACATATCCTAAAGGATCAAATGCTTGGTTATTTGATAGAATCAGTCATTCCATATTGGTTGATAAATTGTATCGATTCGTTAATTTTTCATCGTCAGCATGTAAGCTAATTTTTTCATATTTGTTTGGCAGAAAACAATATGTTGCTTGTAAGAATTGTTTTTCGAGTATTTTGCCAGTAAGTAGTGGTGTGCCTCAGGGGTCTGTAATGTATGTTAATGATATGTTCAGTTGTTGTTGTAGCAACTATCTACATGTTTGTTGTATTAAATTAATCTGGTTCTGACTCCTCTGTTTCCAGGTTCAGGAAGGTTGCAATCAACGGCTGCGTCCAAAGAGATGCTGGAGACAGATGAGTGGGTTTAGCAGGGCAGTTAAAGAGATGCAGCGTATCGTGAGGTCCAAAACCACATGCAGGACATGTGTTTGGTACCGCGCTGTCATTTCGGGCCCAATGCGAATTGAGGCGGCTACACCATCCTGATCTTAGTTGGATTAAAACCACTCTCCTTTTTCTAGGCAGCTGTCGTTCTTCTGCTGCTATAGGTGGTGGGTGGACTCCAAGTACTGCATTCACACGGTATTGGTCCATTGCCTGGGTAACTGCTTCCGTGTGAATGCTGGTAATTCCTGCTCGATAAGCCTCACGATCGAGGGGTTCTCTTTTATACCGTTGGACCTCTCTCTCTAGATCATGTAGGTCTCTCCTTACGTGCCTGGGTGGGGGAATTCTATCCATAAGATTATGGTATGGATGATTCCTGCGATAACACCCAAGCAGGTACTGCATCGACAACATCCTGTTGTGACGATGTATGGGTAAGACCATTGCCTCCTCATGTAAATGGTCCACTGGCGTCATAAGGAGGCACCCTGTCGCAGTTCTCAGGGCGGCATTCTGGCAGGTTTGTATGTTCTTCCACTGCGTGTCGCTTACATTCGCATACCACACTGGCGCCGCATAGCTTACCACCGACCGATCTATTGATTTTTAAGAGGTCAACAAGGTCTCTTTATCAGCACCCCAAGAGCTGCCGGCAAGCGACATGAGGACCTTGTTCCTACTTCTCATCTTATCGCAAATAGCGGTGGCTTGCTCGGACGACTTAAATAAGCTATCGGACGTTACTCCCAAAATTTTTGGGTAGTTAGTGGTCGGAATTATTGCACCATCGACCATGATGTTCAGAGGGAGCTTCATTTCAGCCGTCCATGTGGTGAACAGAGTGGCTGTGGATTTGGCGGCGGATATCTTCATATTCCACAGATGTAAGAACTGTACTAAATCAGCTATGTAGACATTTAACCTTTCACAGATGTCATCGATAATAGAGCCCGACGCCATGATCGTACAATCATCCGCGTACATTACGATCTCTATGCCGTCCGGTGGTTGTGGAATTTCAGAAAGGTAGAGGTTAAACAGTTCCGGAGATATGACCCCACCTTGGGGAACTCCCTGTTTCACTCTACGGGGTTTAGACTTATTGTTTCTGAATTCCACATATGACTGGCGACCACACATGTAATTGATTATCCAACGTTTCAAACTAGGCCGGAGGTTGGTCTTCTCTATGTCCTCGAACAGGTTGGCGCGATTGACAGTATCGAAGGCTTTCGATAAGTCAAGAGCCACCAAGACTGTCCTGTCGCACGGCCTGTTCTGGTTAAGTCCTCTGCTTACATGTGTGGTTATGACGTGTAATGCTGTAGTTTTACTTTGCATCCTCCGGAATCCATGTTGATGTTGAGGGACTGGAAACCTACTTCTCATCAGAGGGAGGAGTAGTGACTCAAGCGTCGTTGCTACCTGGAGACAGAAGGGAAATCGGCCTGTACGATTCACCTCTGCTGGAATCCTTGCCAGGCTTCATTAGCGGGACCACCCTGCTTATTTTCCAGGCTTCAGGAACAATGTGGGTGGCTAACGACAGGTTGAGAACAGCAGTTAAGTACTTCACTCCAGGTTCATCCAGTTGCTTCAGCATTATCATTGAAATTCCATCCGGGCCCAACGCTTTGGATGATTTAGCGTTTCGAATGACATCTGCAACATCATCCTTCGAAAATTGTGGTGGTACCTCCTCGACTCGGAGGGCTCTAATGCGACGAAGCACACTCCTTTTCGCCATTTCACTCTCGGGGTGTTCAATAAACTGCCGGTTAAAAAAACTCGCGCACCTCTTCGGATCAGTCATCGTTACGTCGTTAAACGTGACAGCCGTTCTATCATCCTTCCTTCCAGGATTCGAGAGTGACTTAACCGTTGCCCACAATTTACTGTGGTCTAGCCACTTTTTCCGCTTGTGTTCGCATACTAACCTGTTGACTTCAAGGGTGAGTTCCTTCACTCTTGGGTCTTCAGGTGTTGTACGACGAAGCTCATCACGCTCATTCGCAAGCACCGTCGCTTCTGCTGGGAAGTTTGGTCTCTTTCCTCTCACCTACCCGAGGATCTGAGAGAATGGGCAGCTCTCTGAAGCGGCGATTGGTTAAATCTCTGAAACCTTGCCAATCCGCTTTACCATGGTTCAGGAAAGTTCGGCGTTCAGAGGTTATGAAATCGGGTGGTCTATTTACGGAGACGATGATGGGGAGGTGGTCTGAACCAAGAGAAATGACGGGTTGCCAGATTACGTCATTAATCAGACCTGGTGCCACAATGGTGATGTCCGGCGAGCTGTGGCAATCTCCTCTAATTCTCGTGGGGGCATCCTCATTCACCGTGCAAAACGTGGAGCTGTCAATTTGCTCTGCCAGCGCTGTACCCCTCTGCTCATTACCTAGGACGGAATGCCAGAGTTCATGATGGGCATTGAAATCCCCTAGCACCAGACGGTTATTACTCTCCAAAAGTAAACTAATGTCGGGTAAATAACGCGGGGTACAGCTATTTAACGGCGGGATGTACACGTTAAGCACCTCTATCTCGGCAGTACCACACTTGACTGCTACCCACATACACTCCATATATGGGTCACTAGAGTCTAGCTCAAGCGAGATAGGTCTGTATTGTACAGAGTGGTGTAACAAGAAAGCAAGTCCCCCACCTCCGCTTCTAGTGCGATCCTTTCGCAACACGTTGTAACCATCGCAACGGTGCAAGCTACAGGTATCAGTCAGCTTGGTTTCCTCGATCGCGGCGACCATGATGTCATTCCGATTCATAAAGTCTACGATTTCACTGATTTTATTTCGCAGTCCATCGCAGTTAAACTGCAAAAACGATGCATTTCCTGGGCGTACTACAGCAACATGTAGTGTTAGACTCTGCGTTTGCTGTAGAGGAGACTGTGGGGGTGTCTAATAATCCGACGACGACGAAGACGTCGTCGTTGGCGACGCTGACGTTGGCGACGATGTCGTTGAAGACGAAGACGTTGACGGCGAAGATGATGAGGACATGCTGGAAGATACGCTGACGCAGCATGCAGCAAAATAACTCCTGTCACAGTAGTCCTGGAGTCGATTAAGACCCGAACAGCCGCGGAAATGTACCCATCCCATACATCTATTGCATCTCACCGACGTTGATCTGTGGTGGATGCGGTTCCAACAAACGGAACAGAACCAAGGTCCGGGGTTTATTTCTATCCCGGCGCGGACCAGAAGAGTTCGGAGCAGGCATTCCGGGATATAACGCCTCTCCCATGATGAAAAAATACGACATCAACATGTAGTAGTTGAGGTGGCAGCCCTTGGTCGAAGAATTCCTCCGATATGTTCAGTAGTATTAATAGTAGAAGTTGTATGTCATTTGCGTTTGCAGATGATATATTATTTAAAGGAGAATATGTGTTCATGGATGTGTTGCAGGCCTCGATTGATTTCACTGTTAATGTGTTAGTCTACCAATAGGCTCTCAATAAATGTCGAGAAAACCAAGGTTATGTATTTTGGCAACATGCGAGCGGATTCAATAAATGTTTCCATCTATAGTTGCTTGATAGTGGTTTGGTGTTTGATGTGCATGTTAATTCGTTAGTGTCCGGTAAACTTTATTTTACGAATGTTATACTGTTTGGAAGTTGCCCTGCCGAAAAGTATTAGGATACAGGTAGTACATGCGCTGATTATGCCTCACTTTATGTATTTTGTTGAGATTTTTGGTGGCAGCTGTGGTTTTGTCCTGCTCAAACTTAGGCTTTTATTCCACAGAGTAATGCGTTATGTGTTTGTACTTAAGTTGCGCGATCATGTTTCTTCTTATGTCAAAGAGTTTCTTGGTACTTCGTTTGATGATTTCCTTAAAATCCGATGTATGCTTTTTTCTATAAGGTTTACAAAACCCAAACTCCTTCCTCAGTAGTAGAACTTTTTTCATTCAGTAGGTCTGTGAGAAATACTCAAATCCAAGTGCCTCGTTTGAACCCGTTGTTGGAGAAGTCTTTCCATGTAAGGGTAGCTCGGGTGTTCAATAGTTTGCCACAGGTTCTCAAAATATTCAGTGTTTCGTTAAAATGTTACAAGAAAAAGTTACTTCAATATGCAGATGTTCATGGATTTTAATGTAAACCTAAGTCTATTTTTACACGGTAGATTGGTTCCAGAAGAAGCCGTGCAAAAAAAAACATTGATCTTATACATAAAGGGGAATTCACTTAAATCTCTAAGCTAGTGTTCGGAAACTATTGATGGTTTCAGACTTTTTTCTTTCATAAATACTTTTTTGTGATATGAACATACTTCGCAAAAATTAAATTTGACAAAAAAAATTTAAGTACATAAAATTTAAAATCGTGCTAAATGGAATAAAATCGTCTAAAAAATTAAAAATACTCAGTTTTTTTTTAACTTTAAATTTTTAAACCGTGTTGTATTAAACCGTGTACAAAAAGACCGTGTAAAAACAGACTTAGGTGTATATATTTTGTTAAATATTTATAGATGATTTATCCTATGCTTAGTTTCATATATTTTCATTTTTCATATTTTTGATTTGAATTTATGAATTTATTAATAATTAATCGTTATTAATTTTAAGCCTTTGGAGTAGTTCATGTATTGTTGTTTATGATATAATTAAGTGATATACTGTTAATTTTAAGCTTTTGGAGTAGTCCATGTAAAGAAGTTTTGGGAATCGCTTATGGCCCTTTGGGCTAGGTTCTTGTTTATGAAATAAATTGAATTGAATATATAGAAATCGACTGAAACTGTAGTATTCTAGCAGTGTTATTAGGTTTGTTCATTTACTCCAAAATTTGTACAAATTATTACAAAGAAGTTTTGGGAATCGCTTATGGCCCTTTGGGCTAGGTTCTTGTTTATGAAATAAATTGAATTGAATATATAGAAATCGACTGAAACTGTAGTATTCTAGCAGTGTTATTAGGTTTGTTCATTTACTCCAAAATTTGTACAAATTATTACAAAATGTTGTTCGTTTACCCAAAAGTCCAGTAAAAGAGAGTGAATTGAGAGAACAGATGTAATAATTGTGTTACTGAGTATCTGCAAATTCTTACAAGGAAAATTTATAAATTACATTAATTTTCCGCTTGTTATCTACTTTTCTAATAAAAATACTGCTTTTTGTTTGTTAGCTAAATTGTTTGTTTTTTTTTTTAATCAGCTACAATCATTTTACTGGATGTTGCTCGTTTACTTTTCTTGAAAACGAAAAATTCGTATATATTCTCTGCAAATTTTTATGGAGCAAATGTTTCTGGGAAAGTAAACGAACGAAATTTTTATTTTTTGTTGTTCTTTTAAAAGGACGGCAGCACGAAGTTAAAGGGAATAAAATAGCTGACGAGCTACTGAATGCTACTGAAAATGTAAATGTCTTGTCGAATTATTGTTGAATTCCAATGCTGTTGCAGTGTCCTAACTGAAGTAAACAAATCTTGATACCATAAACTGTGGTATATAAATGATTTGCATAGTATTTTCAGATGCAATTAATGTAATACGGTGTTATCTAGAATACGAGAAATTAGATCTAACAAATCAAGAATACATCAAGAAAACAATTATAAATAACTCCATTCATAAATTTGATTAATAAATAAGTATAATCAATCAATTACCGTAAAATTTGCCGCAGTATTAAAATCTTCATCCAAATATATACGCACGATATTTAAGTCTTGCATTGTAGAAGCCTCACACAATAGTTTTATAAATTCTTGCACGTGTTGAGTGGATTTTTCGTAAGTTTTGCCACCTACTTCTTGTAGATGTAATGCCAAAAATTGTGGTTTGATTTCGCATACTTTCTGCAAGAAGGCTTCCAACCAAGGTTGTAACAATCGTGTGGGCTATTAAAAAATACAGGAATGATTTTTATTAAATTGTAATTGAAAATTTCAACATGCTTACATCTTCGAACAAACTTCCTACGTTAGCCGTCACCAACAGCGTATATATTGGACCACCTGTCCCAATTGGGATCCCCGAAACAGTGGCGTCCATAATTTTAATTAGTTCTACTATTTAAAGCCGAAACATTCTTTACTTCGCGAACAAGTATTTCAGCATATTCACATATGCTGTCCCTTTGAAACTGAAAGGAATAAAACTTATCGTTTATGTGAATTTTTTTCACACATTTAAGTACTTTCTATTTGTCTATTTGTATATTTTAATCCAATTAATGTTTTGTCGTCGTTCGTACTCTGAACCGGCCGAAATTAGAAACGTTCCACCTGCTACGAATATGAGAGAAAGGTGAGAGTGCCTAATAAAAAGGGAACACTATGCAAAATGGCCGATAATGACCCTTGTTTACGAATGTGGTGTGATGGACACGGACATTGTCCAATGTGGCAACACATAACTTGTATTCATTTTCCGTTGTATTTATTTTAAATTTTTCAACACATAAAAAATATCAAGGCCTATATAGTCCCAATTTAGATTAGGTAAGTCTTTTTTTGTTCGTAACGACAATTTTCTGGCAATTCGTTTTGTGTATTTCGTGTCAGTAATTTGAAATACCCATCCAGAACATATTCGGTTAGCGTATTTTTGATTGCTGTATTCATATTTCTATTATTTTGTTTAATGTTCTTTCAATTTCTGCTTATTGCAAGTAATATACCTAAAATGTTCATTTACATTTATTCGGCATATACAATGGAACTTTTTACCGGGTTAACCTACTTTATAAGGATTTATTTGACATATATGCAAAGGAATTGACAATTGAAACCCACTGGGTTAACGAAATCCGGTTAAATGTAAACGTACTATTAGTATTAATAAGACAAGAGCTTAGGTTAGGGATGTACGGTTGTTGTAACAACCGTCCACTTGGAGACTATGTCCATTGTGATCATCCTTTATATATATGTATATCTATAAAGAAAAAGAAAAGAGATAGTGGAAGAGTAGGGAGAAAAGATAGTGATAAAGAAGGGGGCGGAAGAGTGATTATTTTAGCCAAGTCAATTGTTTGACAAAGCCTGTTATGTCCTGTCGTTATGTCAATGTCGTTATGTCCTACATAGACGACAGTAATCCTCTCCACTGGAGTCCCACTTAGAAGTGAGAGATATAATTTTGCAGTGACCAATAATCGCCATCTGTTACTACCTCGCAATGGAACGCACGGATTCTGCCAATGAAATATCTGAGGGGTTTCACGATCTCTATATCATTCAGAGCGGTCTTACAATCATGAACTGCTTTCGAGTTTATAGTATGCGACTTCACCGCTTTCAGGGCCGCCTGACTATCGACATATGTAAGGTTCGTTCGTTTACTTTCCCAGTAATATTTACTCAGTAAGAATTTGCAGAGAGTAAATACGAATTTTTCCTTTTCAAGAGAGAAAACTGCAAGTAAGTAAGTAAGTAAAAATTTATTGAGACTTTTTTCCAGATTACGATAACATTATATGTTTGAACTTATCGATAACAATGTTAAATTACGGAACTATAATCGTTTTGTTCTGTTGCACAGTGATATTCGTACAGGCTACATGCCAAAAGGAAAGTGTAATAAAAACAATGATGTAAACAAACGTGATTATTTTTTTTTTAAAGATTTGCTCCCAATCTTTCAAATTACTTGCAGAGCGAATTGTCTGCAAAAATCTTACAAATAGTTAACACTTATAACTAAAATAAATAAAAACAATTCGTTATGTTATTGACTAACGATGAACATAAAATAAACAAAATAAAGTACATACGTACAAATTAAAAATTGCAATAACGAAAGGCGATTTGCAAATAAAAACAGTGATCGCAAAAGTATGCTGCTTATAAATTTTCGATACCTTATGACAAAGGAAGTGACATACACAATAAAATAAGGTACTTTTGTGGGAAATCTTAAGCCTAGTAATGTAAATATCACAGATTTGTTGTTTAATACTATTATCCCCTGTGCATTCCAGGTATTGTCTTGCTGAAAAAGTTTGGTGTTGAATCTTGCCCCGAATCATTGTCAAATCTTATGTTTATGATACCTATAGTAGAAAGGTAAGCAGCTTCTGTCCAATTTGTATTTTCTTCAGCAGTAAATAATTCATTCAACAGAATGTTGTCATGTGCAGCTAAGTTTTCTACAAATCTTCTTTGCAGGTTTAGGGCATAGCTGCAAAATGGAACAATATTGGCGGAGCTGTAAATGTACTGGTTGGAGAATCTTTTAGTTGGATTTTGAAAGTTTTGGCCAACACATTTTCTCAAAATTTTCCTCTCAAACGTCTCAATTTCTTTAGCTACAGATGGCGAAATGGTGAACCAAATTGGGAATCCATATCCAATAATTGGCCGGATTGCAACTTTATAAAGTAGCAGCTTAGTATTTTGCGGCAGATAAGTATTGCACATTAATGTGGACAAACGTCCAGCAGTTATCTTGGCCTTTTTCAATGATGCTCTGGCGTGTTCATTAAATTTAAATAATTTATTTATATGTATTCCCAAATATTTGAAGGAATCTCTGAATGGAATTTCAATGCCATCCAATGAGAGATGCAGTTTCTTCGCTTCGGGAACAACGCTTCTATGACATTTCCCAGATGCATTTCTTATACATATTGCTTCCGATTTAGCTGCATTTACTGTGATTCCCCATGTTTTATAATATTTACTTATATCGCCAAGGTGAAGAGCGGCTTGCTTTAAGGCTTCAGTAGGTGAGTTATGGTGACTATATACTAAGCAATCGTCAGCATACAATATGGCTTTTGAATGTTCTGTTTGATGGGGGAAGTCGTGAAGGAAAAGATTAAATAGAAGGGGCGACAGGACACTGCCTTGAGGAACTCCACTCGATATAGATCCAAAACTGGACAGACAATCATTAATTGTGACTGTAAATTTCCTATCTGTCAAGAAATTTTGTAGAATTTTGATTAAGAATGGGTCCACACTAAGTTGTATTAATTTGTAGATTATCCCCTTGTGGTACACAAAGTCGAACGCCTTTTGAATATCAAGGGAAATCGCTATCGTGCAGATCTTTTCTCTCAGGTTACCTGTTATGTCTTCACGAAACTTCAATAATGCGTGATTTGTTGAATGTGCCGCTTTAAAGCCAAATTGCCAGTCGGAAATCGGATGTATCACAAACTCATTTTCTAATTTTTCCCGTAAAATTCTCTCAAAAACTTTTCCAATATTGGATAACATAGATATTGGACGGAATTCTTGAGGTGTCATACTGTTTATTTTCTTCTTGATTGGTATAATTTTTGCAGTTTTCCATGACTTAGGGAAGTATCCATTGTTCAAACAGTTGTTAAATATAATTGTTAAGAATTTCAACGATTCATCAGAAAAATTCTTTAGTACATAATTTGAAATCCCATCCAAACCGGTTGATTTTTTTCTATTCAAACTTACAATGTGCGTTTTTATGGAAGATACATTTGTAAAGTGGTAGTTGTCTGAATTGTGTAATGAATTAAATCCATCATCAAATTCTAATTGGGTTTAAATAACTTTGTATTCGGGATTCAATGTTAGGTGGTGGTAACTCTGGAGTGTTCTCACAGAAAGTGTTGCTGTAATAGTCATGGAAGGCGTTTGCGATCTCTCTACCAGTAGTAAAAGCCACATTATCTATCCGTAGCTGTTGGCAAAATTGTGCTTTAGATTTTCCAATTAGTTTGTTGACTTGTTGGAAAGCTGATGGACTGGGTTTTATATTTTTTAATTTAGAGTTAAAAACTTTAGCCTGCTCTTTGTAGACAAGGTCCCTTATAATGTTTTTGAGTAGCTGTATCTGTTTGGACAATATATTATATTCATAATTTGTTCTATTGCCATTTCGGTGAAATATTTTTTTTAGGTCCTTTTGCCATTGATCTTTGATTTTGTAAAACCTCTTGATATTTTCAGGTAAAAGGATTTGGTGCTTTTTAAATTCAATTGTTTTGCAGTGCTGTTTTTGTATGTTATGAAAGGTATTTTCAAATATATTTATGCAATTGTCAATTTCATCATTAACAAGATTTCTGTTTGCAGGTGGTTAAATGGATTCTAATGCAGAATCAAACTGTCGACGAAACATACTCCAATCCGTGGACTTATAAGAAATAACCACTCTGGGAGTTTTGAGGATAATACCACCTGTATTGAACGAGATATCCAATTTAAGGGGGTAATGGTCAGAAAATGGGGGAATACTGGTTATTCTGTAGTTGCCTGCATCAGTATTTATTAGATTTGGGCTGACCAGAAAGTGATCCAAATAAGATGGTCCATTAGGATATGAAGGAGAAGAGTCACATATTCGAGTAACGTCTGTGGCATTATCAAGCAACCAATTGTAAAGTGTCCTTCCATTGGTGTTGTCCATTATATCACCCCATGTCGTGTGCCTAGAATTAAGATCTCCTCCAAAAATAAATCCATCATAATTATTAGTAAACTGCAGACAATTATTTAGACCATTGATTAATTGTTGTGTGTTGAAATTGGTTGAGATATACAGTGAACCTAGTAAAAATGTCTGCATTGAATTGTTCCTTTTTGTCTCAATCTCAATAAAGACTGCATTAAAATTTATATTCTCAACTGTCGTTCGCTTGTAATTGATGTCGTCTTTTAAGAGTACTGCCACGCCAATGTTTGAGTAGTCATATAAAAATGTGTAACCCTTCATATAAACTTTTTTATTTCTTCGAAGATGGCATTCTTGGATAAATGCAATATCAATTTTGTTTTTGGAAAGATATTTATGTAGCTCGATCTGACGACTGCGATCCACAAGAGATCGAACATTGAAGGTTAAACATTTTAAGAACCTATGGACCATAAGTATCCTTAACTTTTTTTAAAAGACGCATGAATTCGTCTTTAGCTTTACTCTTTGACATATTGTTGAATTCTGACAGAAATATGTTTATTTCTTGCTCTAGGGTTAGTTCCTCTGGTTGCAGGAAAATATTTGACAATTTTAAAAAGTCGTTAATAATTGATGGTTTACTACTATGGCTCGTTGTAGGATGAAAATGACTTGCAAATGTTTTATCTGCTGTAACACGATTGTTGGACATGATATGACTTACATTTTCTTTTGCTGCTTTTTTAATGTTTATCGCATTTTGAATGCGCTCTCTTCTCTTAGCTGCATATTTTTTAAATACGGGACAACCTCTCCAGTTTGCGGTATGTCCATTAGAACGGCAATTGATACAATATGGATCAGAGGAATCCGACTTTGATCTCTGGCATTCTCCTGGTGCATGTTTCTGGTCACATTTTACGCAATTATATTGAGAGCCGCAGTTTTTGGCACCTGCGACATTGTATTTGACCATGTGAGCGATTGCTTATGTAGATATTTAATATGTGAAATATCGCTTAATGATTTACCAGGATTAAGCGTCACCAAGAAAAGACCAGTATCCAAATTATTTTTAATTGATCTGGAAGTTTTGAATTTTGATACCTTGGAAATAACTTCGGGCAATACTTCATCCAAGGCATTTTTGACATATTCAGCTTCAACGCCATGACACAGTCCCCTTAATATAAATGACACCTGCTTTAATTCTTTTGGTGTAAAGGAGTATGCGTGAACAGACTTTTCACGAAGAGTCTCTAGCATAGCAGTGTGGGCTGTGGGATCAGAGAGATATAATTTGCATTTATTTGTACCAACATTTTTTATTTTGAAATTAATTGGTGGCGACTTATCCTCTAATTGTTTAATTAGGCGTAGGACATTAATATTATATAAAAATATTGGTGGGCAAAAAGATGTCTTTTCTTTTTGAGGTGACTGTTTTGGATCAATGTTATTGGTTTGCGGTGCTTGTTGAATATTTTCAAATTCCAGATCTGCAAACATTGCATACCTGTTCTGGTTATTGGGATCATATTTAAACCCCGATATGTCTACATCAGTTGGTGGTGTAACGTCCTCTAACCTTAGACGCTTGCCATAATTGTTGTTTTTGTTTAAGCCATTGGCTGAAACTGGCTGCTGATTATGTGATAAAGGTCTTCCTTGTTCCATTGGTGCTGTTGGATTTGTTGCAGGTATCATCAGAGTGGGTGACATCTGATAGAATACCTGCTGGGCAAGATAAATTTTCAAAAATGATTTTCAAAGATTCACGAAATGTAGGAGCGCTTAAAAAATTCAACCAAACGATTAGGGATCTACCGCTCGAATCTCAAGCCCCCAGAAGATTCGAGAAAACTGCAAAAAGTAAACGAACAACATCCAGTAAAAAGATTGTTTCGACACAGCTGATTAAAACAACAAACAAATTGGCGCAAACTATAAAACAGCATTTTTATTAGAAAAATGGATAACAAGCGGAAAATTGATGTTGTTTGTTCCCCATAAACATTTAAAAGGGTTGTGACCTTTTATTCCTGTATCTGCAATTGATATGGGGATGGACATAACCGATGGTGTTCCAGACATGTTAGGGATGCACACTTTTTTGTTTCGATTTGGAACCTAAAAAATCGTTCGCCAATTACTCTTATTTTTAAATACTTGCGTTTTCTTCATCCATTTTGGTATTTAATGATACAAAACCAAAATAAAATTCACAAAACAATCAATTTTCTTGAGAACAATTTTTTGCTTGTTTACAAAACATAACAAAACAGCTGATTAAATATCAGCTGATGGTACAAGAAAATTCTTACTGAGTAAATTTTCCTTGTAAGAATTTGCAAATACTCAGTAACACAACTGTCAAATCTGCTCTCTCAATTCACTCTCTTTTACTGGACTTTTGGGTAAACGAACAACATTTTGTAATAATTTGTACAAATTATTGAGTAAACGAACGAACCTATAATCAACGGTCCCGTGATGTCGGCATTAAGTGCTTTTACTATGTCGGCCGCTTTCGTGATTGCGAGAATCTCTGCTTGAAAAACGCTACAGTCACTGTTGAGTTTATATGAGTTGTGTATACCTAATTCCCTACAGTAAACGCCTGCGCCTTCCTCCATCTTAGACCCGTCTGTGAAGATTAATAGACCTGGCAGAGGTAGGGAGCCACTAGTCCAGGATTCCCTACTAGGAAATTCAACTTTGATGTCATTAAAGTCCCTATGGGGGAATATAATCACTGATATGACTATCCCCCTAAAGAGATCATAACCTGGCGTTATGTTTAGGATGCTGGCATGACCATAGTTCAGCGATTTCAAGGCATCTGTTTCCCGGAGTCTCAGGGCACACCTGGCCGCCTGGAATTTGATCAGAATATCCAATGGTTGGAGATTCAAGATTGCGTTCAAGGCATGTTCGTCTGGAAGTAATTACTTTGTTATGGATGAAACAAACATTTTATGGTATTCTCCACTGGATTTTGGGAAGAAATCCTAACCTTTCATTCATTTTTCGCGTTTTTAGTTTTGTGTTGAAAAATGTCAAATAAACACAAACACTTGTTGCATATATTTATTTCATTTTTGGCAGAAGTTGATTTTTTGTTATTCACCTCAAGCTGCCCTACCTTGTATTATTGTACCATGCCCATCTGCCTGCTGGGAAAGTTTGAGGAAGCAAATCTTTGTTCATGGAATAACTCACAATTCCCAGCATTTTCATATGTGTTACACATATAAATAGCAATATATTATTTTGAGGATTCGAAAATATTACATTTTCAAAATAAATATAACCGGGTTCCCCTACCCGAACTTTTGAGTCAAATAACCGGGTAAGTCCCCCAAGAAAAAAAGATACCCCCATAATTAGGGTAAAAATACCTACCACTGAAAAAAATTTCAGAAAAATCTGATCGTTTTTACTAACCTAGAGTTAAGCATTTTAGGGGTCCAGAGTTGAGCGTGTGCCAGGAACTTTTACCGGTCAACATAGGCGTTTATCTCTGTTCATTCTGTTTTTTTTCGAACGTTCCCACGCCTCACTTTCCCACCCCTGCCGACCGAGGGGGCGACCTCCCCTTTCGTAGGGATCGCGTACACACCATAATCCGCATCATGGTGGAATGTGAGAAGGGAATAGAAAACCAGCAACAGAATCTACTCCAACAGCCAGTTTATTATTAAGTTGCACTACTCATTTAAAAATACAACTATATTAGATTTTATAAATTCAACATTCTTGCTAAAATCTACATTAGAGTACACAGAATTAAAATCAATACAAATACAATACAATCTCCCATAGAATAATTTGTGCGATGAAAATCAAATTTGTTCAAATTTAAATCCATACAATTTAATCTACACCACTGAAAAAGGTTATTTAAATCATTTTGGAGTAAAATGGATTGTTTCTCAGAATTATGGGTAATGAATAACTTGACATCTGCATACATTAACAATTTAGAATGTACTACAGAAGTTGGCAAATCATTTATAAACAATAGAAAAAGAACCGGCCCGAGGTGACTTCCTTGTGGAACACCTAAAGTTACGTTAATGGATTTTGAGAGACATCCTTCAAACAAAACTAGCTGTGATCTATTTTGTAAGTAAGATGATATCCATTTGACTAAGTTTATACTGAAACCCATATTATCTAATTCATATAATAAGAGTTCATGGTTAACCCTATCAAGAGCTTTACTAAAATCTGTATAAATGGTATCAGTTTGATTTCGCTTAACAAATCCCTTTATTACAATTGAAGTAGACTCTATAATATTTGTTATAGTTGAAAGACCACTACGAAAGCCATGTTGATATTGACTTAAAATCGATTTAATTTTGTGAGAAATAACAGCAGTAATTAATTTTTCAAACAATTTTGTGACTGATATATTTTTAATAAAATATATTCTGTAGTACTCGAACAATCGATTTGATGTAATAAATGCCCATATAAATCGATATTACCTCACATACTGCAAAAATACTGAGGCCTTCTTCAATAAAGGGTTTCGAAATCGAATCGTTCCTTTAGTTTAATTCCTCTTTTGAGCTTTTATTTCAAATATTTATTTATTTTAAGATTTTTTTATTGTTTTCTACTAATTCTAGAAATTTCTGGTACATTCGGACCTTTATTTTCTATAATAAGGACAATTTTCGAATGTTATGTGTACTGTACAAATTGTTGCCAATTTTGATAGATTTTACAGATTTTTTTTAAATTATTTATCAGTAAATGATTTTTTCGGTGCTTAGTTTACAAAATTTAACAAATTTATGGAGGTTTTTTTAAATATTTTTAAAAAAGAGGAGTAAAGTAAAAATATTACACAATGTTTTAATTATGTGGCCACATCAATGTCGATGTTTTTTCATGAAAACAGTTGTTTATGGAAAATTGCTTGCAATAATTTTCTATTTTCACACTAAATCTCTTAAGTGTTAAGAATTAAAAAAAATAATAATTATTCAAACGAATCGTGAGCTGATCAAAAAACATTTTTTTACCACAGTTGAGGTTATTATTACGTAAACACCACTGTATATATATTTATTGCTAAAACCAAATAGGCATACTTCCGTCGCAAATTCAACATGTATAATACAAATTAGGTTGTATATAGAATTTAGTTTAAAGTCGTTTATTCGAACAAAATTATTTATCAAAAACTTTTTAAAATTCACGTTGTAGGATTCGATTTTTTTCACGATGATTTTTGGTAACAGTACTCATTGAATTGTTGCATTCACCTAGCATGTTTACACTTTTAATATTTTTAGTTTTGGATATCGAAACTACAGGAACTGTTGACAATCTCGTTTTGTTGTAGTTAATTCCATATTTCGTTTCAGCATTACAAGCTCCCAATGTATCAAAAAGTTTAGCTTTCGCAATCACCATCCCAGCATTATCCGTCCTTAGTCGATTAATCGATGCTCGACCACAGTCCTCATTAATTGTCCCAGACATTTTAATACGACTGACAAATGGCACTTTACTTGTCGATGCTGCTTTAGTGGTTCTTTGTTTTATTACTTTGGGAGATAATGTAGAACTGTCAAAAGAAAATATGTTGGCAAAATCATCTTCTCTTGAATGATCTTTTTTCTCGACATTCGCCAAATTACAATCAAGCGAAACTTTACCAAAAAAGTGTTCTCCCGGTACCCACATCTCCACATTGCTAACATGGGTTCTATCTTCCATGTTTTTCTTTGGGGTATCAGGAAAATGCTCAATATGTCCAAAACTTTTGCGAGATCGCTTTAAGTGTACTCGGGAATTTCTATTCGAAACTCTTTCATTATTATTTGTATTAAAGGGTTCGCCTTTTTTTAACATAGCCGTTTCTCTACAACGTCGTATGCTACCAATTTTTCGGGCACTTGGAGAGCGTGAATCTACGTTGCACGTACGTCGTAGGAGTTTTTGTTCCCTATTTAATATGTCACCTTTTTGCAAGGACAATGATTCTGTCTCCATTAAAATCTGTTCGTATTGTATTTGTATATTTTCAAGATCATTACGTTTAGGTTGCTCTGAATCTTTGCTGCTATTGTCAATATGTTTGCTACTATTATTATCGAACATATTTTCTTCATTTTTTTCTGGTTTATGTTCTTGAGAACATCGCCGAGATATAATCGTCATACTTTTTAGTGCTGTAGGTGTATTATTGTGTATAGTAGTTGTAGTATTATTTTTTGGCACTTTTGGCCTATCTTCTTCATTTGTGGGTTTTTGCCAACCAGTACCCACAACTACGCTCCATCGTCTTTCAATAGATGATACAAGTTTTTGTTGGTTTGAATCTACATTCTTTTGATCATGGCTTAAGCTCGTGCGGTGCTTTGTAGACTTCCTAAAATTCAGATAAAAAAATAAATAATTTATTACCATTTTTTATTTAAATATACCTATGTACCTATGTAGTTATTAGAAAATATAAAACGGAAATATTTTACCAAATAATAATTTACAAAATATATTTTTTATGGACTATTTATGATTACCACCAATTTTTTATATATCATAAAAAATCATTATTTGCATTTAATTCAATCTGTTCGGAATTAAATGCAAATATTGAAAGACAAACTTAATTTGTGTATTTTGTTTTAAATCCTACCAAGGTTAAATGGAACTGCTTCTAAATGATACCATGGATTCATGGGGTTTAGCTTATAAATTAACATACTATCACATTTTGGTGAAATAGAAATGTTAATACTTACCTTGTTAAAGGAGTATTCGGCAAAAACCCACCACTATTGTTTGGAAGAAGAGCCAACAAATCTCTCCTAAAATAGAGCAGGGAATAATATAGGTAAATTCGTTGAGTAAAATTCACTTACTTCTTTTTCAGGCTAAACGCACTCATTGGTTCAGGAAATTTTCGTTTTTTCCTTGACTTACTGCAAGGTGTGCTTGGAATAATAATGGCGTCGGATATATGAATTTCTGGATCGGCATTAGTAGTCTTTTGTACTTTCCTGTCCAATTCTTCTGTGCTTCCGATAGTGGAACCGACCATTTTTTTAAAACCATTGAACATGTCTGAAACCATTAAATACAAATATCAGGCAATTTTTGATATTAGTTCAGATTTGTTACGTGTTAACGAACCGCTGCGTCTCTTCTGCTTTTTCTTACTATTTGGAAGGTTGACAATCGAATTTGCAGATGATGTACAAGATGCAATTTCAAATTCAGGGTTTGTATTTATTTGTAGTTTGTTCGATATATGTAAGGGAACTATACCAATTGAATTAGCATTTTCAATTAGAATTTGAACCACTTTAAGGTGATTTATAAAACGACGACTATTTATATCTCCAAATGGCATTAGCCCCGGTGTAAGTATAATAGCCAAATTTTCAGTAGACATCTTGTTGACAGACTGGCTTAGGGAAACTGTGTATAGAAACTGCATGAAAAACCTTAAAGTGTTTATCGTAAGAGTTGGTAGAAGAAGGCAAGCTAACATTATAGCCTTTTCATTGTTTTCGCCAATTATCAAAGCACGTAACATTGTCTCTTGTATAAATGTCGGTATTAAAGGTTCAGGAAGTTCTCGAAAAAAATATTTGATGACATTTGCGACGTCTATAACATGATGTGTTCTGCCAAGCGGCATACCATTCTCCAAGATGACCTGTTCCAAGAAAATGTATCAACGTATTACTAATTGCTCAAACATTAAATAGTTGGTTAACTATATACCTATAACCACATTTAATATACTTACCCGAATTTCTTTTTGCCGTAAGGTCGACCCAGCTTTCCTAAATATACCTTCAGTTTCAACTTGCTCCAATATACGATTAGTTGCATCGGCAACAAATTTGGGAATTTGAACAACACTTCCATTTGCGAGAATAACATCACACAACTCTAGGAGGTGAAGCGGTGTCCGAAAAATACGTTTGGAGTCGCATACTTTGTTTTGCGAAGTTTTGTATTTTTCCTTAAAGCATTTAATGCCCAACGATTTTAATTCACTAATAACGTGTCTACGCAGTTCTTCCTTATTCTGTATAACGTTGAAGTCCATATTATTATTCCATTTAAAAACACAGGAAGAGATTCGATTAAAAAATAGTTAGAACCCTTCAAAATACAAATCGTTCCGCCAAACGAGCCATACATCAACTTCGAATGAAGGAAGGAAGAAAGAAAAATTGCGATAAATGTAATGTATAAGAAAATGTCAAAAAAATTGTTAGGGTTACCTAAGTCGTCATTATACCATGTTTGCATGACTGTTTAGGCATTGCTTGTTATAGCGCATTTACATACGCATTTTATATGATGTGGATTTACGAAATCCTGAAAATAAATTAAGGTTATTTACACTGGTTTTGAGATCATTTCAAATGACTATCAGCTGGTATATGTTTACATACACACTCTCACACTTGCTTACAAAAAAATGTTATCACGAATTTTATGATAAAAATTCATATGATTTTAACTCAAATATGTATTGGAATTTGATACTTATAATTTTTTTATCTTCCCAAATACGTATTTTCGGGTTTCCCTTGATTGAAGATGAAGAGAAAACGAAAACGATAAAATCATTTCAGCAGCTCAGTGCACATATCGGTTAACTCCATAAAATGAAAAGTTGAGAAATCCGATGATATATGTTGTTTTTAGAATTCCTTTAATAATATGAATTCAACTATATAATGTAGAATGTATAATGTCGATAATTTATATTAGTCAGAAAAGTTATTATAAGTATAAGTAAAAGCGAATTTACATATAACATCTAATCATGATTAGAAGGTGAATCAGGGTTTATTTTCTTAATCGGGCTGAATTTACCATGATTTACCATACAAAATTAAATCATCGTGCGGCATGGTTTATTTTAAATCATGATCGAAATCATGATACTACTGAGATGCAACGCGGTTTTTGTGCGAAAAAATACAACTCTCTCACAATGTACCAAAATTTGCAACTGTTTTCACATGTTGTTTGTTTTTAAATTTAACGGTTACCAAATACAAAAATTAAATAACAATTATTTATAGAATTTTTGTGTTTTTCTTTGTTTTTTTTTTTAAATTTCCAAACGATCGCACCATTGCAAAAACATTTCCATTGTTGTAATTCTTCGTTTCATGTTCAAATTGCAAACAAATATTTTTGCAGCAAATTGATAATTTTGTATGTATACTAACAAATATCAGCTGATCCGTATTTAGATCATGATTAAAGGTATGTGTAAACAATTAGGGTGTATTTCTGGATTTCGTTAATCGAGTCGATTTAAAATCGTATATGTAAATGTACTTTAAATCATTGTGCGGCAGGGTTTATTTTTAATCATGATCAAAATCATGATACTACTGAGATACGACGCGGGTTTTGTACGAAAAAAATACAACTCTCTTACAAAGTACCAAAATGTGCAACTGTTTTTACATGCCGTTTATTTTTAAATTTAACGGTTGACAAATACAAAAATTAAAGATCAAAGAAAATTACAAATTATTTATAGAATTTTTGTGCTTTTAGTTCTTTTTTTACTTTTGCATCAAAATATTGCAAAAAAATTCCATTGTGGTAATTCTTCTATTCTTTTTCAAATTGCAAACAAATATTTTTGGCACAAAATAATAATTTTGTATGTATACTAAAAACATCAGCTGATCGGCATTTAGATCATGATTAATGATATGTGTAAACAATTAGGGTGTATTTCTGGATTTCGTTAATCGAGTCGATTTAAAATAGTACATGTAAATGTACTTTAAGTAACTTTGATATTTAATTTTAATATATTTTAAAAAGTGAGTTAATCTATTTTCACCGAACGACTCATTTAATGAGAACAGTTGCAACTTTTAGTACTTTTTGGCACAAAAACAGGATTGTATAGCATAATACGGTGTTTTAGTGCTTTGATTAAAATAAATGACGCTGGAAACATTTATATTTGTATGGTAAATGACGCAAAATTGTGTGGTTTTTAGGAAATTAATGACGCAAATCCTAAATCCTGATGATAACGTTTAAAATCGTTTGAAACAGCTCGTGAGCGGAGCTGATATGGCTTCATACGAAACAACAATATTAACTTTTTACTCCTTCCTTATTTGGGAATTTCTTTGAGCTTATGATCTATTCCATCAACTTGGGCAAGCGTGGGTAGTGATCTTAAGCCTTCAGTGTTCGCTAAAGGAATCAGAGTGACTTTATTGAAATTTGGGTTTGCTTAAGTACTACATTTGAGAAGCGAGATTCTAATGTAGTATTGGTCGTATAATAATGTAGTGATATCAGTGATGTAGTTTTTGGTACTATTTACAAAATATTTACATAGTTAACCGTAAATTTCAAATGTTTAAAACAGAGTTGCATTTAAATATGTAAAGCATAAATAAACGTGTTTACGCTATAAAAATAAAATACATAAATGGAGTTCAGATAAAAATAAATAAACTAATTCAAAATAGAGTTGATACGTTTCAGTCTCCCCCTCTGATGCTGAAATCGTCCCGATGATGCATCAGTAATAAAGGGTTGTGAAATCTGATAGATGCTAAGTAGAGCTGTAGTGTTTGTGAAGATGGCGTTCTCGTTGTCATAATGTGTTCCTATAAGTTTGTACATCTGGTAGTTTCGCTATACGCCTTCGGTTTCTCCCCCTAGAGCAGAACTGCGTACGATGGGGTACATGGTGATTTGACACAATACCATATTTCTTTGGAACTTCATAATTTTCTCGAACCATGCGTATCTCGATGCTGTACAGTGGAGTGAATATGCTATCTAGATATTCATCTCCTTCTTTTGGACGTGCCTTGACTGGTGGTCCAAATAGTCTAGATATGTTTCCCGGAGTTGTCTGATCAGCTGGGATGGCACCACGAAATATGTCTTGAATAGAATGAGGAGAGTATTCGTTGTTCTTCTGCATACTGGACGATGATGATACTTCAGCAGGAACAATGCTTGCGAGAGGAGAGGGATGAAGATTTTGGATTTCCCGCAAGACTCTAGGAGTTGGTGGTAATGGAGACACCTTGTTCTGACCTTCTACGAATTCGATGAACTTCTACATTCCAGTAACGGCTTGATTTGTAGGTGAATATTCATGGCCTTGCACATCTATAGAATAGGCTTGCATCTCCAACGGATTGGTGAAAGAATATCTGGTTTTGGGATCATCCTCGAAATACCAATATCGTTGAGCCATATTCAATGAGATGCCAGATTGCTCCATAAAATCTGCACCAAGAAGTGTCCTATTCCTCGTTGCATTCGGGAGGCAGACAAATCGAATCTTGCGTTTTCTCTTTCCAATAAGTATGTCGCATATTGTAGCTTCTACGTTTTCAGTCGTTGACGAGCCATCTGCCAAGCTAATATCTGCTCGTACCTTTTGGAATCTGCAACCATTTTCTCTCAGTATGTTTCTCAAATTCATGCTAGCAACACTAATTTTTGCGCCGGTGTCGAAAACAGCTTCTCCCAATAAACCAAACACCTGGACATGAGTTGTAGGAGGAGCGCGACCAATAGTACCAGCGGCAATGGTGTTGAATGAAAGTGGCTGAGGGCTGTCCTTGTTGTTGTTGCTACATGTAGTGCAATTCGCTCTATATACACCAGGCGCACCACATCCATAACAAGCAACCGTTGGTTTTCTCTGCTGCACATTTTGAGCTGACGTCTGCGGTCGCTGTTGTTGCTGCGAGTCTTGCTGTTGTTGTTGTTTTTCTTCTTGTCGTTTTTTCAGTCTCACACAGTCATGAACTTTATGATCTGTTGATCGGCAGAAATGGCAACGGACAGATTTTGTTTCGCTTTTCTGCTGCCAAACACGATGTTTATTTGAATGTCTTCGGTGACAGGTACCTTTAGCTGTGAAAATAGCAACCGTTTTTTGCAGATGAAAGTGTCTGTGTGTTCTTTGCTCTGCTGTCTCGTCTCATAAATTGAAGAAAATATGCGCCAGTCAGGTAGTGGCGGAGAAAAAGTGTTTTTTATTAGTTCTATGGCATCGCTGAATGTGGTCACGGTGTTTTTTACCCCTATCCACCAATTAGCAGCGTAATCCTCCAATAGCAGCTGCAACCCTTTTACGGCGTCGGCGTCAGAGATCGATTCAATTTCCTTGTAAACTGAAATTGCCGTTACAAACTCCTCAACTACGGCGGCATCTCTCTGCCCCCGAAAACGCGAAGTACAATGCGAGAACGAACCCGTCCGGTTGTTGTTCTGCATTGCCCGGATCATTTGATTGAATTGGCTGTCTGTAAACTGTGCCATCTCTGCTTCTTCGCCTGACACGTATTCGTCACTATCTGCTTTGGTAGTTTCCGTGAATTTAATCTTTATGTCGTTGTTCGTGGCCACTTCGTTGGGCGTCAATGAAACAGCTCGTGAGCGGAGCTGATATGGCTTCATACGAAACAACAATATTAACTTTTTACTCCTTCCTTATTTGGGAATTTCTTTGAGCTTATGATCTATTCCATCAACTTGGGCAAGCGTGGGTAGTGATCTTAAGCCTTCAGTGTTCGCTAAAGGAATCAGAGTGACTTTATTGAAATTTGGGTTTGCTTAAGTACTACATTTGAGAAGCGAGATTCTAATCTAGTATTGGTCGTATAATAATGTAGTGATATCAGTGATGTAGTTTTTGGTACTATTTACAAAATATTTACATAGTTAACCGTTAATTTCAAATGTTTAAAACAGAGTTGCATTTAAATATGTAAAGCATAAATAAACGTGTTTACGCTATAAAAATAAAATACATAAATGGAATTCAGATAAAAATAAATAAACTAATTCAAAATAGAGTTGATACGTTTCACGTTTAATATTTGTAGCATATAACGTTCTATTATGATTGGAAGATGGTATTGTGGCACTCAGTAGAATTCAGAGCACGTTTACAACCGGCCTTATCACTCGTCGTGAGGGGTGAGTTCAGTACTACTGGGCTCCTTTTCCAGCTACACATACATTATTTTAATTTTACGTGCTCCTTGAATATCATTAGGATATTGCGATATGGATAGAAAGATAGATTATTTCACTGATGTTTATGTTATTGGTCAGGACGACTGCTGTTGTTGCGTCCGACGTACCCTCCCAACCATGTCACAGAATTACATATTTTCGAAACAAGTATTTTATTCCGTGAACCCATATTTGAGGCTAACCTGAAACCCTACTTTGCAATGGCAACGAACAAGAAAATTATTTAGTTCACGTTAAACATATTAATTTTATTCATTTTATAATCCAGCATTATTAAGCTTATTCATAAAATTTTTAGATTCTTTTTTCGAAAATATTAACTTATTAACCTAAGTAAACTATATACTACAAACTTAGATAATAAAAGCTGCATTGAAATTATTCTTAATAAGTTCGAATTTATAATGCATTATTTAATTGAAATATATTAATAAAATCTAATTAAAAGGGGTTCTCAAAATTATTCACAAATGCGGTACCTACACTAATGTTCAATGCTCGCAGACTGATATTCTTAAAACATCTCGATAGATAGCAAACAAACCAAAACAAATGTTCTTCAAGTTGAACACGCATATAAATAAAAAAACAATAAAGAGAATTTAGCGTTCTCACTTACTCGTTCTCGGTGTTACTGTTCCCACGTCGAAAGGCCTTTCGCTGAGAGTGATCAAGTAGAGCTTAAAAGAGAATTGAGTTACATCCATTTACATTGAGTGTTTGCTTTCTCATCGATAATGTTGCTAACCGTCTCGCAAAATATCATCTGCAACATTTGAAACATAAAAACGCTTATGAAAAATGAAATATATGGGTCATCAACATTTAGCTAAGTACACAACCCAGTATACAAATTACGGCATGTAAATGAATTCCGCCTACGGGGAGCAAAGCTGAATGCTATCGGACGCGTCCACAGGTTGCGGATAGTGGGAAGCCCAACACCATTCGTTGGGTAACTGTTAATAACCAATAAACAGTCGCGGACAATCAGCGGGCTCAGGGGGAGAGTCTCGGAGGAAATGACCGAGTGCCAATGATCCCTGAGTCGACGAGGCGAGAATGGTGCCCCCTCCCATATATCCATCTCAAGGTTTGGGACACTACCTTCTTAAAGTGTCCCCCCTAACGCTGGGGTGTCATGCGACCTCGTGCCTATCAGCGTTCCACGGTTTGCAGTCAGGGTACCGACTGTATTAGAACGGAGCCTTGTTGATACCTGGGCGCCTCAACAAGTGTTTCAGGCTTAGTTGCCAAGTCCTTGCCATGGTAAGAGGCTATGCCATGGTCTACCTCAAATCCTCACATACAGCACTTTTTTATGGAGCCAATTTTTAATCTCTCTTGTCAAAACAATGAATGCGATTTGGAAACCACTGATGTTGGTGTGGCTGCCTTAGCAACCACGGTGATCTACAAGGTCAGACATCCATGATTCTCCCCAAGTGTTGAAGCAAGCAATCCCCCTGGACCTCTCTTTAGCCAATTGTCCATCTCTCGACGACGTAAATGCGAGCCTGGAGAGGCAGTCGAATCTTCTCCTCGTCACCTGTAGTGACGTCGCGAGGCTCCTCAGGCAGTTGGCTGTCGAAACAGATGCTGGCACCGATGAGGCTCCCATCGTTAAGATGGATGATTCATCGGTACCATTATCTGATAGACAAGCTGACGCTAAGGAGATCGCTGCCAAGAAAATGTATCGGAGGCAGTAAATTTCTGCAAACGGTACATTGGACGGGACAGCGACTCCATCACGGGGAAGGAGTTCCTGTTAATCAAGAGGAACCTCAAACTCATTAGGAAGTTCTCTAGGAACTATCCTGATGACATTGAGAGGGACTTCTTGATTGACAGGATCCCCCGACCCAGTACTAAGACCACGGCGGTAGTCCCTTCTAAGAAGGAGAAACCTGCTGATGGCCCCGGTACATCCAGGAAGCTGATGCCTGAGACGTCTAAGCCCTCAGCACCCCCAAAGGGTAAACTGAGTACTGAGACGTCTCAGACATCAGAATCCACAAGGACAGAAGGCAGGGGACTGTCGAAGTCGGCCCGAAAGAGAGCCCGTAAAAAGGCCTCCAAGAAGACCGATAAGGCACAACCGCCCTCTGTCAATCCACCTTCTGCCGAATTGCCAAAGCTGACAGCCAAGGCGGTGACAATTGGGCAGTCGCTAGTGGTCAAGCAGAAGGTAGCGAACGTGAAGCAGGTGCCTGCGTCTGCTGGGCATACCTCTGCAGTAGCTGCTACCCCGGGTGCCAAATCTCGGCCACAGCCCACGGCTGTCAAGAGAATGAGGTCCTCGGAGGAGCAACAACCTGCTGCAAAGAGGCCCACGCAGTCGTCGGCCCTACAGAGCTCTGCTTCTTTTGCTTCGGTGGTAGCGTCGAAGGAGAAACCTGCCAAGAGCAGCGATTGTGGGGTGAAAATCAAACACGCTGTCTCGAAGCAGGTAGCCCAGACACCTACAACTGAGCAAAGCGACTCTGCTGATCCGAAAGAGGTTGCGGAAGATCTGCGGGTAGCGATCATCGACCGAGCTGACCCTGACGGGTTTATCAGTGAGGATAGATGGGTCCGACGAGGTTGATCGAGAGAGCCTGCGGTTTGGCCTGACCTCCTCTTACAAAGGAGTAAAGGTTGTTGATTGTCGCACTAAGAAGACTTCAGATTTTCTTAAGAAGACAATCAACAGCCTGGACCCCCTTTGGGAGGGTGGTCGTCTGGCAGCCGTAGCGGTTCGAGAGATACCGAGCGGTATGGTAACCTCGGTGTTTATCCCAAAACCTTTCAAGGGGCTGGAGAAGACACTGAGGTTATTGGAGAAGCAGAACGACGGCCTTCAGACGAGGAGGTGGAGAATCCTCGCCTCGTTTGAAAGGAACGGCGGTGTAGTCGCGAAGTTCGCAACTGACTCTGCGGGAGAGGAGTACTTGAGGAAGAACAAGGGTGAGCTTGTTTATGGAATGGGGAAACTTTGTTTCCGCCTCACCACTCCAAAACAATAGGCAGGCAGCAGCAAGCGCTTAACGTGATTCAGATTAATCTGCATCACTGTAGAGCAGCAGCTGCTGAACTGCTACTCACCCTTTCTTCCTCAAACATCGACGTGGCGCTCATACAGGAACCTTACCTGTACAAAGGTAAGGTGACTGGACTGGGCGACACCAAATACACGCTTTTGTCTACCTCCAATGGAGAGAAGGTGAGAACGTGTATTCTTGCTAAAAAGGAGTTAAATTTAATGCTTCTTTCTAATTTCAGCAATGGAGATATGACGACAGCAAGACTAGACAGAGGTACCACGAAGCCACTGATAGTCTCTGCCGTCTATCTTCCCTATGAAGCTCCTGACCCACCCGGCACTGTTGTATGCCGCCTATTGGAGGAGATGAGCAGAGTTGGTGATATCATCTTGGGATGTGACGCCAACGCACATCACTTCTACTGGGGAAGCAGCAACACAAACACAAGAGGTGAGTCCATCTTCGAGTTTATACTTAGCTATAATCTTAGAATTTGTAATAGAGGCAATACACCAACTTTTGTTAATAGGGTGAGAGGTGAAGTCATCGATATAACCCTCACAAATATGGACGACTCTGGGGTCGTAAACTGGGAGGTGTCTGAGAAATGTTCCTTCTCGGATCACAGACTCATATCCTTCCAGATTCCTACCTCTAGAGCTAAACAGAAACCTTATAGGAATCCTCGGAAGACGAACTGGGACAAATTCAAAGCTAAAACAGCAGCCTCTTTTCGGGATCGTAATGATCTCAAAACGGTTGAGGATGTTGAATTAGCTGTGAAAAATGTCACGGCCACTCTTCTGAAGAGCTATGAGGCATCTTGTCCTCTAACATACCCTGGGAAGAAATCTCAGCCGGTATGGTGGTCACAGGACCTTGCAACCTTGCGGAAGGCTGCAAGGAAAGCTTATAATAGAGCTAGTAAGACAAAGCTCAGTACAGATTGGGATGTCTATAAAAGACAATTCAATAGGTACAAGGGCGAAATCAAGAAAGCTAAACGTGAGTCTTGGGTCTGCTATAGTGAGTCGATCGAAGGAGTCAACGAAGCGCCCAGATTCCGCAGAGTACTCTCTAAGGATCCAAAATCCATAGGAAGTATTAAGCGAAGTGATGGAACGTGGACAAACTCTGGTAGTGAGACTCTTGATCTTCTATCATCAACCCACTTTCCTGGTTGTAAGGACTATAGGGAAGATGCGCAGTGTGTGCATCAGCCTACAGTTCGGACGAGGGAAGAGGAGAAGATGATAGAAGACACTATAAGATACCCAAAAATGATATGGCCGATAAATAGTTTTCAACCCTACAAATCTCCTGGTCCAGATGGTATAACACCGGCCATGCTGCAACACGCAGATGAACGGATAATATCATATCTGCAGGACATTTTTAGGGCTTGTTTACTTTTGTCGTACATACCCAGTCTATGGAAAGAGGTTACCGTGACCTTCATCCCGAAAGCCGGGAAGCCGAGTCATACGGTACCTAAAGACTATAGACCGATTAGTCTTTCTTCCTTTCTACTAAAAACTTTAGAAAGGTTACTAGACTCAGAAATTAGAGATACCATTGACCGTAATAAACTTAGTAAATCCCAGCATGCCTATATCAAGGGCAGATCAGTGGATACAGCTCTGCATGAGGTGGTTGGATACATCGAGAAGAATATGGAGTCCTCTGGCTACACGTTGGCAGCATTCCTCGACATCGAAGGAGCTTTCAACAATGTGAAGCTAGAGGCAATCCATTCTGCTCTCGTAGACATAGGTATCCCCTCACTCCTTACGGAATGGATTGATAGAATGCTGGAAAGCAGAATTATCAACTCATCCCTAGGAGAGAGTTCCGTGAGGAAATCTGTCAACAGAGGCACACCTCAGGGTGGAGTTCTTTCCCCCCTTTTGTGGCTTCTGGTGATAAATGAGATACTTATGAAATTCAATCATCTCAGGATAAAGGTTGTAGCCTATGCCGATGATGTAGTCTTGTTGGTTGGGGGTAAGTTTATTACGACAATATCAGACATCCTGGAGGGTGCTCTTTCAACCCTGTCAAATTGGGCTTGCACCAAAGGTCTTGGTGTAAACCCCACAAAAACCGAACTGGTACTCTTCACTAGGAAATACAAAATTCCTAGTTTCCGTCTGCCATCACTTGGTGGAGTGACATTAACCCTTTCTGATGAAGCTAAATATCTTGGCACTGTCCTAGACCGCAAGTTACTGTGGAATAGGAATGTCGAGGAACGCTCTAAGAAGGGATTGATGGCACTCTATTCATGCAAGAACTCCATAGGCAAGAGTTGGGGATTGAGACCCGGAATTATACACTGGTTGTATACGACGATTGTCTTACCCATACTTACTTATGGATGTCTTGTCTGGTGGCAGGGGGTGAATAAAAAGAAGCTGCTGACAAAACTGAGCTTAGTACAGCGATCGGCTTCAATTCTGATCACCGGAGCATTAAGAAGCACACCACAAGCAGCCTTGAATGCAATCTTGAATCTCCAACCATTGGACATTCTGATCAAATTCCAGGCTGCTAGGTGTGCCCTGAGACTCCGGGAAACAGATGCCTTGAAATCGCTGAACTATGGTCATGCCAGCATTCTAAACATAACGCCAAGTTATGACCTTTTTAGGGGGGATAGTCATATCAGTGACTATATTCCCCCCCATAGGGATTTTAATGACATTAAAGTCGAATTTCCTAACAGGGAATCCTGGACTAGTGGCTCCCTACCTCTGCCAGGTCTGTCAATCTTCACAGACGGGTCCAAGATGGAGGAAGGCACTGGCGCAGGCGTCTACTGCAGGGAATTAGGTATACGAAACTCATATAAACTCAACAATGATTGTAGCGTTTTTCAAGCAGAGATTCTTGCAATCACGAAAGCGGCCGAGATAGTAAAAGCACTTAATACAGACATTACAGGACCGGTGACTATTTACGTAGATAGTCAGGCGGCCCTGAAAGCGGTGAAGTCGCATACTATAAACTCGAAAGCAGTTCATGATTGTAAAACCGCTCTGAATGATATACGTCAAATAGTTGGGTTATGCTGGGTTCCAGGACATAACGATATTGAAGGGAATGAGATAGCCGACGAGCTTGCTCGAGGGGGGTCACAGTCGTCCAGTCTTCTGATTGAGAGATCTGTGAAACCCCCTATTAGCTATTTCATTGGCAGAATCCGCGCGTTCCATTGCGAGGTAGTCGGCAACAGATGGCTAAGGGAACCTGCATGCAGAATCTCTAAATCTATCTGGCCAGAATTCTCTCGTAAAAGAACGTCTTCGCTGCTGGATCACAACAAGAGGGAGATTAAGATCGTTGTGGGGATCATTACTGGTCACTGCAAAGTTAGATCTCTCACTTCTAAGTGGGACTCCAGTGGAGAGGATTACTGTCGTCTATGTGAGGATGAAGAAGAAGTGGAAACAATTGAGCACATCCTTTGCAAATGTCCATCGCTGATCAGCAGAAGACATAAACAGTTTGGATGTTATGAAATTGATAATCTAGTCTTCTTCTCCAAAATAGACCCTAACCTAATTCTAGGCTTTGTCAAAAAATTGACTTGGCTAAAATAATGTCTCTTCCGCTCCCACCCATTCTGACTACCTCTCTCTCTACTCTTCCACTATCTTTTCTTCTTTCTCTTTATAGGTACACCTATACATAAAGGATGATCACAATGGACATAGTTTCCGAGTGGACGGTTGTTACAACAGCCGTACATCCCTAACCTAACCTAAATGAATATCATGTATGTATGTTTTGTATATACGTAATGATTATTGTATATCTGTGATGTACTTAGCACTGTTGATCATCTCAAACAAAGAAACACAAGTTAAATTGGGGAAACAAAATGTTAGCTCTACCTACAGTAGAACCAATTAACAGCAAATAAATTACTTTCGATTTTTTTTTAGCACTGAATATATAAAACAATTTTTTTGTGCCACACAATATTCACAAAAAAAAAAAACAATTCTTGTCAGATATATTACACTTCACTTGCTGTCAATTGTAATACTTTCCACAGGCAAAAAAAGGATTATAACTAAAAATATAATTATCAAACTATACATAAAACTGCCATTTTTCAGGATTCCTTTGGATATTCAAGTTTTAACAAATTTGAGGTTCTTCTCACTTAGGCTTCACTGTATCGCAAGCATGTGGGCAATTATTGGCTTTTATTTGATTTTCGGTAACATTTGCACAATTATGGTTTCTTGAGTGATGTCGATTAACCAGACTTTCGTTAGCATTAGAAATAGTTTTTTTTTTAAATTATTAGTGTGTTGCTGGAGCAAATTTTTCTTTGCGTTCTTTTTGCAGTAATTCTCTTTTCTTATATCGATCACCGTCAATGCAAGTTCCGCACTACAAATGCTGATACGTGTACGGAGTCTGAGTGCCCAAGTCTAGTGGTTGAACTAAACCAGTATTTTCTGTTTTTGCTTTCTTATGCCTAAGCGAATCAGTAGAAGGTATTAGGTGCCAAAACTAATGAACAGAAAGAAATAACAATATGGAATTAATTCTCAAATAAAAAGAGATTAAGAAATTAAGCTGTTCATTACCTTTTGAAAGAATTGGCACCAGATTAACTGTCTGCGGGGATTTAAAGCAGAGGATTTTAGAGATATAAATGTAGTAACATTTATATCATTCTAATAAAAAGCAGACATATTTAATGAATGTAGCTAAATAAAAAAATGGATTCAGATCAACTCACCAATAAAAAAAAATTCTAGGAAATGTAGAATAAAAAAATTGGAAAATAATAATTTTTTTTTTATCAAATCTTGCTTCGGATGAAAAATATCACTTTTTTACTTTCTTCAGTGCTGGTTACAGACAAAATGGCCGAGAAGATTCAATTTTGCAAACCAAGATACCTCTTAATCTTTCCAAAAATGGTATATGGACAAAAGAATTGAAATAAATAGTTACCAAAAACCTGATACATAGCCAAAATCAAATTAAAACTTCAGATTCAGATGGCGTTGCGAAAGCTAATTTAGCCCAAAATAAAACAATGTTTCCATCAGGCGGTTGATTACCTAAAATTGAAGTCAGCTCAATAAAACTGAAAATTGTACATATTTGAAAAATCTTGTAGGAGCATATATTTCTGGCAAGCTACTCTTTACATTCCCCCCTCACAAAATCAGACTTCGGGGATGGATTTCAGACACGAGGCTGATACAGCTTGCCAATTCATGAAAACTTATTAACGTCTATTGGCGAATATCCTTAGCGTGATATGTGCCTACTAGATTGCCTTTCAGATCTTCTAGTTCATAATAATAATTGCCTATTTTCTTCCGTATACGGGCTTTTAAAAATGTTGGAGCAAGTTTGGCATTATACCCTTGCTCAAAACAGCTTTGTTTGAAATTCCGCCTGAAAACTTCCTGACCTTCCTCGTAGGTTACCTCACGAGAACGCAAATTGTACGTTTTTTCATTTCGAGCAAACTGTTTTTGTTGTACATCCAAAGCTTTTCTTGCCGCAATGTCACGAGAGTCGTTCCTATTGAACCGTACTGACCTATCCTCCAACATCTCCAACTGCCGAAGCAGGGAGTAGGTGGCACCATTCGTAATCATGTTTTGACCAAACGTGAGATAATAAGGACTAGTTCCAATACCTGAATGCACTGATGAACGCAGAGAACAACACACGCTGCTCAGAAGTTCATCCCAATTTTTATGGTCTGGGTTCACGTAGGATTTTATTGCCGCTAACACTGATCTATTGACCCGTTCCGAAGCATTGGATTGGGGAGCATGAACAGCTGTATAGACGTGCTGAATCCCATATCGCTTTAGCAACATGTTGAAACTATTGGACCTAAATTGGGAGCCATTATCTGAAACAATGGTCTCCGGGACTCCAAATGTGTGAAAGAGGTCCATTTCCAGATACTTTATAACAACGTCGGCTGTGAATTTCTTTACAGGCTGCAAAAATGGAAACTTTGAGTAATGATCAAGAACTATAAATATGCCGATATGTCCGGATTTCGACCTTGGATACGGACCAAGGAAATCTATATAGAGCTTTTGAAAAAACCTACAACTTTCTGTGGTCTTTCCCATGGGAGGTCTAAGTACCGTGTTCGGGTGCTTTGTGGATTTACAAACCTCGCACCTATTAATGTATTCCTTCACATCGACAACTAAGTTGGGCCAGTAATAATATTTCCTGATTCTAGCTAAAGTTTTGTTGATTCCACCATGCGATGAAAGGGGATGGTCGTGAGCTTTCCTTAAAACGTCAGGAATCATATCGCGAGGAATCCATAATTTCCAAACAAGGTCGTCGTGAATTTGCTCTCCTATGGCATGCTCTGTACGGCGATAAATGTAACCGTCCATAATTCTAAGATCTGGCATATTTTCGAGATTTTTTCCTATTTTGTCCAGAAGCTGCGAATATTGGTTAGACTGAAAATGACTGGATTTTAAATCCACAAACAATCCATTGTCTTCTTCTATGTCAGACAAGCCACAAAGTGCCGAAAGATCCTCCGTATTCACCCTCGAAAGAGTATCAGGGACAATGTTTAAACTACCACGTCTATGCTGTATGTTAAATCTGAACCCCTGTAGTTTTAAAGCCCATCGAGCCAGCCTTGTGCTAAGATCCGACTGGGACATGAGCCACTTTAATGACGCATGGTCAGTAATAATTGTGAACTCATGTCCTTCAACGTACGGTCTAAATTTTTTGACACTTAGCATTGCTGCTAAGCATTCTTGTTCGGTAACCGAATAATTGCGTTGGGCTTTGTTGAGTTTCTTCGACATAAAGGCGATAGGAACTTCTTCACCCTCCGCATTCTTCTGTAACAATACACTTCCTATTCCTGTCCTGCTAGCATCACAGTGTATGTAAAACGGCTGTGAAAAATTGGGGCTGTGCAGAACAGGGGCTGAACTCAGATAAGACTTTAAAACTTCAAAAGCTTTTTGCGCTTCTTCGCTCCATACAAATTTTCTCTTGCCTTGCAGCAAGTCAGTTATAGGCGTGGTAATTGAAGCATAGTCCCTGATGAACTTTCGGTACCACCCGGTCATTCCCAGGAACCTTCGGACCTGCTTCACAGATCTCGGAAGAGGAAATTCCGAGATGGCCGATACCTTCTCAGGATCAGTACGAATTACTCCTTTGCCAACCACATGACCCAAGTATTTCACTTCAGGAACGCAGAAGTAGCTTTTTCCGACATTTATTGTTAAGCCCGATTCTCGAATCTTCCTTGCTACCCTCCTTAACACTTCGAGGTGTCTACTGAAAGATTCTGATATGATCAGAAGGTCATCGAGATAGACGAACACTTCCGCCCTAAGGTCCGCCGGTATCACTTTGTCCATCAAACGGGACATCGTTTGAGGGGCATTACATAACCCGAATGGCATAACTTTAAAGTGATACAGGGGCCTACCTGGGACGGTAAATGCTGTCTTCTCCCGAGACTTCTGATCCAAAGGAATTTGCCAGAAGGCATCCTTCAGGTCAAGGCTGGTAATAAATTCCGCTTTCGGAAGTCGACTGAGAATGCCATCAATTTGAGGCAATGGATAGGCATCCCCCACCGTTACAGAATTGACCTTTCTACTGTTCAGACAAAGCCGATTTTTACCTGGTTTCCTGTGTAGAACTACAGGGGAAGACCAGGCACTGTTAGATTCTTCGATTACATCAAGCTCTATCATCTTATCTAGCTCCTCATAGATCAATTTTTCTATGGCAGGGGACACCGGAAAATGACGCTGTTTAATGGGTTTAGCATCACCCGTATCGATAGTATGACAGATAATGTTAGTTCGGCCAAGACCTTCTTTGGCGTAGGAAGGAAACAAAGCAATCACTTGATCAAGTTGCTGTTTTTGACTCTCCGAAAGATGTATCTGGACAGAAAGTTCTGATAACCCTGCTAATGAATTGACAGATCTCCGTTGCAATTCAGCTGGCAACAAATTGAATTTCTGCCAGAAATCAATACCTAGGAAAAGGTCCCTATCCAACCCTGGGATAATAAATATATTGATTGGCATTTTGTTTCCTTTAAATGTGATAACCGTTTCGACGAAACCCACCACATTTTGCCCCTTGCCATCCGCAGTACGAACTGTTGACTGGAACTTTTTATATGGCAATTTAGAATCTAGAATCTTTTTAGCTGCATTAGAGCCCACACAACTAACTGAAGCTCCGGTATCGAGGAGTCCTAGCATTTTATCCCCAAATAACTCAACTTCCGCGTAGGGTCGCACGTCAGATGGGTTATCTAAAAGGGAACAAACCAGATTCTTCTTAAATGTTTTTACCTTGTTCCAAAAAGATTTCATTCTGCGAGATGATCTTGTATTTTTCTTAGGCTGATTTTCGCTAAAAATTCGTTCCCTGGCAATAATGTATTCCTTTACACGAATATGTAGAGGTTTAAAACTAAAATGGGTTTGGTCCTTTACCATCAGTGTATCTGATGAAGCCGACAAATTATATGGATTTTTGAAATCATCAGTAGTGGATTTTGAATGTGTCTGGTTCTGAATTTTATGGTCTTGTGCGGATATAAAAGGTCTATTAAGTATTATTACTCCAGATCTGTCGATCTGTGTGGACTGTTTGCAATCTTCGGTGCAATCCCCCTGGAGTTTTTTGAACCACACCTAGGACAGTTGGGTTTGTATGTGTCGGGAGCACCGCATCCGTAACAAAAGATTGTGCGTTCCGAAAGGCACTCTTGATAACGGTGTCCATTCTTTTTACAATTCCAACATACTAATGATAAAGCTGATATTTCATCAGGTGGCAGAATCGGTTGCTCCATAACCTCCTTCTCATCCATATCTATCTCAGAAACCCGTTTCCCCAAAGGCATTGGCTTTGCTGTTGCAAACCCATGCCTCCTACGCATGTCCTGCATAAAGAATTCCCGTCTTCTACAGAGGTCTCTCAAACTTTGTAGAGACTTTACCTCTATGTTGAGAAGTTCATGCTGAATCTCAGGGAGTAGATTTCTGCGCAGTATTTCCACCAATGTATTATCGGAAAGAGGCATTTTAAGACGATCGGTTAGAGCCACAATTGAATCATAGAAGTTGTCAAAAGATTCTGTGGGTTTCTGCTTTCGATCTCTTATTAACTCCCGTATGTCAACGTCCGTACGAGAGTCTTGGTACCGCTCTCTTAGAGCACTACACAAATCATTCCACCTTATAGAATTTGCCGAACGATGGTACCGCCAAAACCAGTCATTGGCCTTTCCATCGAATAAGGAACTAGCATTCCCACACAATAAATCAAAATTTCCCTGAAGGGTCAGTGCTGTCAAAACTTCGGTTCTATATATATGAAATTTTCAACTGATAAGCCGTTCAAACCACCATTGAACTTCAGTTTCCAATTTGACATGATTTGTAAAACTTTATCTGGGCGCGCCTGAAGGTCCGATGAAGCGTTGGTACCATATCCTGACATATTCAATCCCTGATTGTGAGAACTTACAGGTGGTCTATTTGGAGCTGCATTGTTTTGCTCATTGTGAGGTGTAATACCAAATAGTTCCCTGAACGTTCGGTCTTCCACCGCAGAAAGCGTCTGCATCTGTTGAGGGGAGGTGACGTTTTGTTGAGGTGGATTGCGAGGAGAAACATTGGACATAAGCCTTGACATACCAGCTGATATATTTTGTTCAATCAACTGTGTCATTTGGGCACTAAATGCAGTGAACTGAGCGGAAACAATATTAGTAACCATCTCCTGAATGTTGTCGCTAGATATGGGATCGGAACGATCATTATTTTGGGACACATTAGCAGCACCTTGAACGGTATTCGCTGTGTCAGATGTGGCAGAGTTAGTTGTATTCTTCGCTTGCGATCTTGTCCTGACTTGTGAAGTGCTTGGAGTCTGAATTTCTATGGAAATTCTCGTATTACAGATCGGACAATATGGTCTCGATGTTATACATACATCTAAACATGCCTTGTGAAAAACGTGACCGCAAGCTACCTTCTGTAACACCGATGTAGATGCAATAGGCTCACCACATGCATTACAAGTTGGCAGACGACCACTTTCAGAAGTGGCAGATAAATTTGCAGGATTAGTAGCCATTATGTATTAGTATGGGTCTAACAAAGCGAAATAAAAATGTAGAGTTTCTCTTTTGACTACGTAAACATGTGCAATATGAATACCCTCAAATTGAAAAAATCCTCACACTGCTTTCTATGAAAATATACAAAAATAAAATTTTCCAAGAAGTACCAATCGAAGGCAAGAGTATCTCCTGTTGAACAGAAAGCTATATAATTCATATGATGTTTACTTTTCCATAAATTAATGAGAAAAATCAAAAATATATATTTTCCATTTTTCTTACAACCATGATAAAAAGTATCATCAGTTCCAAAATAGGGCTTTGTTTATATAAAAATATAAGAAAGTTATAAAAACTTGTATTACGATATGAAGGACTAATATTATGGATCCAGTGGATTCAAAATTTTAAAAGATGAAGATAAGAACCAATTTGTATTTGGCTTTGTTCTTCTGAAAGCGATTACGGTTTTTGTTTATATTTTCTTCTAAGTTAAACTAAATTAATTTAAAAAAAATATATATAAAGGAAATATTTAGTGAAGTATTGGGAAATCCAACACACTCCTTCTAATTGTTGACAAATAATTTTTTTTCTGTTCGTTACCAAAGCTTTCAGGTAGGTTAGTTACTGCATACAAAAACATCAATGAAATAGAAAATATAAAAGTGAGGCAATAAAAGAAAATAATAGTTACAAGTCGGATTGGAAGCAACGCTTAAACCAATGTCCTATTCTTGTGAGAAATGATAGCAATGGCTATGTCTTATTCTGTGGTCAGATCCAGCTTAATATACCAGAAACTGTGTTCCAGTCAGACTAAGAACAAATACATTAGCATCGAAAAAGTGAGTGAGTGTTGATATGAGATTTCCACAAAACAGGTTATAAAGAAATAATACGAAATTGTGATTCTTCTAAATCTACTAATTTTGACAGAAAATCTCTAAAAGAAAATAAGAAATATAGCTAAAGTGAAATATAGTAGAGTAAATCAGCTTTGTTTGAAATTCCGCCTGAAAACTTCCTGACCTTCCTCGTAGGTTACCTCACGAGAACGCAAATTGTACGTTTTTTCATTTCGAGCAAACTGTTTTTGTTGTACATCCAAAGCTTTTCTTGCCGCAATGTCACGAGAGTCGTTCCTATTGAACCGTACTGACCTATCCTCCAACATCTCCAACTGCCGAAGCAGGGAGTAGGTGGCACCATTCGTAATCATGTTTTGACCAAACGTGAGATAATAAGGACTAGTTCCAATACCTGAATGCACTGATGAACGCAGAGAACAACACACGCTGCTCAGAAGTTCATCCCAATTTTTATGGTCTGGGTTCACGTAGGATTTTATTGCCGCTAACACTGATCTATTGACCCGTTCCGAAGCATTGGATTGGGGAGCATGAACAGCTGTATAGACGTGCTGAATCCCATATCGCTTTAGCAACATGTTGAAACTATTGGACCTAAATTGGGAGCCATTATCTGAAACAATGGTCTCCGGGACTCCAAATGTGTGAAAGAGGTCCATTTCCAGATACTTTATAACAACGTCGGCTGTGAATTTCTTTACAGGCTGCAAAAATGGAAACTTTGAGTAATGATCAAGAACTATAAATATGCCGATATGTCCGGATTTCGACCTTGGATACGGACCAAGGAAATCTATATAGAGCTTTTGAAAAAACCTACAACTTTCTGTGGTCTTTCCCATGGGAGGTCTAAGTACCGTGTTCGGGTGCTTTGTGGATTTACAAACCTCGCACCTATTAATGTATTCCTTCACATCGACAACTAAGTTGGGCCAGTAATAATATTTCCTGATTCTAGCTAAAGTTTTGTTGATTCCACCATGCGATGAAAGGGGATGGTCGTGAGCTTTCCTTAAAACGTCAGGAATCATATCGCGAGGAATCCATAATTTCCAAACAAGGTCGTCGTGAATTTGCTCTCCTATGGCATGCTCTGTACGGCGATAAATGTAACCGTCCATAATTCTAAGATCTGGCATATTTTCGAGATTTTTTCCTATTTTGTCCAGAAGCTGCGAATATTGGTCAGACTGAAAATGACTGGATTTTAAATCCACAAACAATCCATTGTCTTCTTCTATGTCAGACAAGCCACAAAGTGCCGAAAGATCCTCCGTATTCACCCTCGAAAGAGTATCAGGGACAATGTTTAAACTACCACGTCTATGCTGTATGTTAAATCTGAACCCCTGTAGTTTTAAAGCCCATCGAGCCAGCCTTGTGCTAAGATCCGACTGGGACATGAGCCACTTTAATGACGCATGGTCAGTAATAATTGTGAACTCATGTCCTTCAACGTACGGTCTAAATTTTTGACACTTAGCATTGCTGCTAAGCATTCTTGTTCGGTAACCGAATAATTGCGTTGGGCTTTGTTGAGTTTCTTCGACATAAAGGCGATAGGAACTTCTTCACCCTCCGCATTCTTCTGTACCAATACACTTCCTATTCCTGTCCTGCTAGCATCACAGTGTATGTAAAACGGCTGTGAAAAATTGGGGCTGTGCAGAACAGGGGCTGAACTCAGATAAGACTTTAAAACTTCAAAAGCTTTTTGCGCTTCTTCGCTCCATACAAATTTTCTCTTGCCTTGCAGCAAGTCAGTTATAGGCGTGGTAATTGAAGCATAGTCCCTGATGAACTTTCGGTACCACCCGGTCATTCTCAGGAACCTTCGGACCTGCTTCACAGATCTCGGAGGAGGAAATTCCGAGATGGCCGATACCTTCTCAGGATCAGTACAAATTACTCCTTTGCCAACCACATGACCCAAGTATTTCACTTCAGGAACGCAGAAGTAGCTTTTTCCGACATTTATTGTTAAGCCCGATTCTCGAATCTTCCTTGCTACCCTCCTTAACACTTCGAGGTGTCTACTGAAAGATTCTGATATGATCAGAAGGTCATCGAGATAGACGAACACTTCCGCCCTAAGGACCGCCGGTATCACTTTGTCCATCAAACGGGACATCGTTTGAGGGGCATTACATAACCCGAATGGCATAACTTTAAAGTGATACAGGGGCCTACCTGGGACGGTAAATGCTGTCTTCTCCCGAGACTTCTGATCCAAAGGAATTTGCCAGAAGGCATCCTTCAGGTCAAGGCTGGTAATAAATTCCGCTTTCGGAAGTCGACTGAGAATGCCATCAATTTGAGGCAATGGATCCCCCACCGTTACAGAATTGACCTTTCTACTGTCCAGACAAAGCCGATTTTTACCTGGTTTCCTGTGTAGAACTACAGGGGAAGACCAGGCACTGTTAGATTCTTCGATTACATCAAGCTCTATCATCCTATCTAGCTCCTCATAGATCAATTTTTCTATGGCAGGGGACACCGGAAAATGACGCTGTTTAATGGGTTTAGCATCACCCGTATCGATAGTATGACAGATAATGTTAGTTCGGCCAAGACCTTCTTTGGCGTAGGAAGGAAACAAAGCAATCACTTGATCAAGTTGCTGTTTTTGACTCTCCGAAAGATGTATCTGGACAGAAAGTTCTGATAACCCTGCTAATGAATTGACAGATCTCCGTTGCAATTCAGCTGGCAACAAATTGAATTTCTGCCAGAAATCAATACCTAGGAAAAGGTCCCTATCCAACCCTGGGATAATAAATATATTGATTGGCATTTTGTTTCCTTTAAATGTGATAACCGTTTCGACGAAACCCACCACATTTTGCCCCTTGCCATCCGCAGTACGAACTGTTGACTGGAACTTTTTATATGGCAATTTAGAATCTAGAATCTTTTTAGCTGCATTAGAGCCCACACAACTAACTGAAGCTCCGGTATCGAGGAGTCCTAGCATTTTATCCCCAAATAACTCAACTTCCGCGTAGGGTCGCACGTCAGATGGGTTATCTAAAAGGGAACAAACCAGATTCTTCTTAAATGTTTTTACCTTGTTCCAAAAAGATTTCATTCTGCGAGATGATCTTGTATTTTTCTTAGGCTGATTTTCGCTAAAAATTCGTTCCCTGGCAATAATGTATTCCTTTACACGAATATGTAGAGGTTTAAAACTAAAATGGGTTTGGTCCTTTACCATCAGTGTATCTGATGAAGCCGACAAATTATATGGATTTTTGAAATCATCAGTAGTGGATTTTGAATGTGTCTGGTTCTGAATTTTATGGTCTTGTGCGGATATAAAAGGTCTATTAAGTATTATTACTCCAGATCTGTCGATCTGTGTGGACTGTTTGCAATCTTCGGTGCAATCCCCCTGGAGTTTTTTGAACCACACCTAGGACAGTTGGGTTTGTATGTGTCGGGAGCACCGCATCCGTAACAAAAGATTGTGCGTTCCGAAAGGCACTCTTGATAACGGTGTCCATTCTTTTTACAATTCCAACATACTAATGATAAAGCTGATATTTCATCAGGTGGCAGAATCGGTTGCTCCATAACCTCCTTCTCATCCATATCTATCTCAGAAACCCGTTTCCCCAAAGGCATTGGCTTTGCTGTTGCAAACCCATGCCTCCTACGCATGTCCTGCATAAAGAATTCCCGTCTTCTACAGAGGTCTCTCAAACTTTGTAGAGACTTTACCTCTATGTTGAGAAGTTCATGCTGAATCTCAGGGAGTAGATTTCTGCGCAGTATTTCCACCAATGTATTATCGGAAAGAGGCATTTTAAGACGATCGGTTAGAGCCACAATTGAATCATAGAAGTTGTCAAAAGATTCTGTGGGTTTCTGCTTTCGATCTCTTATTAACTCCCGTATGTCAACGTCCGTACGAGAGTCTTGGTACCGCTCTCTTAGAGCACTACACAAATCATTCCACCTTATAGAATTTGCCGAACGATGGTACCGCCAAAACCAGTCATTGGCCTTTCCATCGAATAAGGAACTAGCATTCCCACACAATAAATCAAAATTTCCCTGAAGGGTCAGTGCTGTCAAAACTTCGGTTCTATATATATGAAATTTTCAACTGATAAGCCGTTCAAACCACCATTGAACTTCAGTTTCCAATTTGACATGATTTGTAAAACTTTATCTGGGCGCGCCTGAAGGTCCGATGAAGCGTTGGTACCATATCCTGACATATTCAATCCCTGATTGTGAGAACTTACAGGTGGTCTATTTGGAGCTGCATTGTTTTGCTCATTGTGAGGTGTAATACCAAATAGTTCCCTGAACGTTCGGTCTTCCACCGCAGAAAGCGTCTGCATCTGTTGAGGGGAGGTGACGTTTTGTTGAGGTGGATTGCGAGGAGAAACATTGGACATAAGCCTTGACATACCAGCTGATATATTTTGTTCAATCAACTGTGTCATTTGGGCACTAAATGCAGTGAACTGAGCGGAAACAATATTAGTAACCATCTCCTGAATGTTGTCGCTAGATATGGGATCGGAACGATCATTATTTTGGGACACATTAGCAGCACCTTGAACGGTATTCGCTGTGTCAGATGTGGCAGAGTTAGTTGTATTCTTCGCTTGCGATCTTGTCCTGACTTGTGAAGTGCTTGGAGTCTGAATTTCTATGGAAATTCTCGTATTACAGATCGGACAATATGGTCTCGATGTTATACATACATCTAAACATGCCTTGTGAAAAACGTGACCGCAAGCTATCTTCTGTAACACCGATGTAGATGCAATAGGCTCACCACATGCATTACAAGTTGGCAGACGACCACTTTCAGAAGTGGCAGATAAATTTGCAGGATTAGTAGCCATTATGTATTAGTATGGGTCTAACAAAGCGAAATAAAAAAGTAGAGTTTCTCTTTTGACTACGTAAACATGTGCAATATGAATACCCTCAAATTGAAAAAATCCGCACACTGCTTTCTATGAAAATATACAAAAATAAAATTTTCCAAGAAGTACCAATCAAAGGCAAGAGTATCTCCTGTTGAACAGAAAGCTATATAATTCATATGATGTTTACTTTTCCATAAATTAATGAGAAAAATCAAAAATATATATTTTCCATTTTTCTTACAACCATGATAAAAAGTATCATCAGTTCCAAAATAGGGCTTTGTTTATATAAAAATATAAGAAAGTTATAAAAACTTGTATTACGATATGAAGGACTAATATTATGGATCCAGTGGATTCAAAATTTTAAAAGATGAAGATAAGAACCAATTTGTATTTGGCTTTGTTCTTCTGAAAGCGATTACGGTTTTTGTTTATATTTTCTTCTAAGTTAAACTAAATTAATTTAAAAAAAAAAAAATATATATAAAGGAAATATTTAGTGAAGTATTGGGAAATCAAACACACTCCTTCTAATTGTTGACAAATAATTTTTTTCTGTTCGTTACCAAAGCTTTCAGGTAGGTTAGTTACTGCATACAAAAACATCAATGAAATAGAAAATTTAAAAGTGAGGCAATAAAAGAAAATAATAGTTACAAGTCGGATTGGAAGCAACGCTTAAACCAATGTCCTATTCTTGTGAGAAATGATAGCAATGGCTATGTCTTATTCTGTGGTCAGATCCAGCTTAATATACCAGAAACTGTGTTCCAGTCAGACTAAGAACAAATACATTAGCATCGAAAAAGTGAGTGAGTGTTGATATGAGATTTCCACAAAACAGGTTATAAAGAAATAATACGAAATTGTGATTCTTCTAAATCTACTAATTTTGACAGAAAATCTCTAAAAGAAAATAAGAAATATAGCTAAAGTGAAATATAGTAGAGTAAATCAGAAGAAAGGGTGAAGCCGAACAAAATGTTTGAACCTACACCAAAGAGGCGTAAAATTCAAAAGATGGTAAATTTGTAAATGATTAATGTTCGAGCCCCACGTTGGGCGCCAAAAATAATATATATTGTAGCATATAACGTTCTATTATGATTGGAAGATGGTATTGTGGCACTCAGTAGAATTCAGAGCACGTTTACAACCGGCCTTATCACTCATCGTGAGGGGTGAGTTCAGTACTACTGGGCTCCTTTTCCAGCTACATCTACATTATTTTAATTTTACGTGCTCCTTGAATATCATTAGGATATTGCGATATGGATAGAAAGATAGATTATTTCACTGATGTTTATGTTATTGGTCAGGACGACTGCTGTTGTTGCGTCCGACGTACCCTCCCAACCATGTCACAGAATTACATATTTTCGAAACAAGTATTTTATTCCGTGAACCCATATTTGAGGCTAACCTGGAACCCTACTTTGCAATGGCAACGAACAATAAAATTATTTAGTTCACGTTAAACATATTAATTTTATTCATTTTATAATGCAGCATTATTCGGCTTATTCATAACATTTTTAGATTCTTTTTTCGAAAATATTAACTTATTAACCTAAGTAAACTATATACTACAAACTTAGATAATAAAAGCTGCATTGAAATTATTCTTAATTGATTAATAAGTTCGAATTTATAATGCATTATTTAATTGAAATATATTAATAAAATCTAATTAAAAGGGGTTCTCAAAATTATTCACAAAATGCGGTACCCACACTAATGTTCAATGATCGCAGACTGATATTCTTAAAACATCTCGATAGATAGCAAACAAACCAAAACAAATGTTCTTAAAAGTTGAACACGCATATAAATAAAAAACCAGTAAGGAAAGTAGTAAAGTCGGACGGGGCCGACTATATGATACCCTTCACCACTTTGACCATATTCAACAGATGAAATAGAAGCTATATCTAAATCTGAACCGATTTCAACGATTTCAGGAAACTTAACACACATCATTCCAGACCTCATCCATAACGCAGTGCCAAATTTCGTGCAAATCGAAAGATATATAGGGACTTTGGTAGACCATTTACATTAAATCGGACGAAAATATATATAGGAGCTATATCTAAATCTGAACCGATTTTCAGGAAACTTAACACACACCATTCTATAACTAATTCATTACGCTGTGCCAACTTTGGTGCAAATCGAAAGATATATAGGGACATTGGTGCACCATTCAGATTAAATCGGATGAAAATATATATGGGAGCTATATCTAAATCTGGACCGATTTTCAGGAAACTTAACACACACCATTATATTCCTAATTGATTACGATGTGCCAACTTTCGTGCAAATCGAAAGATATATAGGGACTTTGGTGCACCATTTAAATTGAATCGGACGAAAATATATATGGGAGCTATATCTAAATCTGAACCGATTTTCAGGAAACTTAACACACATCATTCTATACCTAATTCAGTACGCTATGCCAAATTTCGTGGAAATCGAAAGATATATAGGTACTTTGGTGCCACGTTTACCTTAAATCGGACGAAAATATATATGGGAGCTATATCTAAATCTGAACCGATTTTCACGAAACTCAGCACACACCATTATGGACCTAATTCAGTACACTATGCCAAATTTCGTGCAAATCGAATGATATATAGGTACTTTGGTGCCTATATCGGGCGAAAATATATATGGGAGCTATATCTAAATCTGACCCGATTTTCACGAAACTCAGCACACATCATTTTGGACCTCATTCAGTACGCTATGCCAAATTTCGTGCAAATCGAATGGTATATAGGTACTTTGGTGCCTATATCGGGTGAAAATATATATGGGAGCTATATCTAAATCTGAACCGATTTTTCCCAATTTCAATAGGGATCGTCCTTGGGCCAAATAAGTGACCTATGCCAAATTTCATCCAAATCGGATAATAAATGCGACCTGTACTTTGTTCACAAAAATACATGGACGGACAGACGGACGGACAGACGGACATGCGTAAATTGACTCAGAAAGTGATTCTATGCATATTCTCAAAAGGAACCATGTGTCTATCTCGTTTCCTTTTGCCTGTTACAAACATATGCACAAAGACATAATACCCTTTACCACAGTGTGGTGAAGGGTATAAACAATAAAGAGAATTTAGCGTTCTCACTTACTCGTTCTCGGTGTTACTGTTCCCACGTCGAAAGGCCTTTCGCTGAGAGTGATCAAGTAGAGCTTAAAAGAGAATTGAGTTACATCCATTTACATTGAGTGTTTGCTTTCTCATCGATAATGTTGCTAACCGTCTCGCAACATATCATCTGCAACATTTGAAACATAAAAACGCTTATGAAAAATGAAATATATGGGTCATCAACATTTAGCTAAGTACACAACCCAGTATACAAATTACGGCATGTAAATGAATATCATGTATGTATGTTTGGTATATACGTAATGATTATTGTATATCTGTGATGTACTTAGCACTGTTGATCATCTCAAACAAAGAAACACAAGTTAAATTGGGGAAACAAAATGTTAGCTCTACCTACAGTAGAACCAATTAACAGCAAATAAATTACTTTCGATTTTTTTTAGCACTGAATGTATAAAACAATTTTTTTGTGCCACACAATATTCACAAAAAAAAGAAACAATTCTTGTCAGATATATTACACTTCACTTGCTGTCAATTGTAATACTTTCCACAGGCAAAAAAAAGGATTATAACTAAAAATATAATTATCAAACTATACTTAAAACTGCATTTTTTAAGGATTCCATTGGATATTCAAGTTTTAACAAATTTGAGGTTCTTCTCACTTAGGCTTCACTGTATCGCAAGCATGTGGGCAATTATTGGCTTTTATTTGATTTTCGGTAACATTTGCACAATTATGGTTTCTTGAGTGATGTCGATTAACCAGACTTTCGTTAGCATTAGAAATAGTTTTTTTTTTAAATTATTAGTGTGTTGCTGGAGCAAATTTTTCTTTGCGTTCTTTTTGCAGTAATTCTCTTTTCTTATATCGATCACCGTCAATGCAAGTTCCGCACTACAAATGCTGATACGTGTACGGAGTCTGAGTGCCCAAGTCTAGTGGTTGAACTAAACCAGTATTTTCTGTTTTTGCTTTCTTATGCCTAAGCGAATCAGTAGAAGGTATTAGGTGCCAAAACTAATGAACAGAAAGAAATAACAATATGGAATTAATTCTCAAATAAAAAGAGATTAAGAAATTAAGCTGTTCATTACCTTTTGAAAGAATTGGCACCAGATTAACTGTCTGCGGGGATTTAAAGCAGAGGATTTTAGAGATATAAATGTAGTAACATTTATATCATTCTAATAAAAAGCAGACATATTTAATGAATGTAGCTAAATAAAAAAATGGATTCAGATCAACTCACCAATAAAAAAAAATTCTAGGAAATGTAGAATAAAAAAAATTGGAAAATAATAAAATTTTTTTTATCAAATCTTGTTTCGGATGAAAAATATCACTTTTTTACTTTCTTCGGTGCTGGTTACAGACAAAATGGCCGAGAAGATTCAATTTTGCAAACCAAGATACCTCTTAATCTTTCCAAAAATGGTATATGGACAAAAGAATTGAAATAAATAGTTACCAAAAACCTGATACATAGCCAAAATCAAATTAAAACTTCAGATTCAGATGGCGTTGCGAAAGCTAATTTAGCCCAAAATAAAACAATGTTTCCATCAGGCGGTTGATTACCTAAAATTGAAGTCAGCTCAATAAAACTGAAAATTGTACATATTTGAAAAATCTTGTAGGAGCATATATTTCTGGCAAGCCACTCTTTACATATTCATTACGATTTTTCAAAAATTTAAAATTTTTGTAAGCTTCTGTAATTTTTTTGTTAGACAACATTTTTGGATTTGAACCATGGTATAATAATAGAAGGTAACAGCAAGTGTTGTTGTACAAAAAACGATACAACAACCACATGGAAATTTGTTTTTGTAAGTTCTACTAGTGTCAACTCATTTGACAGAAAAATGTAAACAAATAAACAAATTATCATCAAATTATTTTTATTTTGAAAATGAAATATTTTCGAATCCTCAAAATAAAAATTGAAAAACATGAATGAAAATCTATCAAATTTATATTTCTATCGCTTCCACATCTTTCCTATAATTGAGCCATTACCATATATATGTGTAACACATATGAAAATGCTGGGAATAGCGAGTTATTTCTTGAATAAAGATTTACTTCCTCAATCTTTCCCAGCAGGCAGATTGAGTAAATTGAATACAGGAGCACATTTAATAAAGAACAATTTCAAATTGTATGCGTTCCCAATTTTCCTGTTGGGTGATTTTTAAAAACATAATTTGTCAAATTCATATTGACACTAGTATTAAGTTGGAATCAAATCAGCTGGGATTTGCTGTTACCTTTTATAATTGTACCATGGATTTGAACGAACTTTGAATTTTAAAGTATACAAATTACATATTCCTTTCAGACCCAGCTCAAAAGTACACTCACATATACGATTTTTAATCGACTCGATTAACGAAATCCAAAAATACACCCTAATAGTTTACACATACTTTTAATCATGACCTAAATGCCGATCAGCTGATGTTTGTTAGTATACATACAAAATTATTAATTTGCGCCAAAAATATGTGTTGGCAAATTGAAAATAATGAAAGAAAGAATTACAACGTCGGAAACATTTTGCGATGCTGTGATCGTTTGGAAAGTAAAAACAAACACATAAAAACGAAAAACTCTATGAATAATTTTTATTTTCTTTTGATCTTTCATTTTTGTATTTGGCAACCGTTAAATTTAAAAACAAACAACATATGAAAACAGTTGCAAATTTTGAGAGAGTTTTTTTTCGTACAAAAACCGCGTTGCATCTCATTAGTATCATGATTTTGATCATGATTTAAAATAAACCCTGCCGCACGGTGATTTAAATTTGTATGATAAATCAAGGTAAATTCGTCCTGATTAAGAAAATAAACCCTGATTCATCCTTTAATCATGATTGAATGTTATATGTAAATCCGATTGTAAAGCTTTGTCATCAATGTCATATGTACATACGACATTTTGTATGTATGTCAAAATTGTTTCTTTACATACATTTTTTACTTTTGTGTTCACACCTGATTCACCATTTTTTAATTTTCTATCAGATAAATGAACAAAACAGCTGATGTTATATGTAAATCGTTTTAACGCTTTAAAACAAGTTAATGTTGATGGTTCATGTATCAAGGCCATCAATCAATTGGGAGATCAATTATTTCTCACTGTAATACCCAAAATAAACTAGCTGTTACGAATTTTAAATAAAATTAATTTTATGAAAAAAAGTTTCATATAAAAACTGCAAATAAATTTATAAAAAAACAGCAAAACCCAGCTGATTTGATTTCTAAACGAGATAATTTTAAATACAAACAATAATTGTTTCTCCCTAAAATAATACATAAATAGTGTGAACATTTATTTATGAATATGACAAATTATGTTTTTAGAGAAACCTAAAAAAGTTATGGAAATTTTAATTGAAAAATGCCCAACAGGAAAATTGGTAAACAAATAAAAAACAAATCAACTTCATTTCATTTTCATGCTAGAAATTGTTCTTACAAATCGATCGATTTAATGTCCTAAACGCGCCTTTAAATGGTCCGTATTCAAATTATTCAATTACATACAGCATATTTGCTGCCTGCTGGGAATGTTTACACATACCATTTTGATAAAGCAAATATTTCTAAATTATAATTTTCATGGAATAACAATGGAAATGTTTTTGCAATTGCGTAAAAAAAAATAACTAAAAACACAAAAATTCTATAAATATTTTTTAATTTTCTTTGCTCTTTCATTTTAGTATTTGTCAACCGTTAAATTTTAAAACAAACGGCATGTAAAAACAGTTGCAAATTTTGGTACTTTGTGAGAGAGCTTACAAAACCCGCGTTGTATTCAGTAGTATCATGATTTAAAATAAAACAATGATTTAAATTAAAAGTTGCGATTAAGAAAATAAACCCTGATTCACCTTTTAATCAAGATTAGATGTTATATGTAAATTCGCTTTAAAACAAGTTAATGTTGGGTGGCATGGTACAATTATAAAAGGTAACAGCAAAACCCAGCTGATTTGATTTCAACGTAATACTAGTGTCAATATGAATATGACAAATTATGTTTTTAAAAACCACCCAACAGGAAAATTGGAAAAACATACAATTCGAAATTGTTCTTTATTTAATGTCCTCCCGTATTCAAATTACTCAATCTGCCTGCTGGGAATGTTTGATAAAGCAAATATTTCTTCATGGAATAACTTGCAATTCGCAGCATTTTCATATGTGCAGTCCTGCTTTTGTTCCGAAAAGTATTAAAAGTTGCAACTGTTCTCATTAAATGAGTCGCTCGGTGCACATAGATTAACTCACTTTTTGAAAAATATTAAATTTAAGTATCAAAGTTCTTGGTATAGTCACACCTTTTTGTACTTGTACTTTTTGTACTTTTGTATAATAACTTTTCTGAATAATAAAAATTATAGTTATGATGTATTCTACATTATATAGTTGAATTCCTATTATCAAAGGAAGTTTAAAAACAATATGTACCATCGGATTTCTCAACTTTTTTGTCTTTTGAAATGTTGGGTTTTTCCTTTTCCAGATTATTTTCACTCAAGAGTAACCCGAAAATACGTGTTTGGTGAAACAAAATAAATTATAAATAGCAAATTATAAAATTCGTGGCACTCAAAAACAAAACAGCTTAAAAATAAAACGAACTCAGCTAACGCTCGCTCTTCTAATGCTAAAAAACAAATTACATCGTCAATACAAACAACATCATAATCTTCATCTATTAACACCACAAACCAAGATAACAAACAATTTTACAGAAAAAGAACAAATATTTAATAAGTTCTTATCAAATTTAAGTACATTAAGAGAAAATGATAATCAAAATACCCCAAATTTTTCTCAGTCTCCAGTACAGTTTTGGAAGTTCTCACTTTTATAGTTTTTTTTTTTGCTCGTCGTTATATTTATTGTATCCTGCCCGCCTGCTGTACTGTACTGTGATCTGGGAGGCAAAGTTCTTCAATAAAAAGACCCAATTCCTTTTCTTGTGGGCTTTGTCGACCCGTTAATGTATGTTGTTTTTCCATTTAAGTTTCCTGTCTAGGATGACTCCCAGATATTTAACTTTACGTTATATTGACATTACTTTGTTTTATCTTTCTGGTGAAAAGGCACAAAACCGACAGTAGGTGTGTCTGGTTACTTTTCCAGTAACATTTACTCAGTGAGTTCTAGTTTAGAGATTAAACCATTTTTACTCTCTTTTGCGATAATACTGAGAAAAGTAAACAGACAATATTTAGTAAGATTCAGCAAATAAACAGCTGATTCAAGAAAACATTTTTATTTGCGCCAAAATAAACAAACAAAGGACGATCAAATTACTTGTATTGCATTTAATATTAAAAATAAAAATAAATTAAAAATTAGGAATAAAAGAAAAATTTATTTGGTATGTTCCCCGGGAAAATTTAAGCTTTCTGCATCAATAATTGCCCTCTATCTGGAACCTGCCTAAAGATATAAAGAATTAGTTTCTAATTTAATTAAACTTTTGTTATTTTTATAGAACATAACTTCAAACTGAACTTTGCAAATTGAAAAAAGGTTTTAAATAATTTTTGTGTTTGGTCATAAAACAGCTGAGTTTGCAAAATCTTACTGCATAAGAACTATTGAACTTAGTTTACATAAAAGACGTGCGTAAAATACTGCCTATCCACCTATTTATACCCTTCACCACACTGTACAGGTTATTATGTATTTGTACATATGTTTGTAACAGGCAAAAGGAATTGAGATAAGCCCATGGCTTTTGAGAATATGCATAGAATCAATTTCTGAGTCGATTTATGCATGTCCGTCTGTCCGTCCGTCCATGTATTTTTGTGAACAAAGTACAGGTCGCATTTATGATCCGATTTGGATGAAATGTGGCACATGTCACTTATTTGGCCCAAGGACGAACTCTAATGAAATTGGAGAAAATCGGTTAAGATTTAAATATAGCTTCCATATCTAGTTTCGTCCGAGTTTAGGTAAATGGTGCACCAAACTACCAATATTGGTGCGATTAAGGCAACATGATATATGTCAAGTTCTGTTAAAATCGGTTCCGATTTAGATATAGCTCCCATATATAGTTTCGTCCGATTTTATGTAAATGGATCACCATACTGCCAATATTGGTCCGATTGAGACAAAATTTAGCATAAAGTACTGACATACGTCCAGATTGATGTATGCGAAATTTTGTTAGATTTAGATATAGTTTCCTCCGATTTGGTGTAAATGGAGCACCAAAGATTCAAATTTAGTCCGATTGAGACAAAATCTTGCACTGGGTACTGAATTAGGTCTAGAGCGCACTGAATTAGGCCCGTACTTATGTATGCGACGTTTTGTTACAATCGGTTCAGATTTAGATAATGATGCACCAAACTCACAATGTCCGATTCAGACAAAATTTTGCACAGCGTACTGAATTAGGTCCAGCGTTCATCAGAGACGTAGCCAGACAGGGGGCCCAACCGTGGAACTTGAGAACTACAGCTTTGAGGTAGTCAAAGATTTTATATACCTTGGTACCGCCAAAAATAACACTAATGACATCAGTTTTGAAATTCCGAAAATAATATTGTTGGCCACCATATGCTACTATGGTTTAAGTAAGGAGTTTAGTAACAAGGCCGATCTGCGATGGCGGTGATCGACACGAACATCGACATAGTCGATCGTAGCGAGCTTCAGCGACTACGGTGGCTAGGCCATTTTGTGCGAATAGATGAGGATTCTCCAGCATATAAAAGCGAGCCTACTGATGGTTCACGCAGAAGGGGAAGGTCATGAATTCGATGGAAATATCAAATGGAGGATGACATATCAAAGCATGGTGTTTCAAAATCGAAAAAACTGCGCGCAAGGTCGAAATCGCGCCTGAAAATATTTTTTAAGATCGGCTTATGGAAAAAATGTATATTCATTTTAAAGGTTATATCTGTACCTATAAGTTAAAATTTATAAAAATCCAACAAATATAAAATAAAAAATGTATGAGGCTTGAAAACAAAAAGTGTTCACAGGTGGCCCCCTCTCACCTATATTGATAATTTTGGTATGAAGATTTGGCACCCCATGAGAATTTTTTATGTACTAGTTGTTAAGTCCGCACTATAGGGACTTGGGTGGTTGGCAGGTACAGTGCAATAGTATTCTCCCAATAGAGTCAGTACGCCCAATACGTACTCGTGAGCAATAAAATAAAAGAGAAATAAAACACGATATGTTTTTAGTAAAGGTTTCGACCAATGCCGATTATTTACTGGTAAACAATATTACCTTAATGTACAACTATATGTACGGTGGCTTACAATTTAAGCACTGGTGATCAATCACAACAATATGTGTGGCCAGTCGAAGGGTTACAACGAGAGATATCATGTACTAATAATGTATGTTTACACAAGGATGCCTAAAGGTGACGCAAACTCAAAATGTAAACAAAAGTCCGTTGAAATCTGTCAGCCTCATACTATTACAAGGGTATACTAAAAAGGAGTAGACAGATTTCAACGGCTACGGCCTTTCAAATTAAAGGCTAAGAATTTAACCATTTTAAATAGCATTCTCGCTTAAACATTTGCCGCCTCCCTTGAAACATCCATATGTTTTAATAAAAAGTTCCTTTTCACCTCCATGTGCAACTTCAACCAAATGTTAAGTCCGCACTATAGGGACTTAGGTGGAGGCGGTATGTAAGGTGCAGTGAGAGGCTCTCCTAGTAAATCCAGTACACGATAGAACTCAGGAGTGGAGAAATAAAGAAAGAAATAAAATAAAACACGATAGTTTATCAGTAAAATGCCGAGTATTTATTGGTAACGATATTACCTGTATGGTACAACAATATGTACGGTGGCTTACTATTTAAGCCCGATCACAACGATATGTGCGTGTAGCCAGTCGGTAACAACGAAAGTTAACCAAGTAATAATAACAATAACACAAAGATGCCTAAAGGTGGTGCAAACTCATAAGTGTAAAAAAATGTCCTTTGAAATCTGTCAGTCTCATACTATTACAAGGATGTAATAAAAAGGAGTAGACAGATTTCAACGGCTACGGCCTTTCAAATTAGAGGCTAACTATTTAACTATTTTAAATAGCAATTCTTGCCTAAACATTTGCCGTCTCCCTTGAAACATCCTTATGTTTTAACAAATATAATTAGTTATAAATAACGGCATAGTACAAATGTGAGCAAAACCTTTTACATTTTTTTTTTACTTTTTTCAAAAAACATGCTTACAAACTAACGATTGAGCCATTAGGGACCCCGCGATTATACAGATCTTCAAGTATCTGTTGTACCAAAGAGCCATTAGGGACCCTGCGGTTGTGTGAGGCCAGAAAGGACCTGTGGTACGAAAGGGCCATTATGGACCCCGCGAAACGATAGAGCCATGAAGGACCCCGAGAAACGAAAGAGTCATTAGGGACCCCGCGAAACGAAAGGGCCATTTGGGACCCCGCAATATGTGAGCCAAATTGTGGTTTGTTTGTTGAGGGTCGCCTTACAACGATTTCGTACGATTTACGAAAACAATTATTTTATAGGACCAGTAATTATTCAGCCTAATTTTGTATTTTGAGCGAACAGCGATCCAGACGAGAGTCGAAAACTATGATTTTGTATGATTTTTGGATACAAGTCTGCTCCTATCAAAATATCTACTGGACGAGATTCAAGGAAATCGGGATCTGCCAAAACTATATTTGACAAATCAGATTTAAGATCCGAAGTAATCAAAATGGATGGAAGATTTCCCGATATGGAATCTACTACCAATGCTGACGTTTCCAAACTGTGAGACCTATTACAACGACTGCTAAGTTTCAACGAGCACATTTTTCGACATGTAGTAGCGACAGTACAATTTACTCCGCGAATTGTCGAAATTGTGGATTTGACCGGTAGCTTCAATTTCTTCTGAAGTCGCTCGGAAATGAAAGACGACTCAGAAGCCGGATCTATTAGCGCTCGAGCAGGATAACAATCACCATTATTAACAATATTGACCATGGCTGTTCCCAATAGAACTGCTTTGTTCTGCGTGGCGTGAAATGTCTGTCGAATAGCAGTGCCGACCGATGCGGGTGGATTAACCACAGTGAAAGAGGGCGAACCATTACTATTTACATTAAAATTTCGTGGTCGAAAAGCTGGTGCCGAAGACGATAAATTAGAATGTGTAGGAGTCACCATCTGACTCGGAGCGCTCACAATAGAGCTATCTCTGTGCAATAGAGTACGATGTCTCTGATTGCACTTTCGACAAGTACGACTGTTACAATTGTTGACTTCGTGTCCCCTACGAAGACAATTTACACAAACGATGCTTTTTGACCAATTTAAATCTATCGGCAGGTGTACAATTTAAAAACCGATAGCAATAATATAGTGTATGTTGCTCTGAACAAAGAACGCAACAAGAATCAGAGGACGAACGAGGAGTAGATGATGCACATTTAGACGAAACGGAATTGATTTTATTCTTCGAATGTGACATTTCTTATTTCATGAAAACACAGAAGAGTTCGAATTCTCTCTGTCAAGAATGCATATAACTCTTTCCAAGATGAAAGAGACGATTTGGATTTAACACTTTGCTCCCATAAAGCGTGTGTCACTTTGGGCAATTTTTGGAAACAAAGAAATACCACGATCGGATCCCAATTTTTCGTTGGTATGTTATAAATTGCCATTGCGGAAAGACAACTATTAATTCCGTGTTGAATCGACTTTAGTCCCGAACTAGAGACGATTTCGAGAAGATTTCTCGAGCCTCACCACCAGTTTTACTCACCAGATGACATAGACGCTCAATGTCAGACAACGAAAATTAACCAAGTAATAATAACAATAACACAAAGATGCCTAAAGGTGGCGCAAACTCATAAGTGTAAACAAATGTCCGTTGAAATCTGTCAGCCTCATACTATTACAAGGATGTAATAAAAAGGAGTAGACAGATTTCAACGGCTACGGCCTTTCAAATTAGAGGTTAACTATTTAACTATTTTGAATAGCAATTCTTGCTTAAACAGTAGTTTTCCCAATTCAACTGGAACTCGAAACTCTATACTGCAAAAAATTATGTTGAGATTGGTATGCGGGTGATATAAAAAATTTTTCTGTACCAATAGTTTTCATGGACATTTCTAAAAACACAGATTTGAATACAAATTGAATAACAAATCTAAAATGCCGAAAACGTTTGCCAGGTCAGCTAATATATGTATATATATATATATATATATGTAAAAGTTAACTAATTTTTAATAAAATGTTGTTTCGTTTAGAATCTAAGAGAACAAAGAAGAAAATACAACAATAAAATATAGTCTTTAGGAGTTTTTTTAGAGTTCATTAACATAAATGAAATGGGATTTGAAGAAAACGTTTATGCAGATGACGACGTCCCATGCCTCACTTTCCCCCCCCCCCCCCCTGCCGACCGAGGGGGCGACCTCCCCTTTCGTAGGGATCGCGTACACACCATAATCCGCATTACGATGGAATATGAGAGGGGATAGAAAACCAGCTACAGAAATCTATTTCAACAGCCAGTTTGTTATTAAGTTGTATTATTCATTTAAAAATACAATTATATTAGATTTTGTTAGTTCTATATTCATGCAAAAGTCTACTTTAGAATACACAGAATTGAAATCAATACACATTTTACTAGGTGGTTGATAATATTTACTGGATCGAAAAGGAACATTTATTCTAATGGATGAAATTAGGAAGTCTGAGGGTATATTACCGTTTAAGATTTTAATTACCATCACAGTGTTCAACATAATACGTCTGCATTTTAATGCAGGCAATCGAATTAATTTTAACCTGCTAGTGTAAGAAGGCAACACAAAATCCCTATTCCAATGTAAACCTCTCAGTGCAAAAAGTAGAAATTGTTTCTGCAATGATTTAAATTTATCGGAATATATTGCATACTGGGGATCACATACAACAGAGCCATATTCTAATATAGGTCGCACAAGAGATGTAACAAGTTGTTTTGTAATATAGGGATCAGAGAATTCTTTAGCCCATCAATGTTTATTAGTACGTTGGTTGTTGGTAACAATATTACCTTTGGCCACGATATGCCTGTGCGCAACGATATGCGTGCTTGCAAACGATATTGCAGTGTTGTCTGTCCGACTGACAGAATGGTACTCCTTGATGCTTAAAGGAGGCGGCAAAGCAAGTGGCAATTAATTAGACGTTAAAATGTCAAAGGCGCTAAACCAAGGTTGCAATAAACGGTAGCGCATACATTTTAACGAATAATTAAGGACCAAAACAGGGGTCAATAAAAAGTAGTATTTTTATACAATTCTAAATTAAACAAATATTGTATTGCCTTGTTAAAGTAGAAGATATGGAAAAACACATATTCTTACATTTGTTTTAGGTTTAAATCCATACAGTTTAATTCGCACCATTGAAAAAGGCTATTTAAATCGTTTTGAAGTAAATCAGCATGCTTCATGGAGTTATGGTTTATAAACAATTTGACATCGTCTGCACACATTAGCAACTTGGAATGGATTATTGCATTTTATGATATCCATTTAACTAAATTTATACTGAAACCAATTTGAATTAATTTATATATTAAAAATTCATGGTTAACCCTGTCAAAAGCTTTACTGAGGTCAGTGTAAATTGTATCGGTTTGATTACGCTGAATAAAACCTTTTATGACGGTTGAGGAAAATTGAATAAGATTGGTAATGGTTGAGAGGCCACTACGAAAACCATGTTGATATTTACTTAAGATTGGCTGAACTTTATGAGAAATTACATCAGTAATCAATTTTTCGAATAATTTTTTAATTGCACTTAATTTAGCAATTCCTCTATAATTCGAGACATTAGTTAAGCTACCTGATTTGTGTAAAGGAACTATATAGGATTTCTTCCAGAAGGTAGGAAAATGACTATATTTTAGGGAATAATTAAACAACAGCGTTAAAGAGATAGCTAATGTATCGGAGTACTTAAGAATTATGCTAGGAATGCCATCCGGACCTGGACTTTTAATAGATCTTAAATTATTAGAAACATATTGACTTTGTAAAAAGGGCATAGATATTTTATCTATCGTCGATAATTTATAACTATATGTGTCTTTATTTGGACAGAAAACTTCTTTAAAAATTAATTTTTATTATAAAACTCATAATGCTCAAATATGGTGAATAATACCCCTAGAACCTGAAAATGCCTATAAGTTGGAGCTTTATATGGAGGACATTCAGGCAATATAATACTGTATCGTTATATTGAGATTATCCCCAAAACTTGGCCCAACAATTAGAAACCAAAATTTTTTTATTTAAATACATATTTATACATTTAGTGAGATATTACATACACATATACCTTACATACAAACAACAACCACGTAAACAAATGTACACACATTTTGATACAATGTTTATAGATCCAAATACATTATTTGAGTAGCAGACAATGCTCCGCAAAAACTAAGAAAACTGGCTGTACTAACTACAGCGGTGGTTGTTCCAGACACAGATACGATCGTTCCCATACATATGGACAGAATAAATTGGGCTAAAAATACCATACTGCTAACGATGGCCACATCAGTCCCCAGACCTCGTACACCAGATCCCAGTTTTGCCGATCCATCTACATTTAGTTCAAACTGCATATAAAATTTAAAAGTTTTATTCTATATTGCAAGAACAATCATGTACTTACCGTTCCCATCGCATGGTAATGCGCTATTAGAAGATAAGGCATCGTAAAGAGAGTAGAGTACATCACACCTGCTGCCCAGCTGAATATTATTACACTTGCCTTGGCCCGTGTCATAGCCATGAGCATCATTCCACAGCAGTAAAATAATAAACCGCCAACATATACTTTTTTTGCCCTATAATACATAATCAGGTTAGTATTTATTATTACAGTACTTAATGGCTAGACAGATGACAGCCTTTATTTGCATTAAATGCCTTAATTCTAATTAATCTGTGCATTATCCGCGTTTTTTTTATGTTTTGAATTTATACTGAATTTAGCAATTTAAATGTGATGAATATCGAAACAAATGTCAATATTTTCTTCCTACACACATTTAAACAAAAGTTTTAAACAAAAAACTGTTTATAAATAATTTTATAAAAGAACAAACTAATTAATTGTTCAAAGAGCTATCGGTCAGATGAATAAATCATTTCAGGTGCGAATTGCCAGAACTTTCAATAAGCTCCCGCATTCCCTAAAACAATTTTCATTATCAAGCAGCACATATAAAAATAATAATAAAATAATAGACCACTACGGTTCCACTTAATTATCTGTGCTCTATAAATATGATTTATAATGAACCCTTTCCGCAATACCTTCGAAACGTAAAATAGGGTATGCTTAAATTGATTTTATGTCTAAAATATCTAAACAAATTATAATATTATTTACTAATGTTTTTGGAGTAGTTCTCAATTTTTCTACCTAAATCAAAGTATGTCATCTTTTTTTATAATATACAAATTTAAATTCTTATATTTTATGCAATGCTGTTTATTACTAATATTGAATATGTGATATTAATACACTTACTTGAGTAGTTAGCCACTTGCCAAACATTCAAATATATTATGATTTTTAGAATAATAACTTATCATTAAGAAATATCATTAAGAAATATCATTAAGAAATATCATTAAGAAATATCATTAAGAAATCTTGTTAAATGGAGTAGTATAGTTTGCAATTTAATTGAAATCGGCCTTAATGACTTCAAATTGCATTTTTGGAATAAATAAATAAAATAAATAAATCAGAGCTCCGATTTGCTCGATTTTACTCGCGAGTGAAAAGTACTCCTGAGTGGGAGTACGTGAAGAGTACGAGTTTTCTGAGGAGTATACTCGCCACTCTTTCATTTTGTTTGGGAATGCTCGCGACTACTCCTCGTTAATGAAAAAGGGGTGAGAGTCTAAATGCTCGAAATAGAGTAAGAGTTCACTCTACGAATGAAATCGAATGGACAAATATTTTTTTGTGATTTGCGTGTGTGGTAGCAAACAGTTTTTGTTGTTGATCGATCATGTTTACACATACAAGGTTCAAATAAAAATCTTTTTTGCAAGAAAGTCCATCAATACCTAAGCAGTTCATTACTCAGTTTTAAAATCAAAATATTTTTATTTAGTTTCATTCATGGTACAATTATAAAAGGTAACAGCAAATCCCAGCTGATTTGATTCCAACGTAATACTAGTGTCAATATGAATTTGACAAATTATGGTTTTAAAAATCACCCAACAGGAAAATTGGGAACGCATACAATTTGAAATTGTTCTTTATTAATGTGCTCCCGTATTCAATTTACTCAATCTGCCTGCTGGGAAAGTTTGAGGAAGCAAATCTTTCTTGAAGGAATTACTCGCTATTCCCAGCATTGTCATATGTGTTACACATATATATGGCAATGGCTCAATTAAAGGGAAGATGTGGAAGCGATAGAAATATAAATTTGATAGATTTTCATTCATGTTTTTCAATTTTTATTTTGAGGGTTCGAAAATATTCCATTTTCAAAATAAAAATAATTTGATGATAATTTGTTTGTTTGTTTACATTTTTCTGTCAAATGAGTTGACACTAGTAGAACTTACAACAACAAATTTCCATGTGGTTGTTGTATCGTTTTTTGTACAACAACACTTGCTGTTACCTTTTATTATTATACCATGAGTTTCATTTTTTATTTAAAAAAGTGATATTCGAAAAGGAGTACTCGCCAAGAGTGGAATCTGCTCGATTGAGCGTATTTCACTCCCACTCTAAAACGAGCGAAGCACTTGCGCTCTTATTTGAGTGGCAGAGAGAAATAGAGTATACTCGATTTATTTTTTCTACTCGCAGGAGTACTCGCGCTCGAATTCGAGCAAGGTTCACTCTTTACTCGAATTGGAGCGAGCATTTCGGAGCTCTGAAATAAATAAAATGCAAAAACTCTTGCCTGCCAGTGGTAAATGTCAATTAAAATTAGAATTGTTTAATGTAAATTAAGTCTGTCTAGGGTATATATAAGCTAACTAGATTTCAAGTGAAAATTTAAAAACTCTTACAAATGTAACAGAATAATGGAGTAAAGGGGACTGAAATGTCAATTTCTAAAGAAATATCAGAGTCATACTTGATTATGGACGCCATTCTCTTTTGTTATTTTACAATAAAAAAGGCAAGTTAACATGTTAAGCCTGTCTTTCACCCTTGAGAAATAAGCGCATCTAATATTTTAAACGTGAAGATCTTCCTATATTTCAATTTTATTTTAATTACAAATTGGCGATTTCCACAAAAAATCTAGGTTTTAGGGGGGAAACACATAAGAGGACTTCAAGCTTGGCATGTTCATGAATATGTATGCGAAATTATGTGCTGCCAATCGATTTTTATACCCTTCACCACACTGTGGTACAGGTTATTATGTTTTTGTGCATATGTTTGTAACAGGCAAAATGAATCGAGGTAGACCCATGGTTCCTTTTGAGAAAATGCATAGAATCACTTTCTGAGTCGATTTATGCATGTCCGTCTGTCCGTCCTTCCACGTATTTTTGTGGACAAAGTACAGGTCGCATTTATGATCCGATTTAAATGACTTTTGGCACAGGTCACTTATTTTATGCATGGACGAACCCTATTTAGATATAGTTCCCATATATAGTTCTGTCCGATTTTATGTAAATGGTGCACTAAACTCCCAATATTGGTCCGATTGAGATAACATTTTGCACAGAGTACTGAATTAGGAACTGATTGATGCATGCGAAGTTTTGTTGAAATCGGTTCAGATTTAGGTATAGCTCCCATATATAGTTTAGTCAGATTTTATGTAAATGGTGTACCAAAGTCCCTAAATATCATTCGATTTGTACGAAATTTGGCAACCTATTAAATACATTTTTACATAAACTCTGTGCCAAGCTTCATTTGTGAAATGAAGTAAAATTTGTTGTTGTTTTTGGAATATAACTGTAGCTTTTGTCATCTTTATGCCGTCATAAAAACAAGCAATGACAACAGATAGCGGCAGTTACAATAAAAGCAGCAAAAATGTAGCTTTTTTTAATAAATTCATAGATGTTATATAATTTTCTGGCAAATTCATTAGATGATAGGTGAATTGATTTATACTGGATGTCCTGATATTTACATAATATTTTAGACGTTTTTGTGGAAAAGTATACCTTAATGAGAAGCACGCAATATGTCTTCATACTTACTTAAAACGTTGTATTAATCTTTCAATAACGTAGGAATAGCAAGCACACGACAAGGAATACATGGCCATTCCCCAGCAACCAAAACGCACGCCTTCCTCATACAAAATTTGCGGCTTTGATCCTTCTAGTGCTTTTGGGTCTCCGTTGAACACAGCTTCTCCCACAAAGTCGGTGAAATACAGGGAATAACAAACATGTGCCATCCAGCAAAAGAGATTTGTCAGGCAAACCATACGCATGGAGTGTGGCATGTAGACAATAGACAGTAAGTAATGGGATAGTGTTTCAACTGCTTGTTCGGCTTCTGGCGGTGGTGCAGCGCAAGAATCATCTGGCGGCTGTGTCTGTTCATTTTGCACATTCGATTCGTCAATCTCACCAAAATAATCCGATTGTCCTTCAGTCGCTGGCTGAGGAGCCTTGACATTGTTATGGTGGAAGATGTAAAAAACACAATTAGCTAAAAAGCATTGCAGAAACTTTTGTTGTAATAGCATTATCTACTTATCATCAAACGTATTCAAAATATATAAAACTGACAAAGTATGAAACCGTCTTATCTGTCATAGACATTTTAGAACATTTGTTCTGACCTGGGATGTACACAGGGCATGGAGGTTAGTATTAGTTATTCCATTATGAATGTAATTTAAGAAACATTTGGACATATGCATAAAAATGTTGGGACGTTCTTCGTTATAAACACATTGCAAATATGGCTTTCTGTTTAAAGTAAATATTAATGACGTTTTTAACGTGTATTACGTCTAGAAAATTGATACGAAACTTCGACATTTGTCATAAATCCCAATCTTATAAAAACAAGTAAGAAAGTGGCTAAGTTCGAGCTGGTCCGAAATTTTTATACCGTCTACCATGTAGTGGATATTCAAAATACCTAAAACCGACCGAAGAATGATTGATCTGAATAACATTCACCCTTATTACGGTAGGCGTAGTCGTAGTTTTTTTAGTCGGCATTATGTAAAATTTACGACAACGCCAAATTTTGTAATAGATTTTTCTTTTACTCTGTTAAAAAACCAAAGCAAAAATTTTACTTTTAGAAAAGTTTTAGAATATTGTATAGGAAAAGCTATGCCATTTTGTTTGTTTTCTAATTAATTTTGTGATAAGTGTAATTCTTATGAATAATGAGAAATTCAATAAAATTCTAAATTCTAATGTATCAGTTAATCTGCAAATATTGTGAAAATGCAATTTTAAGTATTTTTAATATTTTTTGTTAGTTGTCGTCAATAGAATCTTGAACGACAAATTTGCCGTATTGTAACGACTTTCTTAATACCGATTTGTCGTATATGTGCGACAGCCTACGATAACGCCAACCGTAATAAGGGTGATTATTTAGTATGGTGTATCACATTAGCCTATTGGAATTTTTTAGTAAGAGGGATTTGCCACCCATTGAGAATAAAAAATATATAATTACATACAACAGTGTTGCCCAGACCTATGTTGAGAGTTAGTTTGGTAAGCGTAACTGAGTAATCATCACATAAAATGACTGAGGAAAAGAGAACATATGAAAATACGTTTTAACCATATACGCTAACGTATGCTTTTGGGAAGTTTTGAGCATTACTGACATACACTGCGTATCATAACTATAGACGCACCTTTAATTCAATTGGTATGTTAGTTGACAAATAAAATGGACCCATTAAGTTATGGTTCACAATAAAACGATCAAAAACACATATTATTCAACAGAAATAATTAATTTATTCTTGATGGTTTCGCCGAATTCTGCACTTTTAAAATTACTGGTGTTGCATAACTATAGACGCACATTTACAAAATTAGATAAATTTATTTTTTAAAACTCAAATAAAATAAAATAACTTTTATAAATAACTAGCAGATTGGTTTAATAAAAATTAACGAATTCATGAAAAATTAATTTAAAAAATATTTACCATTTAATTTATGTCAAATTTCCGATATAAAAAAATCGCATATTTTCCTCACTACGGTAATATGTTAAGAAATATTGTTATTGTTAAATATTGAATTATGTCAGTATGTGTGGTATTTCAGTTTATCAATTTGTCGAACTTATTCCACCAATCCTTTTTTCAGTTTTCATGTTTTGATCTAACTACTCTTACCTCATAAAAGGTGTAAATAACACAACATTCAAAATTTTCTTTGGTAAAACTTTTTCCACTGCAAATAAAAACAACCGTAGGCAAATGTGAGTCAAATTGGTGCAGTCGTTCTCAATGCAATTTTCTCCATGTAGGATTCGCATTCAGTATGGATGGCGTAATTACTATTCCTATTTTGATCACATACAATTCATAAGTCCCTTGAATCAAAATTGGTGCAAAGGTGTAAATAACACAACATTCAAAATTTTCTTTGGTAAAACTTTTTCCACTGCAAATAAAAACAACCGTAGGCAAATGTGGTGCAGTCGTTCTCATTGGAAACATTTTTCACATCAAGAAAAATATATAGAGAATCCCGCAAATATAGAGAGAGGCAAATCACTGCTGCTTCAAAATATGTTTTTCAAGATTTTCGAGTATTTTTCTCAAAACTTTCTTTCATAAAATCCTTCTCACGTCAAATAAAGATATCTCAACGAAATTTTTAGTCAAATCAGTCCCTCCGTTCTCAACATGATGAGTTAATTTTTTTTTTTTCGTTTGACTCCCACGCGCTTTTCACGAAAATATGTTATGTATGAATTGGTGTCGGAATACTTAACGTCGATTAAGCACCCAATCTCTAATCGGGCAAAACGCAAAGAAACTATATAGAGCGCCATCTGTCGGACAAACTTAAAATTAAACAGAAACACTCATCACGCCTATTAGAGCATATACATAAAGTTTGGTCAAAATCGGTGCAGTGGTTCTGAGTTACGGTGCAAAAACACAAAAATACTAAATATTGCGCCATCTGTCGGATGAACTTCAAACTACAAAGAAACACTCCTCACGCCCCATAGAGCCTGTACATTAAATTTTGTCAAAATCGGTGCAGTAGTTTTTGAGTTTAGCGATCACGAACATACACGTAATTTTTATATATACAGAGAAGAGATGGGTAGGGCCTCCCTTATTTTGCATAAGTTCAAAAATTTTATCCAACACACTGTTGATCAACATTTTTCGCAAGTCTTCATCGATTGACCGCCATTCATCGATAATCACTTCTTGGAGGTAAAATACAGTTTGGTATTGGCGGTTTTCTGCATAGACACGACGAGTCAATATTCCACACATGTTCTCGATCGGATTCTGGTCGGAAATTTTAATATTTTTTGATTTTAACCATACTTGAGTATGGCGACTTTTATGAACTGGTGCGTTGTCCTGCTGAAAACCGAGTCCTTGATTGTTGCTGCTTTCCCAAATGGCAATAATTTGTCTTCCAAGACTTGAACGTACTCCATTGAATTCATCCGACAACTAGGAAATGTCAAATAAAGACCATTAAGGAACCGCCATCGAAATATCGTTTTAAGAAATATGGTGATTCCGATGAATTCAATGGAGTACGTTCAAGTCTTGGAAGACAAATTATTGCCACTTGGGAAAGCAGCAACAATGAAGGACTCGGTTTTCTGCAGGACAACGCGCCAGTTCATAAAAGTCGCCGTACTCAAGTATGGTTAAAATCAAAAAAATATTAAAATTTCCGACCAGAATCCGATCGAGAACATGTGTGGAATCTTGACTCGTTGTGTGTATGCGGAAAACCGCCAATTCCAAACTGTTTCTAACCTCAACGTTACTTCTTTGATGTTAAAAACAATGAATGGCGGTCAATCAATGAAAATTTCCGAAAAAAATTGATAGGCGGTATGATGGATATAATTTTTGAACATATTTAAAATAAGGGAGGCTCTACCATTTATTGATTAAAATTATTTTATTTTATTTAAGTTTTAAAAAATAAATTTATCTAATTTTGTAAAAGTGCGTCTAAAGTTATGCAACGCCAGTAATTTTGAAAGTGCAGAATTCGGCGAAACCATAAAGAATAAATTAATTATTTTTATTGAATAATATGTGTTTTTGATCGTTTTATTGTGAACCATAACTTAATGGGTCCATTTTATTTGCCAACTAACATACCAATTGAATTAAAGGTGCGTCTTTAGATATGACACGCAGTGTACAATACGGTGCAAAAACTTGTCTGAAATCCTCTAAATATCGTAAATTGGTCGTATCGATATGTATCGCTATATGAAAACAAGGACCGATTTTGTAGTAATATTATGTATTATTATAATATTGATCATTTTTGGTAGGGAGAGTCCAAACATATGAGAATCCAAAATATAAAATTAGAGCACCTTTGTTTAAAAAACGTGCCCTAAGGTCTCATAATATCGAAGATATTAGGGTACCATTATATGGGTCTACCCTAAAAAGTGTACAAATATTGATTATTTTTAGTACGAAGATTTTCTACTCAGTGAGAATCGACAATACCTAATTACAGCTGAGAAAGTTGAAAAAACGTACGCAAACGCCCCTTACTTACTTAGCTGGGTTGTGACAGAACTTTCGTTCCATAAGCCGATCTTAAACCAGTAAGGAAAGTTCAAAAGTTGGACGGGGCCGACTATATGATACCCTTCATCACTTTGGGTACCAATCTGAAATTTATGAAAAATTGAATGTCAATCATCGAGTAAAATATGTATGTAAAAGATCTATATAGAAATGGACACACTGTCCAAAATTTATTTCGACACAAAATCCAAAACCTAATTCAGTACTCTGTTCAAAATTTTATCTCAATGGGATAAACATCTATAGTATGGTGCACCATTTACATAAAATCGGGGGAAACTATATATGCAAAATTTTGTCACAATCGGACCAATATTGGGAGTTTGGTGCATCATTCACATAAAATCGGACGTAACTATATATGGGAGCTATATCTAAATCTGAATTGATTTTCCAATTTCAATAGGTTTCGTCCTTGGGCCAAATGAGTCACATATGCCAAATTTCATTGAAATCGGATCATAAATGCGACCTGTATTTGGTTCACAAAAATACACGGACGGACTGACATGCGTAAATCGACTTGGAAAGTGATTCTATGCATATTCTCAAAAGGAACCATGGGTCTATCTCGGTTCCTTTTGCCTGTTACAAACATATGCTCAAAGTTATAATACCCTGTACCACAGTGTGGTGAAGGGTATAAAGATTTCCAGCCGGGTCGGTCTTTTGCGCAGTTTTTCCAATTTGAAAGACCATATTCGGCAATGTTATCTTCCACTTGATCTTTCCATCTTATTCGTGGCCTTCCCCTTCTGCGTGAACCATCAGCTGGTTCGCTTTTATATGCCATCTGGGCTGGGGCATCTTCATCCATTCTAACAACATGACCAAACCAACGTAGTCGCTGCAGCTCAATACGTCTAACAATGTCGATGTCCGAGAATACCTGCTGCTAGTACCCATGCTTCAGATAACATATAACGAAGCTGTAGTTCTCAAGTTCCACAGTTGGCCCGAGTCTACTGGGCGTCTTGCGCGTTAATACTATCACCTTGGTCTTCTCGCCGTTTACTGCCAGACCCACTTTGGCAGACTCCCCTTCTATTTGTTCAAAGGTGGCTGTGTTCAACCCATTATGTCGATGTCATCGGCGTAGGCGAGTAACATGTGTTGTTTGGTGTACAGAGTGCCATTTCTGTTCACTTTTGCCTCTCGTATGACATTTTCCAGCAGGAGGTTAAAAAGGTCACACGACAAACTGTCACCTTGTCTGAATCCTCGTTCGGTATTAAAGGGCTCCGAGAGGTCCTTTCCGACTTTAACTGCTGATATTGTGCCAGTTAAAGTTATGCTTTGCAGGAATGCCAAACGCAGACATGGCTTTATACACCTCTGAACGGAAAGGGCTGTCGAATGCGGCCTTATAGTCGACGAATAGGTGGAATGTGTCGATGTGTTTTTCGTGGTTTTTTTCAGGATTTGGCGCAGAGGTGAAAATCTGGTCATTGGTGGATTTGCCAGGTCTGAAGCCGCATTGGTATGGTCCAATAATCTCATTGACCATTGACTTCACCCTTTAGAAGTAGACTTATTCCTCTATAGATGGCACATATCGTCTTGTTTCCTTTTTTGTGCACGGGACACAGGATGCTGAGGTTTCAATCATTGTGCATGTGTTCTTCTAGCCAAATTGTACTAATCAGCTGGATGGCGTAGGGGATGATAGATACCAAGGCTCTGATTGGCTTTAACACGGCGAATTGTGGACATTGACCTCCCCGTGGTGCCACCTGGGGTACCTATTTTCATTACCCGATGAATTAGTGAGCTAATATGTGCCGCGAGTTCAGCCATAAGAACTATAAAAAATGGGTTGAGGCGTCGGGTTAGTTGCCCACACTCGGAAAACCGAACCTACTATGAAAAAGCGAAGAAGAGGAAAACCAAACCCACATAATCTGCGAATCTGCACTTGGAATGTGCGCACGTTGTACAGAACAGGCGCAGTTCGCTTTGGCGGATGTACTCAAGAATTACAAAGCCGATATTATTGCCTTACAGGAAATGCGTTGGAAAGTGACTGGCGTAAGTAAATCAGAAGATTACGCCCTGTATTATAGCTGCCATGAAACGAGACTTGAATTTCGCTGCGAATTTATGATTGGGCACCAAAGACCACCATCAAGAAATCCGTGGTACGATCAGGAGTGTCGTAATGCTACTGATGTGAAAAACGCAGCCCATAGGGCAACGTAATGCGATGGAAAACTATCGGGATAAAGGGAGAGAGGAGAAACCTATTTTCAGAAAAAGAAGAAAGAACAGGAAAAGCGTGAGCAAATCGAGATGTACAGGATGTACAGAATGAAGTTCGAATATTCTACTAACGGGTAAAACACCAAACCGAAGGCTTTGGTGCAGGCACATCCTCCAGTAGAGATGAAGAAGGAAACCTGGTGACAGATACCGACAGCGTGCTGAGGATCTGGAAGGAGCATTTTGAAAAACTTCGTTTGTCAAATAGTAGCGGCGAAGAAGATACCCCAGAACCAATAATAGATAACGGTATGGAGTGTATACCACCTAGCCAAGATGAAGTCAGAATATCCATCAATCGGCTGAAGCAGGTGCCGATGGGTTACAAGCCGAACTATTCAAGTTCGGCAAGGAGCATGCACCAGCTGATTAGTACGCAAAAGCCCCAAAACACCAAATATAAAGGTATAAATATGGAATTGAAAAGAATACATAAAATAGCGCTATTTTATTAAAATTCTGTTTTATTATAATTAACTGACTGATGATCAGCGCCACACAAAACGGAGCTGCTATAATTTTGAAATTTTCAGTGTAATCCAAATCTTAATCGATAATAATATTTTTTGGTAGGGCGGGAAAGGTGTCTAAAATTCTCAAAATGCCGCTAATACGGATGATATACCTAAAAGTGGACCAACAGTTTTTAATTCAGGTAGAAATATTTGCCATTCAAGGATAATCCACAATGTGAAACTATAGCGTGTTGGAAATCCGTTTCATCCATGGATCAATATTATTGAATTGGTATGAAATGATAACGAATAAAAGCCAATTCAGTTTCAAATGCTTCTAAAATCACGAAAATGCCGAAAGTTGGGGGGTTTTGACGTAACGGATCAATACTGATAATTTTTGTTAGGGACATTTTCCGCTCAATTCCGTTTAAAAGCGAGTGGAAAATCAAAAAAGCAGCAAAGAATGGGAATATAGCGGTACTTAAACCATAATGTTCGGACAATCTAACAGCATCTAACTACCAGTCTAATTTGTAGATATACTAGTATATAATAACTTACCTCTGACTGACTTTGTTCTTTTTCAACAAATTGTGTCTCATCCAATGCACCATAACTAACGGAACCTTCCTCTAGACGATCGTTTTCGTCCTTTAATAGCCTTGATGCTTTTGAGGGGGCTAATGCCCAAAGCGGGATCTCTCTGAAACTTGTTATCGTCAAGGACACGCACGTTATAAAAATAAAGGTGATAATTGTAAACACTGCTTTTACATGTCCACCTAAACGACGGCCGATTGCGGTTGCATCCCAGTTAATGCCTCCCATAGAATAGCCCATAAAACCACCAAGTCCAGCCATTATTGTGAATGTGGACAGACCTTTCGCGTGATCATCTGCAAAATAAATTATAGTATATACATTATTGAGTAATTTTACAACAAAATGTAAAAACAGTTTGTAAAGGTGCAAAGTAGGACGTGCGGACTACATAAAACCTTGTATTCCATAATAAAATTAAAAGTGAAAAAAAAACAAGTGAAAAAGCGTTAAGTTCGTCCGGCCCGAATTTGGATACCCTCCACCATATGTATACTGACAGATACTTGAAATGAAAATATAGGGAATATACCAAAAAGTGAATCTATACCAAATGCAAATTTCATCAATTTTTAATGAAACCCCCAAAGCGTGGACTGTTACTAATAACGCATGGTAGAATATACAATCCTCAAACTTCTTCATATATCAGTACCCACCAAAATACCGTCAATTTGGTGGGGTACCGATATATGGGGGCTACCAGAAAAAGTGGGTCGATTTTATAATTTGTAGTGGAGATAGTTGATACCCAAAAAGAACCCAATGTACCAAATTTCAACGAATTCGGCGCTTAAGATCCCCAAAATACCGAAAATTGAGACCTGTGCCTAAACGTGGACCGATATATCCCATTTTCGAACTTGACCTGCATGCAGACAAAAGATAAACCTATGCAAAATTCAGCACCCTATCTCAATTCCTTCAGAAGATAGACTGATTACAACAGACGGACGGGCATTGTTAGATCGTCTTAGAATTTTACCCTGATCAAGAATATATATACTTTATAGGGTCGGAAATAAATATTTCGATGAGTTACAAACGGAATGACAAAATTAATATACCCTCCAAACTATGGTGTAGGGTATAATAAATTAGTGAATCATAAAAAAGGAATAATATTTAAATTAAATTTTATGGTGGATTCAGAGTCATACAGGATACATAGGCAGAACATAACAAGTGTGTCAAGGTCCAAGCTTTATAATAAAAAATGTATATTAAAAAAATAATTTTTACTAGTTATCCTTTCCAGAACTTTTCGTATTGTTTTGTACTCTGAGAGCGATTTTGACATTTCCATTTTATTAGCATTACTATTAAAAAGTACCGGAACATAATAATTATATCAACGTCCATGCTTTATATTATAATAATGTATCATAAAAAAATATTTTATTTACGTTTTCTATGGAAATCACGAAATGGATAACCTTATAAATGCCGTTTCTAGAAAGTACTGAAGCTTATCTTCCAACCCGTGAGTATTTTGCAAAATTATTATAATAATAAAATAAAATGGATATTCCGCTTTCATACATACAAAATAAATCCATAATTGATATTAAGAAACTCATGTTTTGAAAAATAATACATAAGTGACTTAATCATAATTTAGTAGGTTTCTACTTTTACTTTGACTTGAAGGTCATGAAATGTGTGGCTTAGTCAGAAATCGAGAGAAAATATAGAAACTCATTTGTATTGATCTGTTTCTTAAATGTGTTTTTTTTTTTTGCAAAATAGTCAATCGTAATCCCAGTTTGTTGTTTAAAAAAACAACTATTTATTAGTGGGAAAGTATGGCGTTGTACACCATTAAAGTATAAATAAGCTTCATGCATCTCGTAGATGCATCTGATGAATCAAAGTTCAACGAAATATTCTTTTCTGCCTGGAGTATAATTGAGATAACAATAGGGATAATGAGGACCCGACGGAGAATTTTGCCCCACGAAAAACGTAGTCGAAAAAATGGCACAATTCGGTAACGTCTGTGCGACATTACATAATATATGTTTGAAGTTTAAGGTGCAAGGGTGTGCCGAACACGATTTATTTCATTTTCATTTCATTCGACAAAGCAATTTTTCTTTAAACTGTAACTTATCCTCTCATTTTCTTTATATTTTCTTGCTATTGCTTTTCATAGCTAATTTGCTTTTCAAAAACAATTTGCATAAAATATTGGGACTAATATTTACATTTCCCTGAATGACTTGGTTAATTGTTTGCATCCTATCTTTCACAAATCTTGTTAGACATCTCTGAATGATCATTTTGCAACACCTCCATCATATTAAAATGCTATGTCGATTTGTCTATGTCCATCTGCCTGCCTGATGTTGGTATTGAAGAAAAGATATATCATTTCAATTGGTAGGGAAGCCACCAAAAACAATTAATATTGACTTAAATTTTAAATATTAAGTTATTGGGTATTAAATCTTCCAACCAAATATTTACCATGGCATAGCACCCACATAAAACTATTGAATGTCATGTATTTTGAATATCAAACTCATGGTGGAGGGTAAGTTTTTTATTCCCAGCTGTATTTAGTTTGTACAGATTTTTAAAACGCAATACTTTTTGTTACTTTTTATGTGCCATTTCGACATGATGAGTCTATGATCGTCTGAATTGAGGTCAGGTCCCAGATGTTGCTTGTTTTCACTACTAATCATCCTTGGATTAATACATCTGCAAAATTGCAATGCTTTATCGTTTAACTGACGAACATAAGCTGATAAAAAAGGTACAGTATGCAATAATCGTACAACCACTAAATTAAAAAAAAAAAAACTTATGTATACCAAATTCATTATTCAGCCGCAAGATGGCGGATTTTTCATATTACAGATATTCTTACTCTGTGCGGAAATAACAGATTCGAACTAAAGTTAATATTTTATTGAAACAAAAGTTATGTTTTATGAACGCGCCTAGACGCCTAGGTATGGATTCGAACAGTTTCGATGTTAACTCGGGTGATATTTGATTCCATTCCATTCTTAAGGGGCCCTTGAATATAGACAACAAGTTCTCAATAGGATAAGATTTGGGCTTTGTGGGTATTTGGGATGGTTATGCAGGATTCAAAGTCTGGATTCTAGTCCAGTATGATTGTGATCGTTACCTTTTGGAAAGATAAAGTCTCGAGATCTCCCCATTTTGACTGAACTTTACTTCAAGTTTTGTTATAAAATGTTTATATAGTCCTTCGCTGTTATGATTGTATGTGGTACAGGGTATTATGTCTTTGTGCATATGTTTGTAACAGGCAATATAGACTCATGGATATAGACACATGGTTCTTTCTGAGAATATGCATAGAATCACTTTCTAAGTCGATTTATGCATGTATGTCCGTCCGTCTGTCCATGTTAAATTGTAAACAAAGTATAGGACGCATTTTCGATCCGAATTGGACAGACCCTATTGAAAATGGGGAAAATCGGTTCGGATTTAGATATAGCTCAATATACAGCTTCGTCCATAGACCCGATTGCCAGACAATTTTTCACATCGTACTGAAGTTACTATAACATAAAGTGTGTCAAGTTTTATTGAAATCAGCTCAGATTTAGATAAAGATCCCATAAATAGTTTCGTCGGATTTTAAATAAATGGTGCACCAAAGACCTAAAAAATTTTGCACAACGTGCTGCAGTTACTATACCTAAAGTATTAAATGTTTATAGTTTCGTCCGAAGACCCAAAGTTAGGCCGATTGTCACAACATTTTGCACAACGTACTGAAGTTAGTGTAGTTTAACGTTTAATCGGTACTAAATATAGCTCCCATATATATTTTGTCCGATTTTAAGTAAATGATGCACCAAGGGCCCAAAATAGGGCGGGTAGGCACAAATTTGTGCACAACTTAATAAATATAGTATAGCCCATCGTGTGACAAGTACCAAACTCGAAACGTCTGTTAGGATGCATTCGAAGATGCCATATATCGGGATGGGATATATCGGCCCACCCTCAATTATCGGTATTTTGGGGTTTTTGAGCACGTTGTTCATCCGAATTCGTTGAAATTTGGTACATTGGCTTCTTATTAGGTACCCAATTTATACACCAAATATTATAAATATTATTTTAGGAAGAGTCCCCATTAAAATTGCTGAATTTTGTATTTGGGGTACATAATGGTTTACATAAATCGATTTGTCGAATTATCAGTATGGATCCGCTTTTTATGGATCCGCTTTGTTAAATAAATCAAGCACTATTAATTTTTTTTAATTCACCCTTAATACTTTGAGTACTAGTACTATCAGTAGTAAAAAAAATTAGAGCATCCAGTTTTTATCTTTAGAGATAAAAGCCACAAAAGAGGGTCACTCACGCGACATTTTTGATTTTGCAATTTTTATTTCTGCAGTGTCTGCATTTGTAGTCATTAAATTAGTATTTATGGTAAGAAAAAGATGAACAAATGTGGCCTTCCTTTGTACTTTTTACCGCTATTTACCTTTTGTCAGAAATGCTTACATACAAAATAAATGTCATACATTTAGTGAATTTTTAGATCATATACATATCTTGTACATATTAATAATGTTTTCTATGTTTAAAAAACGAATATGGATTTTGCATAGTGTATATTCAACATTCTAATCTACTCGCCCTTTATTTTGCGTATTTATTCAATAAATTCAACATTGAGGTTTTTTTGCACACAATGCCCATTTTTCATCCAATACAATAGCAGGCATCATCTATGATTTTCCGAGTTTTCGTTAATAAACATACCTGGTACGCAAACATCCAATAAATAGGCCCTGGATGGACTTTGACAGGCATCTGCATCGAAATCCAGTAACACCGTTCCAAGCACTGTGAAAAATATTCCCCATGGATGAGAAGTTTTCTGAACTGTGCCCAACTCAGTTTTCGATGCTGTTGCCCGATGTGCCGAATAGTTTATGTTATTGTGCGTCCCATTGGATGTAATGTTCATAACTGATAGTTGGGTGTGTGGATCAACATCTCCAAATGCGTAGCCCAAATCCTCACCATTGGGTACCAACAAGAGACCTTGGAACAAAACATAGGTTTTATTAAATAAAATAAATATATTTGAATAGACTTCTCTTTACCTAAAAATACGCCAATAGACAAAAGTATAATAAACGGTCTTCTACGTCCCATATTTAATTTGCAACGGTCACTCATGGAACCCAGAATTGGGGTAAGAAAAAATCCCACCAGCGGCGATAATGCCCATACCAATGTCATGTGCTGATGTTCAACCCCTATCTTCAAAAGAGTTGGAGAGACAAATGCTGTTTCAGCTGCATAGGAAAATTCAATGCCCATTACTGCAGCCGACACACGTACTAATTCCATGCGAGATTTGTGCCTTAAAGATGCGTGTGGGAGGAGAAAAAAAGCTTTAGTAAACTGTAATTGATACCAATAAAAAGCAAATAACATATACAACATAAATAAAATACGGACTGTCTATATAGAAATGTCGTATGTCCATAATATAAGCATATCCCTAAATCGTTTAATAGCGATTAGTTGGGGTAATAAATAGTCATATAGATTGGGCAACAGTTTCCTTTGGATAGAAATATTTGCATTTGAAATGTATTAGATATGTTCGATTACTAAATACATTTTGTAAAATTTTTTTTGGAATTTGTGTTTTTAAATTGAAAGAGAAGACAATTGAGTTGCTGAGAGTTGGATGTTTAAATTTTTATAAGTAACGGGTTTACAGAAAATGTTGTAATTGTTTGATGTTTCCAGCATTACACTATTATAAACTCTAAACTATTATTATACCCTGCCCCATTTGGTGCAACTTATAATAAAATTGTCATTTCTTTTGCAACAATTGTTGCTGTTTTTTTATATCAAGGTAATTTTTGAAATGCAGAATATTAAAAACCATTGTTGGTCAAAAACGTGGATTTTCTAAACTTGAATTGGAAAATAAGAATTTATCTAAAGTTAATCATAAATTTTAATGTTTGTAATGTTTCTATTATTATACCCTTCACCACACTGTGGTACAGGGTATTATGTCTTTGTGCATATGTGTCATGGTTCCTTTTGAGAATATGCATAGAATCACTTTCTTAGTCGATTTATGCATGTCCGTCTGTCCGAGTTAAATTGTAAACAAAGTACAGGTCGCAGTTTTGATTCGATATGGATGAAATTTGGCATAGGTAACTTATTTGGCCCAAGGACGAACCCTATTGAAATTGGGAAAAATCGGTTCAGATTTAGAAATAGCTCCCATATGTATTTTCGGCCGATTTAAGGTAAATAGTGCAACAAAGTGGCTATATATATGTCCTTCGATTTGCACGAAATTTGACACAGCGTACTGAATTGAGTCTAGAATGATGATTGGTGAGTTTCGGAAAAATCGGTTCAGTCCCTATATATCCTTCGATTTGCACGCAATTTGGCATAGCGTACTGAATTAAGAATAGAAAGACGTGTGTTGAGTTTCGTGAAAATTGGTTCAGATTTAGATATAGTTCCCATATATATTTTCGTCCGATTAGGTAAATAGGGAAAAAATCCCTTTATATCATTAGTGAAAAACTAGGGATCTTACGCGGATACAGTCCGCGGAGTGAAAGCACTTCTGTATTGTTTGTGGTGCATTTACACACTAATTTATTAATATTAAAAGTGTTTCTTAAGAACTAAATATTACAATATGACTAATGTGTAAAAGAGAGAGAGAGTGCATCTGCCATAACACATGGAGTGGACACACACATTTCTTTATCTCATATGTGCAAGCACGCTACACATGCTTATCAGTCTGTAGTGAATATTACTCCCCGTAATCTCACCCAACCATACCATATGTGGCAATAGAAAACTCCTATCTTATTATTGTGTACATTCTACATATTCAACCAAAATAATCTCTTATCTTAAGTGGACTGTAGACAAAAATAGATCCCTGTTTAACTAAATGTTCTCTCTTTTACACAAGAGACTCACAGCAAGACGTTCACTATCTTTATTATTTAAAAACCATGTTCGCTACGTGAACATCTTGCGGGCCAGAAAATGAATATAAAATATAAACTATTCCAAGATATAAAAATTATAAAATATCAAAAATTCAATTATAAAGAACCAGCCTCTAGGTACCACCGCCATCGTTCCAAACAGCTTCTTATGTTGGCACCTCCACCTTGGTCTGCCGGCTTCATCTTCCAGCCAGAACCATTGGTCATAGTCTTCGTCAGCTTCTCGATCATACGGCTTCCAAGTGGCTTGTCCGCATCTTTGGCCGGCAACATCATTCTCCAAGCTGTGCCATTTGCAAACTCCATCATAGCATAGTTCCCGCTTCTGACCGCAGACTTCATTTCCTTCCGCAGAACGTCATCTTTATTACGTGATGCACCATCTAACGTTGGCTGCGTATTGCATGTGACTGCTGGATCCAACTTCCCGGCCGCATTTCCACGATATATATATCGACAATCTTCCTGACCGGAACATCCGTAACTAGCGGTTTCTGCTTATTACCACTATTATATTTTGTTGTGGGTTCAGCGCCATTTTCCTCCGGCTTCATCTTCCTACCGGCAAAACAAGTAACCACTGGCGACGCACAGTTCACAGCAAGTCTTCCTTTATGTACCTGCTCCTTGTTCGCCGGCTTCAACTTCCCAACTGGACATTGTTCCATAACTGGTTTCTCCGCACCAGCCACCGCATCACTCTTTTTCATGCCCAATTGCCGCTCCATTCTTATCACCAACTGGTCACAACCATTGACGTCTTGCGATCTTTTTAGAGCAACTTCTAGCTCTTCATTCCTTGCCCGTAACTCCGCCACGTCACGGCTTTTCTCCTCCAATGCTCTTTGAAGGCTGCCCATTTGTTCTTGGACTGGTCTAAAACCTCCTGCCATATTGGATTTCTTCTCCAATATCTCCATCCACCGATCCCGCACCACCGGATCGCCTTTTACTTCATCGGATGCGTCCCTCAATAGACTTTCTATAAAGTCATATAGGTTCGGTACCACATTCGCAGATAGTCGATCGATATTCTCTGCGAACATGTTAATATTACTTAGAAGATTGTTTATCTCCCACTCCAGGGTCGGTGCCGAGGCTCTGCCTAGTTTATCTTCATCTGCAGCCGCTATGCTCAGAATCGAAGCTTCGCTGGCTAAATGTCTCGCCGTCACCGCTTTGTTCCTTGCCGCAGTCTCCTTTTGACTCAGCATTTTGAATGTTTGCAATGTACTGCCTCGTACTTCCACTGCATCTCCTTCTTCTTCTCTCGGAAATGCTGTCTCGCATTCACCGCCGACTTCCTTGCCGCAGTCTCCTTTTGACTCAGCATTTTGTTTTTCAATTATTTTTTTTCTATTTAGATTTCCTCCAAGCTGAGAGAATTTCCTTGACCTTTAAGGCAAATTCTTCAGCATCAATTTCCTCCACAATCGGTCACTGATCCGGCTCGAAGGACCAATGAAAAACTAGGGATCTTACGCGGATACTGTCCGCGGAGTGAATGCACTTCTGTATTGTTTGTGGTGCATTTACACACTAATTTATTAATATTAAAAGTGTTTCTTAAGAACTAAATATTACAATATGACTTAACCTATCATAGACTAATGTGTAAAAGAGAGAGAGAGAGAGTGCATCTGCCATAACACATGGAGTGGACACACACATTTCTTTATCTCACATGTGGCAAGCACGCTACTCATGCTTATCAGTCTGTAGTGAAGATTACTCCCCGTAATCTCACCCAACCATACCACATGTGGCAATAGAAAACTCCTATCTTATTATTGTATACAAATATTCAACCAAAATAATCTCTTATCTTAAGTGGACTGTAGACAAAAATAGATCCCTGTTTAACTAAATGTTCTACACAAGAGACCCACAGCAAGACGTTCACTATATTTATTATTTAAAAACCATGTTCGCTACGTGAACAATTAGATTTACACGAAATTTGGGATAGCGTAATGAATTGTGCTAAATTTCGGGAAAATCGGTTCAAATTTAGATATAACTCCCATATATATTTTCGTCCGATTTTATGTAAATTGTGCACCATAGTCCCTATATATCCTTGGATTTGCACGAAATTTGGCATAACATAAAGTCTAGAGTGATGTGTGTTAAGTTTCGTGAAAATCTGTTCAGATTTAGATATATCTCCCACATATATGTTCGTCCGATTTTATGTCAATGGTGCACCAAAGTTCTTATATATCCTTCGATTTGCACGAAATTTGGCATAACGTACTGAATTGAGTCTAGAATGATGTGTGTTAAATTTCGGAAAAATCGGTTCAGATTTCTATATAACTCCTATTTATACATATATATTGGTCCGATTTTACGTAAATGGTGCACCAAACTCCTAATATGTGTCCGATTAACACGAAATTTTGCACAACGTATCAAATTGGGAATTGAATGACGTTATTGAAATTGGTGCGGATGCAGCCATAGCTTCCATATGTATTTCGAACGGGTGGCTGATTGAAATTAAATTTTTAACAGTGCGGCGTACCGAATAGAGTGTATCAATTTTGCTATGAATCGTTTTCCATAAATTTGTCCCATGGTACGCAGACGACTCTAAATCTGCCTAAATGAAATTAAATTTACCACAGGTTGCAGAAAGACATGAGTATGTTCCTTCGAGGGAACATTGACATACAAATGTAAGGATACATATGTACAATATACCCAAAGTGGTGAAGGGTATCATATAGTCGGCCCAGTCCGACTTTACTGCTTTCCTTACTGGTTTGTTCATGTCAAAATGAGTTTTTATCACTAAAACCGCAGCAGAACACAATACTTTTAGCGACATAGGAAATTAAAGTAGGCAAATGATGTACTTATATATTCCTTCAAATTGATGTGCTAATTATTAAAATCCATCTTTTCTTTCCGTCAAAACATGCGTTTAAACAACCATGCTTTGTTTGTTTCTATTATTTTTGCCGGCATGCAGTGGTGGGGAAAAGTGTACGAATGCTTGTACATTTTCTACTAAAAAGTATATAAAAATTTGTATAGCTATAATATTTCAACGAAAATTGAAATGTTTATTCATTGTATGTTAGATTATATCATGGTGCAAAAAAAATAATAATAATAAATAAATAAAAAATAAATAAATTACAACTCTGGTTATCGTGACGGACCGCAACAAATGACAATTCACACACTTTGGCTCGTGTTGGTCTATGTAAGCTAATTTGCAAGTGTTTTTTTATTCAGTTTTGTTATCGACTTACTTATGTATACGTTAAATAGTTTATTTGGGGCTTCCATGATATTATTATATTATTTTTATTAAAATAAATATTGATAATACTATATAATATAATATTCCCTTAAGAGTGTTAACTGACACAGATGCTCGACATATTAAAAGTTTAATGAGGAATAAAGATACTAGAACACCAAAATTAGCTGCCAAGGTGATAAAAGCACTTTCAATGTGTTAAAAAATATTGTGGGCAAAATATTAATAATCGATTAAGTGTAATTGTAGTGTAATTTTAATTATTTGCTTAAAGTATTCTCTATAATTTTCTATTTTTTATATTAAAAACGTAATATTTAGATCTCATTCATTTAAGATCTTGTAAGGATTGAAGGTAGGAATATACAACATTCGTACACTTTTTCGTTTATTATTTTATAGGAAACAAATTGTGGCAATTACTAGATTTGTATCAGGCCATGTTTGTCTTGCAATAGGAGAAGAGCAAGCTATTTTTGTTTCGACTCTTTTAAAATTAGCTGCACATTGTGATAGTTTTCGGTCCTCTTTTCAGATTCCCGAAGTATTACAATATAGTACTACATTGGAGGTTTGAGATCACAACTATATGTTTTCACAAAAACATTAATACTATATAGTTTTAATAATATATATATATATATTTTGCAATATCATTAAAAATGTTTTTTCTGAATGCATGCTCAATTGAAGTCCGAAATATTCGAGTATTTGACATCGATGCACACGTCTTAAAAAAATGCTCGACTATCTAGACATTGTGTTCGTCCATCCATTATAATTTGTAAACAAGAGCAAGTATGAATGTTTTGATAAAGATCGGTCTATAGTTGCGAGTCAAATGGGCTCAAACTTTTGTGTGAAAAGAGGACATAGACCAGTGAAATTGACAGTCTATGCAAGCGGAGTGGTCTCCTCTAGAGGCCAAAATTATAATCCTAACATCACAATTTTTTCAGGGGAAAGTCGATTTGACCAACTAGTTGAAATGGTTTTATGATTGGTGAATATTAAGTGGGTTAATAAACAAGACAGAAAGAGTTCAGTGGTAGTTGTGTAGGGTATCAAATGTTTGGCTCCGTCCGACTATACATTTTGTTAATTTTTGTTGATATTGTAAGTGGGTTTTAGTTCCCATTTCAGCCGCATTTCCAACCGAATAAGTTTAATCAGTAAGTCCGGGTTTTTGGAGACTGAGATACATCTGCGCAGAATGTCTACATGTCTTGCCATCTTTATCACTATTTTAAAGGTTTCAGCAGCATTTTCCCACTAAAGCGGCTCTATTTTACTATGCTCAAAAAGATAAATGCCTTGACAAAGCTCCATATAAAAATCCCACGCTACAACAAATTTTCGATTTTTGTATAGTCCCAGAGAAAGCCTGCTCCAATTTACGCATTTTAAAATATTGGCAGCAATTCCATGCGAATTTGCCATTAAGATAACTTGTTTAATAAACCAGTGAGCGGAGCAGTATAGTCGGACAGGGCCGACCATACGATACCCTACACAACTACCACGGAACTCTAACTTTCTGCCGACGTTTATTCTGAGCGTGGGCAATATTTCGTGATAATTGCACCCTCTTGCCCGATTAAAGATCGACAGCACCTCTTCCTTACACTGACACATTTACCGAATATTCCCAATATTGAGTACAACCCTTCAATTACTTGTCCAGATTCCCTTGTGTTGTGATGTTCGGATTATAATTATGGCATATAGATTGTCTCGAAAAAAATATAAAAAAAAAATCAGTTTTCGGTCCACTTCATCCCAAAATTTTGATTTGGTCATCACCAAAATTTATACCCGATATCCCTGACCATACCTGGATCCTCATTGAACATTTTAAAGCGATCAGCGCTATATTTCCGCCCTTTAGTGTGGTATTATGTTACTAAATAATGTCTGAATACGTAAGCACCTGTAAATATTTAAGTGTAACTCCCACATCTGAGTACACTCCTCTTGAACACACTATAAACTTCTCGGGCCTTGGTCCTTCAGGGGCAAATATATACGCCATAGAATACAAATTTTGTCATTTTTCACACAAAAGTCAGGGTTCATTTGACCCGCTATATATTGACCGATCTTTATCAAAACAGGCATACTTATTCTTTGGCCCGATCCCCTTCTCTATGCAAAAATTCGCGGTGTTTGGGCCATAATTGCGGTCTCAGGAGCGACCAGAAAAACCGACAAAAATAAAGTTTTTGGTCCATTTCATCCCCTAAATATTTCTTCCTAGAAAAACTACATTGTAAATATATATATATATATATATATCGTTAGCTAAAATGCAAAAAGGCGTAACTAACAAAAAATTGAAAATTGACTTTTTGAATGAATATTGTGAATGCCATGTGTTGACAAAGTTTTACAATTTTGCGGTCAAAAAATTCAGCTTCTATTAACAAAAAACAAAATGACGTAACTACAAGTGGGTTTATAATAATAATAATATAATTGAAAAACAATTTTGTTTATTTAGGTATACACCTGTCAGTGAACTTAGAAAAATCTTCATTTGACATGTTTATAGTTTTCATTCAAAACAGTTTTTTGCTTCTCCTACACAATTATGCTTTTGTTAGATACGCCTTTTCCATTTTAGCTAACGATATATATAGATGTATAAAAAGTACGCCCAGCCGAACTTTGCCTAGAACGCTACGATGTATAAATTTATCCGCATATAATGAAGCATAAATACGATAGTAAAACCGCATCTGCATTCCGCGGTGGTAGGAAGTGTATATAGTGTTTGGGGTTTTTGTAGACTGCAGTAACGTACTGTGACAAAATATCGTGTTAGTGCCAGCAGCTTTTTTAATCAAAAGTATTATCGTTTCGTCATATGTAAGAATGATTAAAATTACGATGGTATCGAAAAGCAAGACATTTGGAAATTACAAACAAAGGTGACTATCTAACCGCTAGTCACCTGCGGTTTTAATAATTTCTCCTTCTATGTTCTTTTGGGCTTTGATTGCTATAACTTGAAATCAGTGTATGTTGCCAGAATTCTTTTATAATATTTCATACAAACTTCGTCATTTAAAACAGTTTGTAGTAGTATACAAGGTAGGGTATCTTTTGCGTTGTGGGCTATAATCTATATATATAAAAGAGATTAGTGTTAAGTGAGTGAGTGACTGACAGATCATTGCCCAGACCAAACGGCTAAAGCTAGAAGCTTGAAATTTTCAGTGAAGGTTGCTGTTGGTGTGTAGGCGTGAGATAAGGCTGGGTTTTTGGAAATTCGAACTAGAAGGGTACGAAAAGTACTAAAATGTACCAAATATAGTACTCTTTGTATTAGGCGAACGGGAAGAGCTAGAATTCTGAAATTTGGCATGTGGGTCACTGATGGAAAGTTAGAAAGATGTACAAAAGGGTTTTTGGAAATTCGACCTTTAAGTGTACTATAAGTACTAAACTTTACTAAAATTAGTTCTAATTGTATATATTTTGAACATATTGAACCTATATAGCTAGAATATTGAAATTTTATATGGAATACATGTTGGGAAGTGGTGTTGATGTATGGAAATGCTTAAAGAAATTCGTACTTATGTGTATAAAAAGTTCAAAATGGTACTAAATTTGGTACCATTTGAATTTAGTTGAGTGTATAAAGATGGAATCCGGAAAATCAGAATCAGGACTACTATTGGAGCAAAAGATTGAAGTAGCTTAAAAAAATGGAGCACAAGATTGAAACAGCTTTAAAAAATCGTACTTATGTGTACGAAAAGTACTAAATTTGGTGCAAGTTGGATTTAGGTGAACAGATAGAGCTGGAGTCTTCAATTGTGAAAAAATGAATGTTGAATGTAGGATTAAGGTAGTTACTTATTGGTACGAAAAGTACTATATGGTACCAAATTTAGTACAATTTGGATTTTGCTTAAACGAATGAGCTTAAACCTTGAAATTTGGAATTCTGATTACTGTTGAAGATTGAGCTATAGAGACATCTTTGGAAATTCGTATTTATGTGTACGAAAAGTACTAAACGGCACTAGATTTGGTACAATTAGGATTTGGGTGAACAGAGAGAGCTGGAAACCTAAAATTTGGAATAATGGTTGCTGTTGGAATATAGAATTGAGATATGGAAGTATAGTACTTATGTGTACTAAATGGTACTATATTTGGTACAACGTGATTATTTGAGAACGGATAGAGCTGGACTCCAGAATTTTGGAATTAAAATTACTGTTGGAGTGTAGGATTGACATAGGTTTGGAAATTTTTAATTATAGAAACAAAAAGTACTAAATGATAAAGGCTGATATTCTGAAATTTTTAATTAATATTACAGTTGGAGTGCAGAATTGAGATATGTCGGTAGTTTTGAAAATTCGTCAGCATGTGTACTAAATGGTACAACATTTGGTACAATTTTGATTAGAGTTAACGGATAGAGATGGTAAATGAAAATTACAGAATTAAGGAAGTATTGGAATTTCGTACTTATTGACACTTAATGGTACTAAATATGGTACAATTCGTTTTGTTTGAGCGGGAATTCTAAAATTTGGAGTTAAAATTAAGGTTGGAGTGTAGGATGAGACATGAAGGTAGTTTTAAAAATGCGTAATTATCTACATATATAAAAGAGCTTATATATATAACAGAGATCATCGCCCAGACGAAACGGCTGAAGCTAGAAGCTTGAACTTTTGTGTGTGGGTTGTTGTTGGTGTGTAGGCGTGAGATAAGGCTGGATTTTTGGAAATTCGAACTAGAAGGTGAACGGGAAGAGCTAGAATTCTGAAATTTGGAATGTGGGTCACTAATGGAAAGTTAGAAAGGTATACAAAAGAGTTTTTAGAAATTCGACCTATAAGTGTACTAAAAGTACTAAATTTAGTTCAAATTGTATATATATTGAACATATATAGCTAAAATCTTGAAATCTTATATGGAATACATGTTGGGTAATATGGAAATAGTTTAAGATTTTCATACTTATGTTTTTTAAAAAGTACTAAGTGGTACTAAATTTGGTACTATTTGCTTTTTGTTGAGTGTATATAGATGGAATCCCGAAAATCGGAATTAGGACTACTGTTGGAATACAGGATTGAGGTACCTTTAAAAAATCGTACGTTTGTATACGAAAAATACTTAATGGTACAAAATTTTGTGCAAGTTGGATTTCGGTTCACAGATCTGGAGTCTTGAAATTGGGAATAAAAATGACTGTTGCAGTGTAGAATTGAGGTAGTTTTGGAAATTCGTACTTATTGGTACGAAAAGTACTAAATGTTACTAAATATAGTACAATTTGGATTTTGCTTAAGATTGAGCTATAGAGACATCTTTGGAAATTCGTATTAGTGTGTACGAAAAGTACTAAACGGCACTAGATATGGTACAATTTGGATTTGGGTGAACGGAGACAGCTGGAAACCTAAAATTTGGAATAATTGTTGCTTTTAGAATATAGAATTAAGACATGGAAGCATAGTACTCATGTGTACTAAATGGTACTATATTTGGTACAACTTGATTAAGTGTGAATGGATAGAGCTGGACTCCATAATTTTGGAATTAAAATTGCTTTTGGTGTGTAGGATTGACGGAGTTTAGGAAATTCTTAATTGTAGAAAAAAAGTACTAAATGGTACCAATAGATAGGGTTGAGATCCTGAAATTTTTAAATAATATTACTGTTTAAATTTGGAATGCAAATCACAGGATTAAGGTAGTATTGAAATTTCGCACTTTTGTATACAAGAAGCACAAAATGGTATTAAATAGAGTACAATTGGTTTTGTGTGAGCTGGAATCCTAAAATTTGGAATCAAAATTAAGGGTGGAGTGTAGGATTGAGATATCGAGGTAGTTTTGAAAATGCAGGATTATGTGTACTAAATGGTACTAAGTTTAGTACAATTTGGATTTAAATGAACGGTATTTTTCGGTTAATTGACCCTACGGTTATTTGGTTTCCACGCTTAATTGAACATGATGGGGCAACAAATATTTCATAGGAAAATACATGTAAATTTTCCCGGATAATTAAACCCTGTTAATTGATTTTCCCGCTTAATTGGTTCAAAATTCATGTCATCAAAAATAAATTTCCTTATACTTTTCATCGGTTAATTGCATAATAATAATTGAAAAACAATCTGCCATTTTTTACATACATATTTGTCATACTTTGTAAAAAAGACTAGGTGGCATCTCTACTAATTCAAAACATATGTTTATTGCTACGGAAAAACTTCAAGAAAGCGTAATTTGTATTTGACATTGGATTTTTTAAATCATTAATAGTTCCAATCAAGGTGTATTTAATAAGGTGTAAGTGACAATCATTTTCAAACTTTTTTCTTTGTTGTTTGTAAAGTAAATTGTCAAAAACATTTTCAATATTACATTTTGATTTCAAAAATGGTCTTTAAATTGAGGCTTTTTTAAATATAAAAATTCAAGAAAACTACATTCATCGAGGCGGACGGAAAGGAAACCTAGGCTCAGTTATAACCCCGTTCAGCGATTGGTCCACATATTTTATGTTATGTGTGGAAATCTGTCCAGAACTCCCAGCTACTCATAAAATCGAGGAGATTATGTTAGCCTATATTGGAATCGGCCCTTTGGTGCTTGTTACAATTCTCGGCGGAGGTTAAATACGCCTATGGAAAGATTGTATACGGCCAACACAATTTCCATGATTTAGTCTTTGGCCGGGGATTTATGTCCTTCAATTTTCTTTAAGATGCCAAGATTTGAAGCCACTCCATAGAAATAATAGATTGTAATCCACCATATAAACAACATCACAAGGAGCCATGGGCTATATGTGGGGAAATTAAACGCGACCAGGCCTTAAACTTTTTTTCACTGACCTAAAACCGCCAATAACCAAAGAATACACAAATTCATTAATTATTCCTCAAAGAATAGTTCTTGACAAAAATAAATTAATATTTTTTTTGTTTATTTTTGTCAAAAACTTATTGTCAGCATGACAATTTAATTTCTATAACAACAATATTGTTTTTGTAAAATATTTGTTGTATCTGATGCATACACCTTATTAAATACACCTTGGTTCCAATTATACGTGATTACTGTAATTGAACAAACTATTCAATTAAGCGGGTTCGGATAATTGGTTCCTCGGTTAATTGAACGAAAATTTGTGCAAATTTTAATGTGCAATTAACCGAATAATACTGTATTTTGAAAAAAATTACTGTTAGAGTACAGGATTGAGACAGTATTGAACGTAGACAGTATCAAACTTAAAGTACGAAAAGTACTAAATGGTACTAAATATGCTACAATTTGGATTTATGTGAACGGATAGGGCTGGGATCCTGAAATTTATGATTAAAATTACTGTTGGAGTGTGGAATTGAGGAAGTTTTATAAAATCGCACTTACCTCTACGAAAAGTAATAAATGGTACTAAATTTGGTTCTTGGTGAACGGATAGAGCTGGAATCCTTAAATGTGGACTAAAGGTTATTATTGGAGAACATGACTGAGGTAGTTTTGGAAATTCGTACTTAAGGGTACGAAATTTGGTACAATTCGGACTTAGGTGAACTGGTAGAATTGGAATCCCGAATGTTGAAACTTATGTTACTGTGGGAGTGTAGATTTGATATAGTTTGGAATATGGGTACGAAAAGTACAGAATGGTACCAAATCTGGTACAATTTGGTTTTTGGTGAACAGACAGATCTGGAATTCCTAAGTTTTGTCTTACGATTACTATTTGAAATCAGTATTGATGTATGTTTGGAAATTCGTACTTATGAGTACGAAAAGTACTAAATTTGGACTTTGGTGGGATTAAGATTACTGTTGGAGAGTAAGATTGATGTAGTTTTAGAAATTCTTACGTATGACTGTGATGGTACTAAATTTGGAACAATTTGGATTTGGTTGGGTCCTGAGATTTGGAATTTAGATTACTGTTAAAGTGTAGTATTTAGCTATGGAGATAACTTTGGAAACTCGAATTCATGTGTAGGAATAGTAAATAGAATGGCAAATGCACTAAATTTCGATTTCGGCAACGGAGAGAGCTGGAAACATAAAGTTTGTAATGTGGGTCACTGACGGAGAATTAAAAAGAAGTACCAAAGTGTTTTTTATACTAACTGGTACTAAATTTAGTGGTGGCGGTATGGAAGTAGTCTTGAAAATGTGTAATTATATGTTCGAAAAGGACCAAGGATGAACCCTATTGAAATTGGGAAAAATCAGTTCAAATTTAGATATAGTTCCCATATATATTTTAGTCCGATTTTAGGTAAATAGTGCTCCAAACTCCCTATATATCCTTCGATTTACACGAAATTAGGCACAGCGAGCTGAATTAAGTCTAGAACGATGTGTGTTACATATCATGAAAATCGGTTCCGATTTAGATATAGCTCCCATATATAACTTCGTCCGATTTAATGTAAATGGTGTACCAAAGTCCCTGTATATCTTTCGACTTGCACGAAATTTTGCATGGGGTACTTTACTAATTTCCTTACTTGTTTTAATCTCTTTAATGGAAGTAAGAAATATTTCAGAAAATAGTGCTTTTGTGTATGAAGAGTACTAAATCGCAAACTATATTACAACAAATTTGCAGTATTCACGATTCCATATGAAATATTTTTTGTATTACCTTTCCGCATACGAAGTAGCGTGCACTTTGCTAGTGTCAGAATAAATAATAACAAATGCAACAAGTCGTTCTGTTAATTTGGCATATTTTCAATTGTCTTCCAAAAACGCAAAAAATTAATGGAATGTCATCGAGTTAAAAATCGAGTTGGGAATATGATTTAGACATTGATTCAACCACAAATCATAAATTTCTTCTTACCAAGGTTGTAAAATTTACCTTCAAACAATTTTTGAATATATTTTTTATATTTTTCATAACATTACATTTCACATTTCCTACAGGACTTTGTCATAACAAAAAATTTTAACATTTATTTTGTTTTCAACTACAAAATCAAATCAGATGCATTTACTTCGTGACCTTATGTTGGCTTTGCATGAAAGAAAATGTGGGTAAGACCTTAAAAATGCATAACGTTGTATGTGGGTTAATGTGAAGACAAGTACAAGGTCTGCTTTTAGTCTGAAATAAATAAAACCAAGTAAAAACGTCGTTATGTTTATCCGGCGGTCTTTTCATAACCTCCAACGTTATGGGGACTACTTAAATATATATATATATATTGTTAATAAATGTTACTTTTGAGGATATACATAGAAATACAGTCGAGTACGCTAATAACGAACACCGGTTATAACGAACTTACTTTAAAGCGAACACATTTCCTTGTCCCGAAGTTTAAAGGAAGATTTTACATACAAATCTTTATTCTTATAGCGAACTACGGATATAGCGAACTATTTATTCGGTCCCAAAACTCAGTTAGCAGACAACATTCGTTTATAACGAACTTCTTAAAAATATACAGAAAACTTAACGATGACAATCCGCACAAAAGTCATTTTATACCTTAACGCTGAAAACCTTTACAAAAATGTCAGATTCCATAAAGAACCAGTAAGGAAAGTAGTATAGTCAGACTGGGTCGATATGATACCCTTCACCACTTTGATATATTCTACACAAGGAACATTGAAACATGAAATTAAACGAACTTAAATATGTGATCTTTATCTATATGTGAACCGACTAACATCAATCCGTACATATATTCTGAAACCTATGCTAAGTTTCATTTCATTCAGGCAGAATTAGAGTCGTTTGCGTACAATGGGACAAACTTATTTAAATCGATTTATAGCAAACATAATACATGCTATTCGGTATGCCGCACTTTCGTGCCAATCGGACAAATATTAGGAGTTTTGTGCACCATTTACCTAAAATCGGACGAAAATGAGAGCTATCTCTAAATCTGAACCGAAGAGTATATAGGGTGTTTGGTGCACCATTTAGATTAAATTGGACGAAAATTTATATGGGAGCTATATCTAAATCTGAACCGATTTTCACGAAACTTAGCATACATCATTCTAGGCTTAATTCAGTACTCTGTGCCAAATTTCGTGCAAATCAAAAGATATATAGGGATTTTGGTTCACCATTTACATTAAATCGGACCAAATTATATATGGGAGCTATATCTAAATCTGAGCCCTATTTCAATAGGGTTCATCCTTGGGCCACATAAATTAACTGCGCCAAATTTCTTCCAATTCGAATCATAAATGCGACTTGTACTTTGTTTACAATTTAACATGGACAGACGGACATCTATAAATCGACTTAGAAAGTGATTCTATGCATATTCTCCAAAGGAATATATGCACAAAGACATAATACCCTGTATCACAGTGTGGTGAAGGGTATAAAAAGAGAAGCTGGCTAAGTAAGTATTGTCAGAGAGGACATAAAACTGCCTATTTCGGAAGTGAACATATTTTTTACTGCTTATCCTTAGTTTTGCCCTACCTTGGATATAACGAACTTCTTCTACAACGAACTAATTTGTTTGGTCCCTACTATGTCTGTGTATATTTGTAAACAAACCAAATTTCGAAATTATTATACATTTTTTATATCATGATCCCTGTATCCCTGTAGCTCAGGTTCAAGCGATCGGCACGATTATCGATTTTGTTAAAAAAAAGTAAACCCGCTGTGGTTTTTTTTCGGAGAGTATGACTTATATAATTAGAATGATACAATAAACAATAATGAATTTAGTTTTAAAAGTGAACGACATTAATCGTTTTTTATCACTGCATTCTATTACAAGACTTCAAGGGTATTATTATGTTTTTTTCTTTGCAACATTAGTATACCAACATACCAATATATACAGAAAAACTTAAAATATACAGAAAACTTAACGATGACAATCCGCACAAAAGTCATTTTATACCTTAACGCTGAAAACCTTTACAAAAATGTCAGATTCCATAAAGAACCAGTAAGAAAAGTAGTATAGTCAGACTGGGTCGATATGATACCCTTCACCACTTTGATATATTCTACACAAGGAACATTGAAACATGAAATTAAACGAACTTAAATATGTGATCTTTATCTATATGTGAACCGACTAACATCAATCCGGACATATATTCTGAAACCTATGCTAAGTTTCATTTCATTCAGGCAGAATTAGAGTCGTTTGCGTACAATGGGACAAACTTATTTAAATCGATTTATAGCAAACATAATACATGCTATTCGGTATGCCGCACTTTCGTGCCAATCGGACAAATATTAGGAGTTTTGTGCACCATTTACCTAAAATCGGACGAAAATGAGAGCTATCTCTAAATCTGAACCGAAGAGTATATAGGGTGTTTGGTGCACCATTTAGATTAAATTGGACGAAAATTTATATGGGAGCTATATCTAAATCTGAACCGATTTTCACGAAACTTAGCATACATCATTCTAGGCTTAATTCAGTACTCTGTGCCAAATTTCGTGCAAATCAAAAGATATATAGGGATTTTGGTTCACCATTTACATTAAATCGGACCAAATTATATATGGGAGCTATATCTAAATCTGAGCCCTATTTCAATAGGGTTCATCCTTGGGCCACATAAATTAACTGCGCCAAATTTCTTCCAATTCGAATCATAAATGCGACTTGTACTTTGTTTACAATTTAACATGGACAGACGGACATCTATAAATCGACTTAGAAAGTGATTCTATGCATATTCTCCAAAGGAATATATGCACAAAGACATAATACCCTGTATCACAGTGTGGTGAAGGGTATAAAAAGAGAAGCTGGCTAAGTAAGTATTGTCAGAGAGGACATAAAACTGCCTATTTCGGAAGTGAACATATTTTTTACTGCTTATCCTTAGTTTTGCCCTACCTTGGATATAACGAACTTCTTCTACAACGAACTAATTTGTTTGGTCCCTACTATGTCTGTGTATATTTGTAAACAAACCAAATTTCGAAATTATTATACATTTTTTATATCATGATCCCTGTATCCCTGTAGCTCAGGTTCAAGCGATCGGCACGATTATCGATTTTGTTAAAAAAAAGTAAACCCGCTGTGGTTTTTTTTCGGAGAGTATGACTTATATAATTAGAATGATACAATAAACAATAATGAATTTAGTTTTAAAAGTGAACGACATTAATCGTTTTTTATCACTGCATTCTATTACAAGACTTCAAGGGTATTATTATGTTTTTTTCTTTGCAACATTAGTATACCAACATACCAATATTGACATTGGTGTGCAAAACAGGTCATTTATCGGATACAATTTTATTTATGTTAAACATAGAAACCAAGTAGAGTTCGAAATTGACGTGCAAACGATTTTGTCTGCTTACCTGTAGATATGAGAGTAATCTTGATTGGCGTTAGCATTGCCCTTCAATTGATCATTTGCGGTATTTTTTGCTAGTTCCACAATATTTCCCGGGTTTTGCTCTCGGAACCCCACAATTTTTTCCTTTATGTTATCACGCCATTCATGCAGTCGACCTGTGAAGCCTTGGTATTCGTGCAATTTCTCCATATTTATTCGCCCTATTGATTTTTAGCAGTTATTTGATTTTCTTTTTGTGACATTGGCTTTTAAATTGTTTAATATTAAAAGTACAATATTTGCACCATTGTCTTAATTAAATTAGGCGTGTATACATCAATACATATGACACACATGGAATAATTTTCACAGTTTTTTCCCGAGGTAATATTATTCCAACCTAATGTGTTTTACTGGCGATTTTTATATCAACTTCCACAATATTCAAGTAATTCTTTTATTTTAATTAGTTAAAAATGAACATTCCCAAAAGAACAATCCGCTTGATTTGTTGTGTGTTTCTTATATTTTAACGGAAAACGAACTAAACTACTGAAGTGGTTCAATGAAAGCTCAACCGACTAAAAACTTTTGATAGTCATGCGCCTTTTCGCTCTTCACGAATAAAATAAACTTTGCTTCGCTGTATATTTTTGCTGTTTGGAAGCATCCAATACAACATTGACGAATATTTAGAACGTTAGCTTTTTATAGCCACAATAAAAGATTAAGGATATATTTTGTTAATTTTCTGCTTTTATCTTCTGGATACAATTATTTTACTCTCTATAATATATATATATATATATATATATATGTATAGCATTTTCAGATTAAATAAAATCTTTTCCTAATTAAATGCAACTTTTCCAAATTAGACGAAACCTTTTCCAATTATAATGAAACCTTTATAATGAAACTTTTTCTAATTGGAATGAAACATTTATTTTTGTCCAAGAATATATAATATTTCTAGTAGTATTCAAATAAAATGATTAGCTGAGCTTGAGGTATTTTTTAATTATTTTATTTATTGTAAAGATTTCCCGATATTTCGGAATTATCAAATTGCATCTTCAGGGGCAATATCAACTCTAGACTATTTTAGTACAACTACATTAGCTGTTTCTTAACCTGACTGTAAATATCACCCCTGAAGATGCAATTTGATAATTGCGAAATATCGGAAATCTTTGCAATAAATAAAATAATTTAAAAATATCTCAAGCTCAGCTAATCTTACAAAAAAGGTCGATAAACACTCAATACAAATATTTCTAGTAGTTTTAAATTAAATAACATTAACAAGCATGGTTATGTGGCTCTGTAATTCTGAATTTGTGATTCATTTGATGAACATATGATTTTGAGATTAACATATGTATACTTTATTTCGGCGAGGCTTTATAAAATATAGAACGAAACTAGGTTGCATTATTGTTCTACCGCTAAACAAGTTACATATTTCATATTTGGGACCAGTAGTGCCTTTCAGTGTAACTCTTTACACTGAAAGAAAAATTCTTCGTTATATCATTGACTTTTTTCATTGATGCAACGAAAAGCTACATTAATATAATGAAAGTTTTGTTCATGCAATGTAATCTTACGTTGCATAAAAATTCAATGATTTGTGGTTTCATTGAATAAATGAAATGCGTTTCATTATTGTTACGAAACTTGTTATTTGTATAAAATTCAGTAAAATATGTAATTTTTGAAATGATACATAAAATTTCTGCCAGTTGCAAACAAGTACGCAATCAAAACATATGAAATTTAAGGGTAAATTTTGATAATTGTTATATTTAAATGTTGGCTACAATTTAATGAAGCAGTTTCATGAAATTAATGAAACGTTTCATTCATTTAATGAAACTGGGAAACATGTTAAAAACATAGTAGGGAAAAGTAGCTAATCTTTATATTTATTATACAGGTTATAACGAACTCCGGTTATAACAAAGTATGCGAATAGCGAGCTGTTTTCTCCGGTCCCAAAAAAATGGTACCTATTTGTTATACAAATCACTACGTTTATAACGAGTACGGTTATAACAACAACCGGCAGTGATCAAGAAATCATTAAAAGTTGTAAGCTAAAATTATGTTGCAGAAATATTTATCATCTATTCTCTATTCCAACAATTTTCATTTTTGATGCGCTGTATGTACATTCGCAATAAACAATAAACTTGCTATGCCAGCATAGACTGAGGGAGAATATTATTTTCCACGCTTCATAAGTACAAATTTGTTTCATATAATTTGGCAAAAAACACGTGGCAACCGAAAATCCCCATTTTACCTCCCGCTAAACATTAACCGTCTTTTTATTTTTTGCAAAAAAAAAAAAAAAAACAAAAATAACGTAGCAACAGAAAAAAATACTCCTTTCCTCCCTCTTTTCTAACAAAGATTAACAGGAAAAAAACACTCCTTTACTAACAAAGATCAACAGAAAAAACTCCTTACCTCCCTCTTTTCTAACCTCACTCTCAAAATGCATACACATAATTATGAAGTGACGCTACCGACAAAAACCTCTACGAAAGTATACACACAATTTATTGATGTTGTTGCTATCATCCAAAAACAAACGCATTTTTGCAATTTGGAATTAGAATGGAAATAGCAAATAATGCGTTTCTTTTTGAATAGTAACAACGACAACAATTTGTATGTATACTTGCGTAGTTTTTTGCCGGTAGAATATCGATGCAAAAAGAAAAAAACTTAGCAACCGAAAAAACACTCCTGGCTTCCCTCCATCCATTCTAATGGTGTTTCTACACGATATGTATTTTACATATGTGCTGTCACTTTTTTACACATGGAAATCGAACTCGTCATGTGAAACATACGGAAATTTCAATGTGTCAAAACGATATGCAATTACATATGTATTTTTTTCCGAATAGGACGCGCTCTATTTTCGTATGTGAAACATAAGGAAATCAGCTGTTTGAATGAAACACATTGTTGGAAGAAAATATTTCAATTGTAATTCAAAAAAGGATGAAAAGGCAACAATTACAAATTATTATTTCGTTTGTAGGTGTTTAATAAAAAAATTATGTTGATTTAAGAAAAAATAAAAGTGTTTTTTTGTTTATAGGTTATGTCATATGTAAAATACATATGCCGATTTGAACACAAAAATAAATGTTTTGTGTACACTGCTAATTTTGACACACATAAGGAATTACATATGGATCAAATAAGTGACAGCACATATGTAAAATACATATCGTGTAAAAACACCATAACAAAGATCGAACACCATTCAAATGTGTTATTCTTTTTTGTTCTTAGTTGCAGTATCGTCGACAGAATTTCATTATGGGCATAGGTGCCCAAAATTAAAATGCGTTAGTATGTGTGAGAGAAAACAGAACAGTACTGAAAAAAATTGTGTGTACATTTTTGTGGTCGGAAAAAATTATTGATAAATTCAATTTTTGTTATTATATAAAATAAAAGCATTATTAAAAATGTTTTTATATGAATTACAAAGTGTATATGTCATAAAAATCTAATAAAGTTTATAAAGTAGCATATACCGAGATAATAATCATATTATAATATTAAATACTACGATAATTATCAAATATTTAATTCTTTAAAAAAAAAACAGAAATTGTTCTGTTGTTTTTAAAATTTTTTAAACATACAAAATGCATTTTGAATAATAATATAAAAATCCAAATATACTGAAACACTTTTATCCCAAAAAAAAAAAAATGGTTGTTGCAAACACAAATTTAAAAAATTTCAATTGACTCTCTGGCTACGTCGCTGCTTAGCTGCCACCATAAAGCAGTGATGCACGATTGAGCAGGGTTGAGTTTCTTAGCAGCAACAACATCAATTTTTTGTGTATACTTGCGTGGTTGTTTTTGCCGCTAGCGGCAGTTCATAATTATGTGAGCTGAGAACAAAAGAGAATAACATATTTGAATGGTGGTTGATCTTTTTTAGAATAGAGGGAGGTAATAAGTATTTTTTTGGCTACTTTATGTTTTCTTTTTGCAAATAATGATTTGTGCCTTTTTGGTTACAGCTGAGAACAAAAGAGAGCAACAAGTTTTAAATGGTGGTCGACCACAAACAAAGAAACGAATATCAGAAAAGGAAAAAAAATAAATCCCTGTTGATCTCATTCGGTATTTTCTCTTCGAAGCGAGCAGACGTTAAAAGTAAAAGTGTTTTGGTGAAGTGAAGTGTTTGGAGCAACACAAAATAAGTAAGTATAATATGAAGTTTTTTATTTGTGCTAAATATTTTACAGAAAATGATAATCTGTTTAAACATTTAAAAGAATATCATTTTCTGAAAACGCACGACAATTATATGTGTTGTGAAAGTGTTTATACTAATTCATCAACGTTTAAAAGACATGTTAGAAAAAAACATGCTGACAACCAATTTGCAAAATTTAGTGAAAGCTACGCGGAAATTCCAAGCAATTTTATATGTGAAAAAGAGTCGATTGATGCCCAGTGTAATATTAAATATGAATTTGAATGCGGTATCAAATAATTGCATAGAATTTCAAACTGCAATGCATTCAAACTTTAATTTTACAAGAAAGGACGTTGAAAGTATAAACGAAAATATGATAAATATGCTTGTTTGTCCCATTGTTGACGCATTTTGTTCTCTTTCCAGAAAGAAATTTAGATGGCGAACAGTCGCTGAAAATTGTCAACTTTTCCGAGGACTGAACAAATCTTCAAAAAGTTAAAAACAGAGCTTAACTTAACAAAAAACCCAATGGAGGCCGATCTTTGGAATTAATTTATTAATTTAAGTTGGTGGTTGCTCCAACAACAAATATAGGATGTGTTTCCATGGCATTTTCAATTAGAAAAATTTTGGAATATTAATTTGTATATCAAATGTAATGTTTTAGTTGTATATTAATCTGAAATTAAAAATTATGTTAATAAATATGAACTTCAATTTAAATCGAAATGTTTAAAAATATTGTTTTATTTTAATTGAATATAAATTTAAAATTAATATTCAACTAATTTAATAAAAATATCTAATTATTACATATAAAATAACAATAAGTTTAAATATTATATTTAAAATTGAAGTACATATTTATTAACATAATTTTAATTTCAATTTAAATCGAAATGTTTAAAAATAAATATTGTTTTATTTTAATTGAATATAAATTTAAAATTAATATTCAACTAATTTAATAAAAATATCTAATTACATATAAAATAACAATAAGTTTAAATATTATATTTAAAATTGAAGTACATATATGTATTAACATAATTTTTAATTTCAGATTAATATGCAACTAAAACATTACATTTGATATACAAATTAATATTCCAACTAAAGCTTTTCATTTGAAATTACTATTTCTAAAATATTATTTAATTAACCATGAACCATGTGTATTTAGTAGTTTGAAATCAATATCAATCTGAAAGAAATAATATAAAACTATAACAACACCTTCTATTTATGCAAATGAACATTTTATCATTTTATCTTATTAATTTTATTTCATTAAAGAATATTTTACAAATATTAATTTGAAATTAATATTTAATATTTTGAATACAATGTTATGTATCAAATCAAATAATAATTTCAAATGTAAAACTCTAAATGAAATATTAATTTGTATTCCTAAAGTAATTATATATATATATATATATATATGTATTTCAAATTCAAAATTTGAAATTAATAAGATTATAATTGAATACTATATATGAAATTAATTAATATATATTAATAAAATAAACTATTTATAAAAAATAACAATTTCATGAAAGGGGATTACGATTTTTTTCAGAATAATGAAATGATTCAATTAATAGAATGAATTGATTTCGTTTCATTAATGAAGAAGTTTCATTTTATTAATGTATACATTTTACTTCACTAATGAATGTTTGTCATTCTATTAATGCAGAAGTATCATTGCATTCATGAAAGTTTTTTATTACATTAATGAATGTTTTTCATTGCCGTAATGAAATTTTTTCATTGAATTAAATAATATTTTTCATTGCATTAATGAAGATGTTCATTGTATCAATGAATGTTTTTCACAGCATTGATGAATAAGTTTCATTACATTAATGAACGTTTTTCATTGCATTAATATTAATGAAGAAGATTCATTTCATTAACGAAAGTTTGTAATTTTATTAATGTAGAAGTTTTATTGCAATAATGAAGAAGTTTCATTGCATTAATGAATTTGTTTCACTGCATCAATGAAGAAATTTCATTGTATTAACGAATAATTTCGTTAATTTTACATTAATGAAACTCAATGAAACTTTTTTCATTCATTCAATGAACCTCTACGTTGGTTCAAAATCCATGACAAATTTCATTGATGGAACGTAAGATTAGGGGAGACTGGAGCACCTTCGGCACTTTTTTTAGAGCTCTATATCTCAGTACTTATTCAACATATATAACAACTTTATGGCTGATTATTGTCCTCTGACACTTAATTATAAAAAATAGTACCAAAAAGATATAAAAAATAGTACAGTATTTTTCGGTTAATTGACCCTACGGTTATTTGGTTTCCACGCTTAATTGAACCACATGATGGGGCAACAAATATTTCATAGGAAAATACATGTAAATTTTCTCGGATAATTAAACCCTGTTAATTGATTTTCCCGCTTAATTGATTCAAAATTCATGTCATCAAAAATAAATTTCCTTATACTTTTCATCGGTTAATTGCATAATAATAATTGAAAAACAATCTGCCATTTTATACATACATATTTGTCATACTTTGTAAAAAAGACTAGGTGGCATCTCTACTAATTCAAAACATATGTTTATTGCTAAGGAAAAACTTCAAGAAAGCGTAATTTGTATTTGACATTGGATTTTTTAAATCATTAATAGTTCCAATCAAGGTGTATTTAATAAGGAGTAAGTGACAATTATATGGTTTCAAACTTTTTTCTTTGTTGTTTGTAAAGTAAATTGTCAAAAACATTTTCAATATTACATTTCGATTTCAAAAATGGTCTTTAAATTGAGGCTTTTTTAAATATAAAAATTCAAGAAAACTACATTCATCGAGGCGGACGGAAAGGAAACCTAGGCTCAGTTATAACCCCGTTCAGCGATTGGTCCACATATTTTATGTTATGTGTGGAAATCTGTCCAGAACTCCCAGCTACTCATAAAATCGAGGAGATTATGATAGCCTATATTGGAATCGGCCCTTTGGTGCTTGTTACAATTCTCGGCGGAGGTTAAATACGCCTATGGAAAGATTTTATACGGCCAACACAATTTCCATGATTTAGTCTTTGGCCGGGGATGCCAAGATTTGAAGCCACTCCATAGAAATAATAGATTGTAATCCACCATATAAACAACATCACAAGGAGCCATGGGCTATATGTGGGGAAATTAAACGCGACCAGGCCTTAAACTTTTTTTCACTGACCTAAAACCGCCAATAACCAAAGAATACACAAATTCATTAATTATTCCTCAAAGAATAGTTCTTGACAAAAATAAATTAATATTTGTTTTTGTTTATTTTTGTCAAAAACTTATTGTCAGCATGACAATTTAATTTCTATAACAACAATATTGTTTTTGTAAAAAATTTGTTGTATCTGATGCATACACCTTATTAAATACACCTTGGTTCCAATTATACGTGATTACTGTAATTGAACAAACTATTCAATTAAGCGGGTTCGGATAATTGGTTCCTCGGTTAATTGAACGAAAATTTGTGCAAATTTTAATGTGCAATTAACAGAATAATACTGTATTAGTTAAAAAATTTTACAGTTTTGTAAAAAAAGTCAAATTTGCCGAATGTGCCCCAACCCGGGGTAGCTTTGACATTTGATGGGGCATTTTCGGCACCATAGTCATAGCCTGGTAATTATCATCGCTATCAGTCTGGTTGAAATTCAGATGCTCTAAAGGCTCTATTTGATTTTAATACGCCACACAATATTTGAATTATAGGGCTTTATTTTCTAGCGGCGGACGTTTACATCTCAAGGTCGCACACACCATCAGAAATAGGGGTTTTCTATCGCATTTTCGTCAATACAAGCACGTTTGATCTTATATATGCAATTTCGAACCATATTAAAGGATTAGTTTTAAAGACAAACTCAAAAACATTTTAAGGAAATAATATTGCACAATCTGTATATGGCCGAATGTGCCCCACTTTAAAATGCCGAATGTACCCCGAATGTACTTTTTCTAGTTTTTTTTTCATTTTTTGATCAGATTTGTAAAAACATTATATTTTTAAATATTTCTATAATAATACACATCGTAGTTAACCACTTTTTAATACTATTGTCTTAAAAATTAAAAAAGTTTTATACACGAAATACTTACGAAATGGAATTGAAATATTACAGAAACATCTATAAAAATACAAAAACCCATGTATCTAAATAAGCTTATTAGCTAGAAATTTCAAACTTTGTGTCAGTTATTTATTTCGATATTCGATACCTATGTATCGAAACTAGTGATGTACGGTGAGAGCTTCATATCGAAAACGCGATTGCCGAAGGTGCCCCAGTCTCCCCTATATGTCCCCATTTGCAAAATTATACGGAAATGTCCACAGGTTCTGCCTTTTATACGGTTCTTTGCTACTGGCTGCTTTCAAATACCAATCGGTGAGCATTGGGGCATTTTTCTAAGTCAAACATCTATAAGTCGTTCCATACATAAAGTGACCGATTCTATAAATGAAATTCTTCTAAAGCAGTGGGTAATATTCCCAAAACAACGTACGAACACAATATAGCGGAAGAGAAGTTCCGCCATAGCTCGTATCCTTTTGATGGATGCATTGGTATTATCGATTGTACTCATGTTGGAATTCTAGCTCTTAAAAGAAGTGAAGGTGCATACGTGAACCATCAAGGATACCATTTCTTAAATGTACAAATGGTAGGATCTCAACTGTGGCCTTTAAATCCATTAAAAAATCTTTGAGATATGCGATCATAATTTTAACATTTTATATATCAACGCTCAATATGTAGGCTCAGGGCATGAGAGTTATATATGGGGTTCAAGTCCAGTTGGGATTTTGTTGGAAAATGCGTTCCATAATAGCGAAAGAAGAACATTTTTAATTTTGTAAAAAAGTGTTAGTATATATTATTCTATAAGCCAATAAATATCATTTTAGGTGAAATGAGATACCCTTTATTTTATTTTATGACGGTGACGATATATTTTATCTTATTACATAAATACCTTTAATATATTGTTTGTGCTATCTATCTATACCAATAAAAGAGTAAAGTGATTGACTGACTGATTTAACGATTCATCAACGGCCAGATGAAACGGCTGAAGCTAGAATCTTGAAATTTTGGGTGAGGGTCACCCTTGGTCCAAAGGTGACAGTTTTTGGAAATTCGTTCTAGAACGGTACGAAAAGTACTAAATGTGATACCATTTGTATTTGGCGAACCGGTGGAGCTAGAACTCTGAAATTTGGTTTGGTGGTCGTTGATGGAGTGTAGGATAGATGTACCAAAGGGTTTTTGGAAATTCGAACTATAACTATCCGTGAGCATGTGAACATATAGCGTTAAAAATTTGAAATTTGGAGCGTGAATTAAGGTTGAGATGTAGGGACCATTTAAAGAGATGGTTTTGAATGCGCTTACTCATGTGTACGAAATGTACTATATGGTACTATATTTGGAACAAATATATAATAAAAGAGTATATACTAATAAAAGAGTAAAGTGATTGACTGACTGACTGATTTAACGATTCATCAACGCCCAGACGAAACGGCTGAAGCTAGAATCCGTACGATAAGTACTAAATATGGTATCATTTGTATTTGGCGAACCAGTAGAGCTAGAAATTGAAATTTGGATTGAGGGTCACTGATGGAGTGTAGAATAGATGTAGCAAAGGACTTTTTGGAAATTCGAAAAAGCATGGATTGATCTAACAACTTGAAATTTGGAATGCAAATTAAGTTGAGAATTAGGATTCAGTTTACGAAAATAATACCTATGAGTACTAAATAGAGCTACAATCATGAAATTTGGAGCCAGGATCACTGTGGGGGTGTAGGGTTGGGGTATGTAGGAAGTTGTAGAAATTTGTTCTAAGTGTACTAAATTTGGTACAATTTAAATTGTGGGTGAAGCGATAGAGTTGGAATCCTGAAATTTTGATTTAGGATCACTGTGGAGGTGTAGGATTGGGGTATGTAGAAGGGTTTGGAAATTTGTACAACTATGCACTAAATTTAATACAATTTGGTTTTTTGGGTGAACCGAAAGAGTTGGAATCTTGAACTTTTGATTTATGAACACTGTGGAAGTGTAGGATTGAGGTATGTAGGAAGATTTGGAGTAGGATTGGGGTATGTAGAATATTTTGGAAATTGGTACTACTGTGTACTAAATTTGGTACAATTTGAATTGTGAGTGAACTGATAGAGTTTGAATCCTGAAAAATGAATTTAGGATCACTGTGGGGGTGTTGGTTTGGGTTAAGTTGGAAATTTTTGAAATTCGTACTACTGTGTAATAAATTTGGTAGAATTTGTATTGTGAGTGAAACGATTTAGTTGGAATCCTGAAACTTGGATTTAGGATCACTATGGTGGTGTAGGTTTGTGGTAAGAAGGAAGTTTTAGAAATTCGTACTACTGTGTACTAAATTTGGTACAATTTAAATTGTGGGTGAACCGATAGAGTTTGAATCCTGAAACATGGATTTAGGATCACTGTGGGGGTGTATGATTAGGGTATGTAGGAAGTTTTGGAAAATTGAACTAATGTGTACCAAATTTGGTACAATTTGAATTGTGAGTGAACCGGGAGAGTTTGCATCCTGAAACTTAGATTTAGGATCACTGTGGGGTGTTGGTTTGGGTTAAGTAGGAAATTTTGGAAATGCATACTACTGTGTACTAAATTTGGTACAATTTGAATTGTGGGTAAACCTATGGAGTTGGTATCCTGAAACTTGGATTTAAAATCACTGTCGGAGTGTAGGTTTGGGTTAAGTAGGAAGTTTTGGAAATTCTACTACTAAATTCGGTACAATTTCAATTGTGGGTGAATTAATAGAGTTGGAATCCTGAAATTTGAATCTGGAATTTGGAATCATTGGGTACTTATGGAAATAATATGTGTTAAATGGAAAATTTGTTAAAATTTAGATTTGGGTGAACCTTTAGAGCTCGAATCATGAAATTTGGTACTAAATGGTACTCAAATTTAATTTATGGTTGATATTAATGTGTGGATTGTTTTTTCAGACATATGAAGTTTTATCTAAAAATAAAATAATATGTTAATACATTATTAAATATTTCCTACATTCGCTAACGAAGTTGCGGGCATATGCAGGGTCGATATAAGGAGCTGGCTTTGGTGGTACAAATCGAGTTGGAATCCTGAAAATTTAAATTAACATTATCATCAAAGTGTAGGATTGGGATATATACATAGTTTTGGAATTTTTTTACCTATGTGCAAACTAAATCTTACTATAATTGGTACAATTTGGATTTGGGTGAACCGATAGAGCTGGAACAATGCAATTTGAAGTCAGGATCACTGTTGGGGTGTAGGATTATGGTATGTAGAGAATTTTGAAAATTCGTACTAATGTGTAATATATGGTACCAAATTTGTATTTGGGTGAACCGATAAAACTGCTGTGTACTAAATTTGACACAAATTAAATTTTTGGTGAACCAATACATCCGGAATCTTGAAATTTGGCCTTAGGGTTACTGTTGGGATGTAGGATTGGACTACGTAGAATATTATGGACCTTTATACTAATGTGTACAAAATGGTACCAAATGTGGATTTGGGTGAACCGATAGAGTTGGAATCTTAAAATTTGGTGTTAGGATCACTGTTGGAGTGTAGGATTGGGCTTTGTAGGAGGTTCTGCAAATTCATACTAATGTGTACTAAATTTTGTACAATTTAAATTTTGGGTGAACCAATACAGCTGGAATCCTGAAATTTGGAGGGTATAGGATTGGGATATGTAGAAAGTTTTGTAAATTTATACCAATGTGTACAAAATGGTACCAAATAAGGATTTGAGTGAACCGATATAACTAGAATCTTGAAATTTGAAGTTAGGATCACTGTTGGGGTGTAGGATTGGACTATGTTGGATATTTTGGAAATATCTACTAATGTGTACTAAATGGCACTACATTTGGTACAGTTTGGTTTAAAAGCTAACCGATAGAGCTGGAATCCTGAAAGAGTAATAAGCTTTCAATTGGATTCCATGATTTCCATTGGAAGTTATGGCAATTTATATAAATGTTTACTGACTGGTACTTAATTTGGATTTGGATGAAGCTATATTTGAAATTTGGAAATTTTACACGAGTACAAAGGGTAAAAAATGACAACAAATTTTGTATAGAGCTAAATTTCTTTTGCGGTCACAATTGGGTTGAGATATGGAGGTAGTTTTGTAAAAAAAGTACTATAAGAGAACATAGGTACTAAATGGTTCCAAAAGTGTTAATAATGTTTGGTGTAGGGTTTTAAATACTTCCCACATTCGCTAACGAAGTAGCGGGTATATGCTAGTGTTCAATAAATCTATCTATAGTAATAAAAGAATAAAGTGATTGACTAACTGACTGATTTAACGATTAATCAACGCCCAGACGAAACGGCTGAAGCTAGAATCTTGAAATTTTGGGTGAGGGTCTCTCTTGGTCCAAAGGTGACAGATAATGCAGGGTTTTTGGAAATTCGTACTAGAATGGTACGAAAAGTACTAAATGTGAAACCATTTGTATTTGGCGAACCGGTAGAGCTAGAACTCTGAAATTTGGATTGGTGGTCGCTGATGGAGTGTAGGATAGATGTACCAAAGGGTTTTTGGAAATTCGAACTATAACTATCCGAAAAGTACTAAAATGTACCTGATTTGGTACAATTTCGTAACATAAGAATGGATAGTGCTAAAAGATGGTTTTGAGATGGTTTTGAAAGCGTGTACTAATATGTACGAAAAGTACTGTATGGTACTATATTCGGTACAAATTTAATTTAGATACAAATAGAACAATGCAATTTTGAGTCAGGATCATTGTAGAAGTGTAGAATTGGGGTCAGTTTAAGACATTATTACTTATGGGTACTAAATGGTACTAAATTTGGTACAATTTGAATTTTAGGTGAACCAATAGAGCTAGAATCATGAAATTTGGAGTCAGGATCATTGTTGAGGTGTAAGATTGAGATATATAGGAACTTTTAGAAATTTGTACTAATGTGTAACAAATGTGGTACAATTTGAATTGTGAATAAACCAATAGAGTTGGAATCCTGAAATTTAGATTTAGAATCACTGTAGAGGTGTAGGAGTGGGGTATGTAGAACGTTTTGGAAATTGGTACTACTGTGTACTATATTTGGTACAATTTGTATTGTGGGTGAACCGATAGAGTTGGAATCCGGAAACTTGTATTTAGGGTTACTGTGGGAGTGTAGGATTGGGGTATGTAGGAAGTTTTGAAAATTGGTACTACTGTGTACTAAATTTAGTACAATTTGAATTGTGGGTGAAATTTGTATTTTGGATAACTGTGGGGGTGTTGGTTTGGGTTAAGTTGGAAGTTTTTTAAATTCGTTCTACTGTGTACTATTAGAGTATGTAGAATTTTTTTGGAAATTGGTGCTTCTGTGTACTAAATTTGATACAATTTGAATTGTGAGTGAACCGATAGAGTTGGAATCCTGAAACTTGACTTCAGGATCACTATGGGGGTGTAGGTTTGTGGTAAGAAGGAGGTTTTAGAAATTCGTACCACTGTGTACTAAATTTGGTACAATTTGAATTTTGGGTGAGCCGATAGAGTTGAAATCATGAAACTTGTATTAAAGATCACTGTGGACGTGTAGTTTTGGGTTAACACTAAAAAGACTGAAGTTTTGTATATACCTATATTGTCCCAAATCGGACAGAATGACCTCTTTGTCAAAGAATTAATAATGTGTAATAAATTACTTCAAATAAAATCTTATTATTTCTTATATTATTTATAGTAATGTATGTTGTTATTAGTGAGTATTGAAAATAAAAAAACTTCTAGTGAAAACAAGAATTATTTTTACAGTTGAGCAAATGTAAGTAGAAATCTTTTTATGTGTGCAACTTCCGCAAACATGCTTTTGACATATATTATTTGATTTGTTACTTTGATAAAGCAGTAATTGGGAAGTTTTACGTTAGCGAAAATATGTTGTATGTGATGTTTGTTGGTCACAATTTTCTTTTGATTATATTCTGTCATTCAGCTTTTACTCTAGGAGTAAAGACGTCCAAATGACTTATTTTAGGCAATATAGGTATAACACATATCGACGCCTCCGAAGAATAGTATGCTAAGTCCGAAAAGTGAGTTTTTCAGCAGAAGCTATCAAAGTATGGAAGTTTCTTAAATCTTACGTGCCATGTTAAGTACATTTTTATACCCTTCACCACACTGTGGTATGCATATGTATGTCTTTGTGCATATGTTTGTAACAGGCAAAAATAATCGAGATAGACCCATGGTTCCTTTTGAGAATATGCATAGAATCACTTTCTGAGTCGATTTACGCATGTCCGTCTGTCCGTCCATGTATTTTTGTGAACAAAGTACAGGTCGCATTTATGATCCGATTTGGATGAAATTTGGCATAGGTAACTTATTTGGCTCAGGGACGAACCCTATTGAAATTGAGAAAAATCGGTTCAGATTTAGATATAGCTCCCATATATATTTTCGTCCGATTTATCGTAAATGGTGCACCAAAGTCCCTATATATCTTTCGATTTGCACGAAATTTGGCACAGGGTAATGAGTTAGGCATAGAATGATGTGTGTTAAGTTTCCTGAAAATCGGTTCAGATTTACATATAGCTGCCATATATATTTTCGTCCGATTTAATGTAAATGGGGCACCAAAGTCCCTATATATCTTTCGATTTGCACGAAATTTGGCACAGCGTAAGGAATTAAGCCTAGAATGATGTGTGTTAAGTTTCCTGAAAATCGCTTCAGATTTAGATATAGCTTCTATATCTGACCAAATAAAAAATTTAGTATCGGTTGCAGAATGACATGATTTTATTGGTCCTTTAAAATGCGACGTCTATTAGGATTCATCTGTTGAATATACCCAAAGTGGTGAAGTGTATCATATAGTCGGCCCCGTCCGACTTTACTACTTTCCTTACTGGTTATACCCTTCACCACACTGTGGTTCTATATCTGACCAAATGAAAAATGACAGGGACGAACCCTATTGAAATTGTTGTACAGGGTATTATGTCTTTGTGCATATGTTTGTAACAGGCAAAAATAATCGAGATAGACCCATGGTTCCTTTTGAGAATATGCATAGAATCACTTTCTGAGTCGATTTACGCATGTCCGTCTGTCCGTCCATGTATTTTTGTGAACAAAATACAGGCCGCATTTATGATCCGATTTGGATGAAATTTGGCATAGGTAACTTTTTTGGCCCAGGGACGAACCCTATTGAAATTGGGAAAATTGGTTCAGATTTAGGTATAGCTCCCATATATATTTTCGTCCGATTTAATGTAAATGGTGCACCAAAGTCCCTATATATCTTTCGAAATTTGGCACAGCGTAAGGAATTAAGCCTAGAATGATGTGTGTTAAGTTTCCTGAAAATCGGTTCAGATTTCGATATAGCTTCTATATCTGACCAAATGAAAAATTTAGTATCGGTTGCAGAATGACATGTTTATGGATCCAATTTGATTTTACTGGTCCTTTAAAATGCGACGTCTATTAGGATTCATCTGTTGAATATACCCAAAGTGGTGAAGGGTATCATATAGTCGGCCCCGTCTGACTTTACTACTTTCCTTACTGGTTTATTATTAACAAATTGTACAATATAATTCATAAGGGCTACTGATTCTAAAAATAATATTTATAATCATTATTTGAACAATTTATATAAAAAGGACCTTTTCGTTGTTTTGTTTCCTCTGTGATTGTACTCCGTATGACGGACTTTGCAAAAATCGCATACTTAGGTTTCGATTTCACGTCTTTCAACATTTGCCGCAACTTCAACCGAGCCCGAATTTGGATTTTCAATTTGTTATATAAACTGTGTTTTTAATTAAATTTCTAGAGGAAGATTCCCAGTTTTGGATCTTTCCCTTTTAAATTTTTGTCGAAGCCTTTGACTTTAAGTCCCTCCAAAATGAAACATTACAATTTGCAGATATCTCACCGGGAGATAAAATTCTAAACTTTTTGGAGAAGAACATTTTGAAAGTTGATATGGATTTGAGTTAATCGTTCGTGAATTCCAAATTGATCAATGGAAATAGCTATTTTGTCGAAAACCTAATGGTTTTGTGTGGGTTTGTTACGTATGTGTTATACGTTGGAAATGTATGTCATTTACATCACTGTTTCTGGCGGATGATCTCTGATGCAGGAAAAATATTACTGGAAGAAATTTACCCATTAACATTCAGAATTGTCAAACTAGCTCTCTCTTTTACTGGGCTTTGGAATAAACAGACAACATCCAGTAAACAGACAGAGCTAATACAAAAATTTACAGAATAGCACTATAGTACGACAGACTTACCGACAATTGTTAATACGTGCAAATTTGTACTTCCTTTTCATTTCGTTTATTCACGAAATGTTCGGTAGGTTAACGTAGTAGGTAGGTTTCCTGCCCCTGTATTCTATAACTTTTTAACAACATTCCATATTGTCTATTTAAAACAACAATTTCATTTGTTTGTTTTATTGTTTTTACAACAACAAAAGAAATTTAAACAATATCGAATGTTGTTAAAAGTTGTAGAATAGGCCTACAGGTCCCGAATTTTTTAATACAAATTTGATACAAATTTTTACTCTTTTAGCGAACTTCTTTACAACGAACTATTTATTCTGTCCCAACTTTCAGTTCTCATATATAATAAGTTATATACGAAATGCTGAACTATGGCAATCTTCACCCAAATTATATCAATTAACAGAGTTTATGCAATATTTGTTTGCCTCATCATGTGATTCAATTAATCGTGGAAACCAATTAAGGGTAGGGTCAATTAACCGAAAAATACTGTACGATTCATAAGTACTTTGAGTCATCGAAATTGGTTCAGACCTTCTTGAGTTATAAACGGTGTAACTGACACAACATTCGATAATTCCAATTTCTCGACTATTTCACATCATGAAAATATATTTGAGGAACCATTATGGCAAATACATATAAAATTAAATTCGAATCCTAGATTGTGCTCTTGATGTCTAATCAAGAGCACAATGTAGTGTTCGAATTTAAACATATTATTATCGAATATAAGAAAATATTCAATAATATCTTCCATATATCGTAGCTAATTTGTTGAGATGTTTATAATCGTACATAGCGATTTGTTAACATCATTGAACTCGACGTTATAATGAAAATTTTTTGTGGGATTACAATGAATGTCTACCCAGTTGTTCAATGAATAGCAATTGTCTGCTATTGTATAGTTATATAGCTAGTTACTATGTTCACTAGTTACTTTATATCCAAAAGTGACACAAAAAATAGATAATTGACTTCATTTGTTGATTGAAAAAGCTATCTAATTCTGTAGTTACTGGTAATGCAAAAAGTAGTGAATCGACAAACAAAACAAAAAAAATTGTCATTTCCTTCAGACTTTTTACAATTTTCAGAATTGTGAAAGCAATTTATTTAAAAAATATTCTTTTAATCATATATAAGTCATATATATCCACGATATACAAGATGAAGTGCTATTGAATTAAAAATCTCGGAATATTAAAAATACATATGATGAATCTTGGGTAAGTTTTGATATTGCAACTCAATAAATACATATGTATGTAATATTTCAACATTATTATCTTACAGATTTTCAATAGATGTCACTCCAGAAGCATCCAACAGATTGAGAAAACAATTAAAATTTTTGAATAGGTAAATATTCTCCAAAAAGATCCATATCTTTATTTATGTACATATATTTTGTAATTTCTATTTCAGATGCTTCAATATTTCAATCATTTCGTAGAAAACGGATGTTAAAAGCGGCCAAGAAACACAAGAAATGCAAATGTCAATATGGCGGAGTAAAAATTCTGATAAAATTAAATGAAATATAAACTATGTACAATATAAATTATGAAATAAATAAAAAATACAATTTCCGTATAACATTTATATTTTCAATTTTCCAAACTGTTATAATAGCCAATTTGCTATATATTTGTAACTAGTGACAATACTTAAAAATGGTATCCACCCAAATGACTGGTTACTGGTAATGCAGGCAGGGGACAATTGACTTCCCCAATGACATACCCATGTTAAATTCAACAGTCTAGGGCATGATGTGGTAACTAGTGGTAGTTACAGGTAATTAGTAAAATAACTAGTTCATAACCAGTTACTCGAACTACTGGGTATGTATTAGAATTTTTTCAAAAATATCTCTGGCTTTGTTTCAAATTTAGAATAAATTCAAGCTTCAGCCAATATCGTATGGGATATATGTCATCTGTCGTTTTTCTATGTTCAAAAAATATATTTGGCATAGTCCCGTTTTAGGTACTTTGAAGATAGGAACAAAGTGCCTTTAATTCGGTATTTCCCTGCTAATTATCGGTTTAGTTTCCTTTTTTGGCATAATGCCCACATAGTGGTGCTGTTTTTTACTTGAGGAAAATGTCACATGTTTTGAATACTATGTCAAATAAATTCAAAATAAATTGGAATATATTCAAATGTTATTCCCTACTGGATTTTGGAAAGAAATCAGAAGATTTCATTCATTTTTCGCGTTAAAAATTTCCACTTGTTGGTTATATTTATTTTATACACATAGTTGCTTTTTTGTTATTCAACTGAAGCTGCCCTATCTTGTATTATTGTACCACGTTCTTGCCTAAGCAATATATATGATGTATAATTTTCGGCATTTATGGGTTGTTTTTACACCCACATACATTTGCAAATACATTGCTAAACAAATGTTGTGAACCACAAAGCACACGAAAAATAAATTTCAGCAACTCCTAATAGGGAATTTTCCTAAGATCTCAAAATCCACGAACCTAGACCCATATGCAATTAAGAAGGCAAAGTTATATGAGGATATACCTATCGGAAATAAATTACACAGAAACACTCCTCACACCCCATAGAGCATGTATAATATCGTTATATTATATTATACGTTATTCGATGAAAATCAGCAGATTACATCCAAGCAAAAAACTAGGAATATCATTGCAACTTCGATCAAGTAGCTCATCTCGAAAGAGAAATAAATAAAAATTATTTCACCTTATTTTCCAAAAATAAGGTGAAATAAGTCTGCAAACAATTATCAGATTTGAACCTTTGTAGGGAAAAGACTATGTAGAGATAAGTATACTTGACGTATCAATATTTATTTTAATTGGAGTGTTTTCCATCAATTCTCTTACTCTTACTTGGTTTTGACAATTTTTGGCCCCGGTGTGTCATTTCTATTTTCTTTTTTTGGCGAAACAGAATAGTAATTGAAAAGCTCTAGTTTTTCGTTTGTAAATTACTTCAAGTTAAATATAACTAAACCTAGCATAGACCCGCTACGTTTTCAGCGAATCTTTTTATAGGTAAAATAAATAAACATTAGTTTAGCGACACTATATAATTTTGGATTAAGCACAAATTGGAAACATTTTAATTATAGGTTTTTTTATTAAATATCATCTATCATACTACATTTAAAAATAATTTAAACATTTTTATGAATTTTTCAAGTTTTGAGATATAACTAAGTATTGCAGCAAGTAAAAGTATTTTATGTTTCAAGGAAAAACTATTTCATTAAATGATGGTTACAATTTATGGTAAAAGATAGGAGAAAAACCATACAAATACAAAAAATATGTATATATTGTTTAATATATAGTTAACAGATTTTTAATAGTTTAATAATACTAGTAAATATTTCGTATTAATCTAAATGAAGATGTTCTGCTTTGCGATCCAAATTTTTCATTGATATTTCCCATAAATGTTGAAATCATTTCCTCTTTGAACCGTCTGTGGAGTTGTGAGGTTGAATATCGCATGTTTAATCCAAATATCGCTTTTAGATGTTTATTTTGAATTACTTGAAGCTTTTTCATATACGTGTTAGCACAAATCCTTGACCATATTTGACAGCCGTATGTCATTATTGGTCTTAAGCACATTTTGTATATGAGTAATTTGTTTTTTATATTTAACATTGATTTCCTGTTCAGTAAAGGGAATAGAGCACGTCCACATTTTGTTGCCTTTTCAGCTGCATTTAAAACATGTTCTTTAAAGGTCAATGATTTGTCTAGTGTTATCCCAAGATATTTTATAGACTTCTGTAATTCTATAGTACATCCAGAAATGCATAAAGTGGCATTTGGAATTCGCTTTCGGGATTTGTTAAATGGAAAGAGAATAGCTTGTATTTTTCCTTCATTTATTTTGATTTTCCATTTATCGAAGTATTTACCAAGATGCACAAATGATTTCTTCATCCTCTTTATAATGGAATTTGATACCTTTCCCGATGATATTATTGCAGTATCATCAGCATACAGAGCAACTGCTTCATTCGACATGATTTTTAAATCTGATGTAAATATCGAATATAAAACTTGTAACGAAGCATTTCACATAATTATTACTATTACTTATATACGTTATGTTGTTTTCACTATTTTATAATTTGACTAATGATTATTCTTAACAAAATTATATTAATTTCCCAATATGACTTATACTTGTTAACATTAGTGTTATTGATCATATTTTACTCAAATGTAACATTATTGGAATAATTGGAAAGTTTATGTTCACTCATTGCAAGATTTGTTCTCAATTACTCTTTGTTACAAAACTTTGTTTGCTTCCGAATTCTAATATAATCATAACCAATTCTTGTAAACTAGGCATTCGATGACTATTTGCGGAATAATAAACATCACCAAAAATTAAACAAACATCAGCGCATTTTTTTGAAAAGCCTAGAGAGGCAAATAATAAATAAAAAATTATAAAAAATATTAAACCTGTGCGTAGGCGAACTTGTGCTTTGACACTGTTCTTGCCTCGTGCAATTATAAAATAATATTATATTTAGTGGACAGCTTTGACATTAAGTCTGGCTTTGACCCTAAATATTTATAATAATATTAATACTAATTTCAAGGAGTCTCATCCCCTTCAATGGCGCCCAACGATAAAAATCTACAAAAATTTTAATAAAATCAAGTAAAAATTCGGAATATGTACAAAAAAAAATCCAACAATATAGGCGCACATTTGCAAAACTGCCCTACATTCCTAAAAGAGACGTCATAAACATCGCTGTTTGGAGCTGCCGACTGCATTGCCGTTGTTTCCACCAAATTGTTGTTGTGATAATACAAATTCTCACTCGATCTGCGAAAGTGTGTCATTGTTGTTGTTGCTTTGGTACAGTGGTTGCTGTGATCAATCGTCACAGTTGGAGCTGCGAACGTGTGTTATTGTTGTTGCTATGATCAATCGTCACAGTTGGAGCTGCGAATGCGTGTTATTGTTGTTGCTGTGATCGATTGTCACATTTGGAGCAGTTGTGTGTTGTTGTTGTAACATCATCGCATACGACGCATGTTTGGTTGTTTCAAAGTAAATGCATGTAAAGAGATTGAGTGATAATTCATTCTCTTATACGATCACAGAGAATAATTGTTCTCCATAATAATATTGAGTGTTTCCAAAAAGAGAATTATATTGGGTATTGAGAGAAGAGTACCTGAATCCAATTTATATTCACCACTGGTAATTGAGAATATTGGAGTATATTTAAACACTCTCTACCAAAAGAAACTCTCTGATCTCATTAAACACAGTGTGTCTCGATATTATTTTCATAAAAATATTTTATGCAAAAACAAGCGTAGAAGTCCACGTCTTACACCAAAAACATCGCAAAATGTGCAGGTAGCTCAGAACCCAGTAGTTAACCGTACTTCTGCCGAAGACCACGTTAATACTTCTGAGGTAAATTCTCCACATAGTAATAGATCTGCTTCCGCATTACCAAATATGGATGATATTCTTAGCTATTCCGCACACAATCCAATTACTCCTCAGGATTCTGGAAGTTTACCACAGATATCTGGTGCTAACTCTGTTCCAAATAGTTCAGTGAATATAACCCTGACACAAGGTCAATTTATGGACCTACTAGGAGGATTAACTGTTAGGCAGGAACCGAAGTCGACGTTCGTCAATTGTAGTGCCCGTTTTAATGGCGGAAGAAATTCAAGCAAGGTTGATGATTTCATTGCCACAATTTTAGTGTACAAAGACGCACAAAATGTTTCCGATTTCCTAGCTATAACAAGTTTTCCCTTATTGCTTGAGGGATATGCTTCTACATGGTGGCAAGGGGTAAAAAGTGAAGCAAAGACCTTCGATATGGCGATAGATATGTTAAGAAAAGCTTTTTCACCCCATAAGCCCGATTGGAGAATTTTTGCAGAGCTTAGGCAAGAAAAACAAAAGCCGTATGAATCAACTGATTCATTTGTTTGTAAGAAAAGACGCTTATTTGCCCAATTATCTGAAAAATTATCAGAAAATACGATGCTTAATATGATATTTTCCCAAATAAATATATCGATTAGAAAAAAGATAGCAAGAGATAACGTTACTTCTTTTCAAGATTTGCTACAACAAGCCAGGGAAATAGAAATGCTAATCATGGAAAATAAGGGGCCAAAATCTGACCAGATAAAGAATGCAAAAAGTCATCATACGGAAAATATTGATAAATCCTTACTTCGCTGCTCATATTGCAGAAAAAAGAATCACACGTCTGAATCGTGCTATAAGAAGCTTGAGGCTGACAGGAAAAAACAGCCAAAAGTTCAAGAAACCACATTAAATTGTTATGGCTGCGGTGCTGCCGGCTACTATAGGTCAAATTGCCCAAATTGCAATAAAAACAACCCATTGAATAGCCCAAATAAACTAGACTTTAATGCAGTCAATAACAATATAGTTGGAAGAAATGTACCCACAGTGGATATAAATATTAATGCTCTTAAAGGTGAAGCCTACTTCGACACAGCCGCACGTACAAGCGTTGCAGGATATACATTGTTTCAGAAATTAAAAACAATGGAAGTCGATTTTCAAGAGGTTAAAGCGGAAATAATTATGGCTGATGGTATACCCCGAGAAGAAGTTGTTTATTCAACGATCGTTAAGATCATTATTGGAAAGCGTTTAAAACGCATTCGTTTCATTTGCTTGCCTTGGGCCAAAAGCAATAGAACTTTATTGGGAATAGATTTCCTCGAACAAGCTGGAATCGTCCTGGATTTAGCCCAAAGGAATTGGCATTTTAAAGATGACCCCAATACAAATTTTGAATTCAAAATGAATGAACCTATGTTGGTAAAATCAATACCTCTCACTCAAGCCAACATAATGGAATACAATTCGGTAGATAAATTTCTGGGTTGGTTTGAGAATTCGAATACATTACCACAAGATGGAAAATCTACACCGAAGAATTCAGATATTTCCACAGTTTATGATTATTCGCCAGGTGGAATTAACAAGATTTTTGAAGGAAGTATTCCTCCAGATTCATCTACAATTACGGAATCAAACTTATTTCCACCATTAAAACGCGTAAAATATAATAAAAATACTGATAAATTTCAGTCGTTGATTCAATTAAATGCTATTGATTTTAAATTAAGAGAAAATGAAGCTAACAATTTAAATGAAGATCAAAGAAAGATATTAGAAAACTTATTGGAAGAAATGAAGCATGTTTTTGAGGATAATCCAAAGCCAATCCCACAGGTGGAACATTTTATTGATACAGGAGACCACAAACCAATTTCTTGTCCTCCATATCACATTTCTCCAAAGATGAAAGAAAAACTCAAGGTAGAAATAGATGATATGTTGGAGAAAAATATTATTAAAGAAGAAGAATCTCCATGGGCATTTCCTGTAGTATTGGTACCGAAAAAGAACGGAGAAGTTCGAGTTTGTGTAGACTATCGCCGATTAAATGCGATCACTACAACAGACAAGTATCCTCTACCAAGGATGGATGATTTGTTGCATGCTGCAAAAGCATCATCATTTATGTCAACAATCGATTTAAAATCTGGATATTGGCAAATAAAAATGGCTGATAAAGATAAAATAAAAACAGCATTTACAACACCCTTTGGTATATACGTATTTAACAGGATGCCATTTGGATTAAAGAATGCTCCAGCAACTTTTCAAAGGCTTGTGGATAAATTTCGAAATGGTCTTCCTCAAATAACAATTCTAGCGTATCTGGATGACATCATAATATGCTCAAAAGATTTTAAGTCACATATTTGTGATCTAAGAAAATGTTTCGAAAGAATAAAATCTTTTAACTTGCACCTCAATAGAGAAAAGTGTAAGTTTTGCAAACCTCAAGTAAAGTACTTAGGTCACATTTTAACTAAAGACGGATTAAAACCTGATCCTGAAAAAACAACTGCTGTCTTACAAAGAGAATGTCCTAAAAATTTAAAGCAGTTGATTTCGTTTTTACAAACATGTTCGTGGTATCGTCGTTTTATACCAAATTTTGCCGAAATTTCAAAACCATTATCAAGTCTTACAAAGAAAAACTCACAATGGAAATGGACTAAAGTTGAAGATGAAACATTTAATAAATTGAAACATCTCCTTGCAACACCTCCAATCTTACAACAAATAAATGAAGCTGAACCATTTATCTTGAAAACGGACGCAAGTAATTATGCGCTCGGAGCTGTTTTACTCCAGGGGGAGAAAGAAAAGGAGCACCCTATTGAGTATGCAAGTCGCCTTTTGCTACCCGCAGAAAGGAACTATTCAACAACAGAAAGAGAGGCCTTAGCCGTTGTTTGGGCAGTAAAGAAGTTCCGGGGATATATTGAGGGTTCGGAAATATTTGTCCTTACTGATCACCAACCATTAAAGTGGCTTTTTAGCCTTAAAACTCCGACAGGTCGTTTAGCGAGGTGGGCATTAGAGCTGCAGTATTTTAATATAAAATTTGGATATACTCCAGGACGACAAAACGTCGTAGCAGACACCCTATCCAGGCCACCTTGTTCCAAAGAAGCACACGTCCAAGAATGCTGTGAATGTTTTTCGTTTTACATAGATTTTCCACGACAAGGTGCTGCCGAAATTAGAAATTATCAGCTTGAAGACGAAGAAATAAAAACTATAATAAATGCTTTCGAAAATGATAGTATGGACGTCTGCAGATACACCAGCAAAGGATTCTTTCTCCTAGATGGAATTTTATATCGCTATTGTTCCGATCAAGATACGGAAAATGGTCAATTAGTACTACCAAAATCGATGCGAAATAAAATATTATGGCGTTTCCATGACGATCCCACAGCAGGACATTACGGCATTGAAAGAACAATCAACCGAATTTCTCCACATTATTATTGGAAAGGCATGAGGGCAGAAATCGCCAACTATGTGAAAAAATGTGATCAATGTCAACGCTATAAATCAACAAATTTCAAACCACAAGGACTATATCGCACTGTCTCAAGTAATCAACGCTTTGAAGTTGTTGCTATAGACCTTGTTGGACCACTTCCAAGGACTTCGCAAGGATATCAATGGATACTGGTAATGGAAGACATATGTAGTCGTTGGATTGAACTATTTGCATTAAGGGAAGCTACTGCCGAAAAATGTGCGATGTTAATTTTAAATGAATTGATCTTGCGATATGGTGTTCCAAGGCGAATTCATACTGACAATGGAAGTCAATTTATATCTGCAATAATGCAAAAACTAACGTATTGTTTGGGAATTGATCAAACTTTTACCCCTGTATATCATCCTCAAGCAAATCCGGTGGAAAGAAAAAACCGAGATTTGAAAGCTCAACTTGCTATGTATGTTGGGAAAGATCACACCAAGTGGGATATACATCTACCTATGATTAGATTTGCTATGAATACTGCAAAGTGTGAGAGTACAGGATATACAGCTGCATATATTACTTTTGGTCGAGAGCTGAGAAGTCCAATGGAAGCTCACCACGATTTAAAATCGATTATTGTTTCTGAAAACTTTATTCCTCAAATAACTCCTCATTTGAGAAAGTTAGCCGATATTTTGAGAAACGTGAAAGAAAATGAAGATAAGGTTCAAGATCGAAACCAATCATACTCCGATGCAAAACGTATACCAAACATAAAATATAATATTGGAGATAAAGTCCTGGTAGCAACACACATATTAAGTAACAAAGGTGATAATTTAACATCTAAATTTGTACCCCGTCGTGATGGACCTTATAAAATAATAGAGAGAAAAGGAACATGTTTCACGATTGCATCAGAAGATAATCCTGACATTCCTTTAGGAACATATCATGCATCAGATCTTACTCCATATCAGGGATCCACGGATACACCTATATATCCTTTGAGAAAACGTGGACGTCCTAAAACAGCAATCAAGGAGTCAAATGCAACAATAGATGCAAGAATCAACAACAAAAATGACACACACACAACATCAAGTTTTGATCAACACACTAAAAATTTCCAAGCAACTAACACACATACACCGTCTGAAGAAGAAGTACAAACTACAAATGCGGAAACTAAGAGAATTCTTCGGCCAAGGCAAAACAAAAAGTAGATCCTGCCACATCATCGGGACTATTTCAGTGGCAGAGGGGGAGCCTGTAACGAAGCATTTCACATAATTATTACTATCACTTATATACGTTATGTTGTTTTCACTGTTTTATAATTTGACTAATGATTATTCTTAACAAAATTATATTAATTTCCTAATATGACATATACTTGTTTACATTAGTGTTATTGATCATATTTTACTCAAATGTAACATTATTGGAATAATTGGAAACTTTATGTTCACTCATTGCAAGATTTGTTCTCAATTACTCTTTGTTACAAAACTTTGTTTGCTTCAGAATCCTAATATAAGCATAACCAATTCTTGTAAAAGATTCATTCGATGACTATTTGCGGAATAATAAACATCACCAAAAATTAAACAAACATCAGCGCATTTTTTTGAAAGCCTAGAGAGGCAAATAATAAATAAAATATTATAAAAAATATTAAACCTGTGCGTAGGCGAACTTGTGCTTTGACACTGTTCTTGCCTCGTACAATTATAAAATAATAATATATTTAGTGGACAGCTTTGACATTAAGTCTGGCTTTGACCCTAAATATTTATAATAATATTAATACTAATTTCAAGGAGTCTCATCCCCTTCATCTATTATTTATATTCATTGCCACCAGGGAGACCCACAACTGTCGTATAAATAGTTATGGTGATTTAAGCCTAAAAAAGCTTATAAACCGAATAAGTACACGGTACTATGAACAATTACATCAAAAATGAATATTTCGTAAACCATTTGATTGTGTTATACAAAGGATAATTCATTGAGTTTTTTTTATTAAATTGAAGACATATCCAGATTATTTACATTTGAAATACTTCAGGCGGAATGCTATGTAAATTTGATACGTATTTGCCTATCGAAACGAAAAAAGACAAATTCCAACCAAGTCAATAAGCAATGACTTATTTTTGCAATGTGTTTTCTAAACATAAATCCAATGAGAACTCGAAGGATCGCTTATTTTTAATATGAGCATTGAATTGGATTTGGTATCAATTAGACTTATCCACATATTGTGTAATGTATGAGTACCATCGTTACATGCATGAGATAACCAAAAGTGTACCTATGTCACAAATCTTACAATTTGGTTTGGAAAATTGAATTCACAATATTTTGTAAACAATGAATTAACATTTTCAATAGTCAGCTGTGCTTGACCCATCACCCTATTCACTGAAAATTTGTATTACAATTTTCCATATTTCTTATAAAAACTACAAACATTTTTCCAAGAAGTTCATATGAAATTATTCTCTTCGTCAAATCCCCACATTCATCTTAAATTGAAATTAATTAAGTGCTTCCCGTTTTCCCCCCCATACGGCGATGATGATTGTGATAACAAAACCGAATCATAGAAATGAGGTGCCAGACAACCACAAGACTTGAGTGTCATTGAGAATTATTATCACTCCTCTCTCCCACACTCTTGGTATTTTTCTTTTCTGTTTTATTTTGACATTACATTTAACACACATTTAATATGAAGTATCATTAACTTAAATGTTTCATATGCTGCACAACACTTGATTCCCACCCCCTGCCCCCGATCTTCCCCATCACCATACTGGGGCTGTCTGTCTGTCGGTCGATCGCCTACACCACCACTTATTCGGTTTTTATTGCAAAACCAAAATCCCGTAAATGGATCGAAGAAGAACGACATAAGTAAAGCCTAGCACAACAAATGGCTGTCTATGGCAAAGAAAATCGAGGCAATTGAGCAGCGCTCACACCACTGACTGCTGGCATGAGAGACAGGCAGACATAACGACAGATAGACTCAAGTATGCCTTTGCACAAAGTGACAGCATCCAAGACAAAGACAAAGTTAACATTGCCGAAGACTCAAAATGACATACGAAATAAAAATAAAAAACCAACAACAAACGACTACAATGCCTGAGAGCAGCAATTTAAATTGTACTTGAATAGAACAGAACTGAATAGGAGAATAGAATTGACGATAAATGAATAAAAGCAAAGCAAAAAACAACAAAGCATATGCAGGCATTTTATTTAAATTGAAATTAAGAGAGTATGTGGGAGTGGCAGGAGAAGAAGAGAGGAGAACGTTTTCAATTAGGAATGCCGATCCGGATGCTGATATTTTAGATTTGAATGTTTGGATTTGATACGGCTTGCAGAACTCTACAAAGGTACAACTTAAAGTATTGACCATAAATTTAGGAAAATGTTTACCCTGACTGGTTCGTGTTTGGTTTGTGTAAATATAAAAGACTAACATTTGTGTCAACTTTCTTTAGATTTCATCTTGATGAAACGATTATATAACATAAATAATAAATAGAAATTGTTGCAGCAACAGCATCAACAACTTTCCCAATCATCAACCACCTCCCAAGCCTCACATCTCCTCAATAATAGCCGTAACAACATAGCTTCTTTAGTGGCAACCATCAATACCGTTGACCAAAATTCGTATAGCGGAGGTGGTGGTGGAAGTGGCAAAAAAATAGAAATATCAGTAATCCCTTTCTTATTTTCACAGACATTAATACCTTTACAATTGTTTAAATTTAAAATAAGTATTATTTCGTGCAATTACTCCACATTGTATACAAATTAGTTTAAATAACAAACTCTAATTTCAAAATCGACAACCCTAACAAATATACATGACATGCATTCATTACTAAGGACCACGAGAGAGGCATTCCAAGGAATTTAAAAAAAAAACAACTCCTTAAAGTTGTGGTCTTTATTGGAGAATGTCAGACATTTGTTTAATATCCTAAAATCCGTTCCCACTTCTCCTTGCAGTTGCTGAGAAATGCTAAACATCATATCCGAACAGAACACAACACAACCACTTGAAAGGCCCCCACAAATAAAGGGTAGCAATCGGAAATATGGGAACTGTGTGGTTCAGAGAAGGGGGAAGATAAAGACATTACTATACAGCCGGTACCCTTCAATTCATTGTGAATGAGAATCAAAAGACGATGCATAAATTGAAGGGAAGTCGTAATGAACAATTGAGTGCTTTCTTTCGTCTTTGCCCACTCATTGTAGTGGGTACTTGTACATTGTCTTGTTCTGTATGTTCTCTTATAATTGTTGTTATTATTGTCTTCCGTGTTTTGTTGTTTTGTTCGGTTTGGGTTTTCATGAACAACATGTGACAGCAACCTAATAACAACAGCAACAATCGCAACAGGAATACAACTTGCAAGATATGCAAAGCTGCATTTATTCCGACCAGCTTAAGGAGGAAATGAACAGCTTTTTCATTCCATCTTCCTGGTTACTTGGACAGTGGAGAAGGCTAAAGCAAAGAACGTCTGCAATAAACCATTTTTGGTTTTTATTCCTTATGTTTTACAAAATATTTCTTCCCTCTAAAGAAGGACCATATTCAATGACAATGCGCTAAGATGAGGAAAATTACAAATTCTTCGAGGCTAAAATAGCAAAGGCAGGCATATACATTATGATTCGATCAAAAATGTGCAAGTGTTAAGAGAAAATAGGCAATACCTTGCAAATAGGGTACCATATTTAAATTCAAACATTGTACATCAACATATTTTATATGCGTAATTTTAACATTTTTTGCTCTATCTTGGCACATGGACTCCGAGTCTGTAGACTATGTAAAACATTCCATATGAGATACACGTGTCAGAGTAAATCAGAGTGGAACAGAACTAAATTGAGAATATGTGTGTGAGAGCGTTACTGTGACAACATCATCAAAAATGACTGACGAAATGAGAAAAAATATAATACGTGTTTAGCCATCACCGCTATCGTACGATTTTGTGCATGAATGGAGTAAATATATACTGCATACATCATAAGCTAAAAGTATGTATCTGCGCGCAAAGCCGGCTGATATTCTCCAACTAGTTTAAAATGAGAATGGCGGCATAGAAAAGTATTTTTTGTTTGTTTTATATTTGAAAGAACATTTTTTATTATTTTTATTTAATTTTCTTTTGGAGTGATCTTTCCCCCGTTATTCGGAAATAGAGGAGTAATCTACGAACAAATAATGCATTGTGTTTAAATTGCATTGTGTTTAAATCGCGATTACAGTTGTAAACGTTATTTCAATATTATTTTTATTAACTAATCTTTGCGTGTTTGCTTGAATTTCGAAAGGTGTCCACACTACTTTTGTATAACTTTTCTATGAAATACTTACACTTGATTTGTATATTCTTTCTCCCTCCCCACCTTTCACAGTTCTAGCTGCCATATCTAGCCATTTAGTGTTGCACAAATAACGATCGTAAATATCTATATATTCGTGTAATATTTATGTAAAATAAACCGCGTAGAATGTCAATGTGCGAGTATCTATCAGTCATCATCATCTTCAATGTAAAGTAAACAAAGTCAACGTCCGTCCAATCACCTTACACTTTGTGTGTCGCCAAAGAAATTCCATTAAGCCAAGTGCAGAAAATTCCATTTAATACCCTTTTCAAATATTGACATAAAGTGTATCACATTGCTGCTGATACACGTCGGTGTCGGTGGCAGTGAACAGTCAAACTAAATTCACCTACCTATTCAACTACCGGTGAGTCGTTCGGTCGGTCGATTTGTGAAACATCAGCTGGTCAAACTCAGATAGTGAAATGCCGTCAAATAATCAAGGGCCACAGATGAGAGCAGTAGCAAGCAGATAACCACTTCAAAGCCACCTGACTTCCAGCGGACGTACGCCTGGTGTTGGCGGTGTTGTTGATATTTCTTATCAGCGACAAGTGTGCGTAATTCGTAACAAATTCCGCGAGAATTAATTGAAATTGTTTGCGTGTTCTGTATGTGTGTGTATCTGATCAACTGTAGACGTGTTAGTGAATGTCGATTGCGGCCCGGTCGCTTTAATTGAAAACAAACACGCAGACTGTCGCTGAAAAACAATCCAGACAATCGTAGACAACGACGACTGACTACAACGCTAATTAAATAATTTACACCCCAAATTACTCGTTAATTTTTATTTGTGTGCGTGTGTCTCGTGTCTGCGAGTGTGAGGGAGTGAGACATAACGTCATTCTCACTCCCACCCAAAGATAACCTCCCCTGCTGCACTATGTCTATGCGCAGCAATAAATTAAATGCGGCAACCAATTTTGCTCAACAAGGCGGCCATGAGCAGCAGCAACAGCAGCAATTCTTGCCACCACCGCAATACCAACAGCAGCAACAACAGTTGCTGGCCCAGTTGCAGCAACAGCATAAATTCCAGCAACAACATCAACAACTTTCCCAATCACCACCCACCTCCCAAGCGTCACACCTCATCAATAATAGCCGCAACAACTTAGCCTCTTTGGTGGCTGCTATCAATGCCAATGACCATCATCCGTATGGCGGAGGTGGTGGTGGTGGCGCTGTCAAAGCAACATCTCCCCTAAATCCCCCACCATCATATTCAGCAGCCATAGCGCAGAATTCACCATTCCAATACATCAATCATTTTCAGCCGTCATCGAACAACGTCAATGTTACGGACGTCAATCCGAATAATAATTCGTTGGTCTTATCCTCGAACTCGACCGTGCCACATGAATCGGAAGATCCCAGAAGATGATCAGCATCAACAACAACAGCAGTTGTGTGTGGTGGCAAAGATGCAAAAGTCTGTGACAATAACGGTAACTCCACAACGCAGCAATTCCATGGATTATTTAAATTTCGAAGAGAAGCGTCAGCTGATCGCTTCGTCGTTGTCACTTTCGGATATTTTGCATTGTAATCAGCCGGGAAATGTTGCCGAGAACAAAGATCAATTAATTGGTAAGTAGAGATAAAATGCTATACTGTTGTCAAATAAGTATATAAAAAAGCGTAACATAAATTCAAATCCCTGTCTACAAGCAGAAGAAGAAGACTCTGTTCTGTAGAATAAAAATACAAAGTTCCCAAAAATATATTAATGAAGAAAAAATTGTAATTATAAATCCAATATTACAAACATAATTCATCACAATGCGTTTATAATTCGTGAATTGTTGGAATTGTAAATCCAACTTATTAAAATGTAATTTCTAGTTTAACGATTTGAAATTAATGCTTCAGAATTGCAACTGACATATTTTGAATTGTATGGCGAAGATAGGACCATGATGTTCATATTCTTCAAATTCGAAATTTATACACTCGATAAAACGAAGATTTATCATTACAATTTCTTAGATTTTAATTTTTTTCATAGGAAACAATTATATTTTGTGGTATAAAACATACCTATTATTCTTAATTTTATTTGAGATGACGTTCAAGCTAATTCACAACATAATACAACACAATCATGCCACCATGTGCCACATAAAACAACATCGAAGCGGTACAAGATGATGGCGATGATGTTGACGGGATGGCATTGTGTCATTAGTATTCCTCAAAACGAATTAAATTCAATTGAAAATAATGGATGTCGTGTCAGTTAAAATTTCAGCAACGTTTTGTTGGCGGGTCCAAAAAAAAAAAAAAAAAAAAACAAATATTCCCTCATCTCCTCTTCTTTCATTTGTCTCACACAAATTCAGACGACTGACAAACGATTGGTGTGTTGAATCAAACGACAATGTTCCACTCATGTCCACCTCCAGTATCATAAAATGCATTAAAGCATCGATTCAAAACTGCTCAAATTTGTATTTTAAACGAAAATCGCATATTTAAACTTAAACCGCCCATCATCGCCAGTACTGCGCAGATTAATTTCTATTATTTGGAAGTGAAAAAAAAAACACAACAAAACATTACTCGATTGTATTTGTGTAGAATACGAGAAAAGGAAAACAAATTGTATCGTGAAATCACAAAATCAAAATAAAAAAAAAACAATATTGCCTGTCAGTTAACTAAATATCATCGAGCTGATGATTCAAGGTTATTCTTCATCATAACCAATACATTTTGCATTCAATTTTACGTTTTGGGCTTGGTATTGCTTGTATTTGTGCATACGACTGGGAGGGAGGGGGCGGGAGTACTTTGCATGTGCTAACAATTAAATTTATGGTTGACTATTCATAAAAAATCCCTTTTTAATGTCATCGCCGCTGAAATAATATTTACTTGTGTCATTACCAATGTTTGAGTATTTTTAAAACAATGTTTGTATATACAGTTAAGCCTCGAATGATGCATTTTGGAATAGAATACGAGAAAATGCCCAATTTTATATATTGTTGGAGAAATTTAAATCCGATTTATGAGAATCATTTATTATTTCAATTTTTATTTAGCAATCGCACTTAATTGTATAATTGCTCTATAATATCATCCAACACCAGCCAATGTCTAATGCTTTCATAATTCGAATCTGTATTGTATGTATTATTTTCATGGTCATTTGTATTTCGATTTAATGTCACTTGGCTTACTGTCACTCGAGAGATGATGACTCATTTGATTGGTATTGGCTGTGACTGTGGCACGAGTTTGTCAATGTGAACTGTACTCAGTTACCTGGCTAGCTGAATAACAAAAAATAAAAAGTAACAGCCAACTCTCGTTTGTTGCATCAGTCTGTTGTCTGTAATGTTTGACGACTGATGATGTGTCTGTCGTTTGTTGCGGTCACTTGTCCATTCTATTTGTTGTAATGCATTTTCAAATGCCGGTAATAACATTTTCACTTCGTTTTTAATTAAAAATTCCAACCATTTCTCGATGGTTTTAACAATTACACACATACAAACACACATACACGTGTTGTGTGTATATGTGTGTGAGTGACGTTTGCAGTGTGTCTATGAAAGATTATTTATTTGTCTACATGTCTATAATTGCCCATTTATAATTGGATGTTATTTGTAATGTCCAATGATTTATTGCTAATTTGAACAGAATTGATATGAGCACCAATATCGTTTGTACAATAATGCGATTTGATGGAATGTATATATAAATGTGTCAGTCCTCAGTATTGTTAGTATTCAGACGATTATTGAATTTCACAAATTGCATTCGAAATTAGTTGTAGAGATCTTCAAAGTTCACACACATTGTAGTCTCGATACAGAATAGTAATAAGTTGTTCAGTTTCCCTAGAATTAGTAGTTACAAGGTTATGAAGTTATATGCACCGGTTTGTTGTATGATTTGTTGCCATATTAAATGTAACTTTATAATGCCTCTCTCATAGAAGTCCTGCTCTCTATTTGAAAAAAAAAACTCTAGTAGTCGATTTTCACAATCCTCCCTAGAGACCAATTTTTTTATCATTAAAGAAATTTTGCAATGCAAGAAAATGATTATAAACGCTTGGTGCCTAGTCCGGACTGTATGGCGGACCCATTAAAACTTCCAGTCCAATCTCCCAAAGTTCTGGCGTGTCACTGCAGATGTGTGTTGCCTAGCGTTGTCCTGGTAGAACACCTCTCCTGTTGGCCAATTCTGATCAATTGTAGATGTCTTCAAACAGTTTTACGGTCGATTTTTAGCTCCTGGGCGATATTACGACTGCCCACATTTGACCGGCATATTGGCAGTAGTAACATTTTGATAATTTCTCCGATTTTATCGACATTTTCGACGACCGACCTACCTGTGCAAGGTGCATCTTTAACATCAAAAATTCCTGAACGGAATCTACGAAACTAAAATAATGGGTTGTTGCCGTATAGGAACCATAAACACCATTCACAGTTTTAGCCGTTTGGCTTACATTTTCGCTTTTGTCAAAGAAAAACTGTAAAATGTGCCGAATTTTCTCTTTGTTCACTTCCATTTTTAACACCCTGTAACTCACAACTGAATGCACCAAACAAAAAACAGCAAAATAATTTTTTTACTGCGAAGTGACACCTTTCCAATGAGCATTAATCTGAAATTGTTTGATCGATAGATTAATTAATATAATATCAGTGTCCGATTTAACCCAAATTTGTACATCGTATTATTTTTGCCGAATCTCCATCCATCACGTCTGGTTCCTCCACAATATGTCGAAGTTTGTTATTTTAAGCTTATAAATTTTTAAATCCAGATATGGAATTTTTCGATTCAATCCTTTTAATACCTCCCTCCATAAACACAGACATTAAAACACAGTAATTTAGAAATAAATAAAAATAATATTTTTTTTTGGAATTAATAAATAATTTTCAATTAAAACATGTATTCGTTGAAATACCTTATCTCTAAGAATATACAATTTCGATTTCCTAACTCAGTTATTGGAATGTATATTATATGTATGTCATTTATTTATGTAATGCTTATCTCATGATTGCAATACCTATCTGACCCATCCCATCATTTTCTGCTTGCTATAATTATGTGACATTGCCTCTGTCATCGTTTCACTCCCATCTCCAAGTATGACTACTTTCTATAATTAGATATCACGTACTTAGATTAATGATTATATAATCATTTAATGGCTTTCTCAGAATACATGAACATACCCTCAAAGGAGCTACACTGCCTGAATAAATAAATAAATGAAGATGGTTTACTCGAAATGATTCGTCGTAACTACTCGATGGGCAAGCACAGGCACACCGACGACGTATATTATAATAAATATTTAATGCTACGCTTTATGCCAATCAAAATGTTTATCTGCTATATTCCCTACTGTTATTAGCCGTATTAATTTATTGGGAAGCTGTAGAACAATTCAAATGTGTAAGATAATATTTCTTTAAATCACAATTATCTAATTTGCAAGATAAGTGCTTTAGTTGCTAAGACTAATGTGATGTTTGACAATATTGGCTTAAATATAGTACTTAAGGTGAACTTACCGAATCTTAAATTGAATTCGAAAATCGAAACAAAATCATTGCCTTCTCTTAATTTTGTACTCATAAGAATCACAGTATTACATCTAATATCTGGTTCTTAGTCATTGCAAAAAGTTCGTGATTATTATAAATCGGCACATTTCCTCTTTCAAAAATATTCCAAAACTCACCATACCATTTCATCACAAATCACACTTTTATTTAATTCGAGTGTACATTTTTAGAACATTTTGCCTGAACTCTGTACAAGAGTTCATTAAACATTTTATGCCAAAATTAAAAAATTGATTGAAAATGTCTGAATGAAAAAGAATTCAAGCATTTAATGCACATGTTACCAATTTATCGATTATGGCGCTACACAACGAAGCAGAAATAAACGAATACGAAAACATTACTATACATTTCCGAAACACAGTCGTCCATAGACATGTCTATACATAGCAGTTTATTATGCGGCTGGCCGTATGGCAAATAAAATCAATTTAAACATACATTTTGAAAAGGGAGGATAGGTTCATCTGTCCATACCCCAGTACTGGCATAACGACCACAGACTAGAGCACTTACCTATCTCACCCTCTCAAAAAGCGATAAAACAACGGGAAAGATTCATTCAAAGTGATTTGTTTAAATATAGACCTCTTAAAACAGGAGATGCCGATTGGGCGGGCAGATATTGGCATATGTACGTGTATATGAGTGCCTCTCGATGTGTGTGTCTGTGCGAATTGTGAAATGAATAATGGTTTATGTTGTCCATGGTCGCTGTGGTGTTTTATAAGCTATGCATCATCATCCGTCTGTCTGCCCTGTGTGCCTACCGATTATGATGATAATAATTTATAATTTTGTAATAAAAGCTTAAACCAGTAAGGTTTTGTAATTTGAAGTTATCATCAGCGGCGAAACAGTCTCCTCAGCATCATTAAAATATTACTGTCCTTATCATCAGCATAAAATAGCACCTCTCATTAAAACAAAAACCAACAACAAATACATAAAAGCTGTTATTATCCTGCCCATGTGTACGGAACAAGGTCAATGTTTGCTGAATCAGTGTTGCCGACAATTTTAAAGAGTGCCTTTGGGTCCATTTGAGTTTATGTATACTGTGAGAAAAGCTGTAACAATTTGTTAAATCCTCATAAATAGAGTAAACATAAACCATTACACAGAAAAAATTAATGAATATTTTCATCACTTCATTTACAGCTAATTTTTTCCCATATGCTTTGAATACAAGTAAAAATTCTTAGAATCAAGAGCCTATTGTTTGCCAAAAAATGTAAATATTTCATTAATATCACAAATATTTTCCTACTTCGCTCTGCCACTATTTGCGCTCATTTTACCTCTCTCTCTCTCTCTCTCTCTCTCTCTTTTTTAGACAAAAACTTAATAACTCCTACCAAGAAAAAAACACCGCAACCACCATTCATTATTCGGCTGTATTTTGGTCTTGTTCTCCGCCTCTCCCCCTTACATGGTGTTTGTTATTTTGCACCCGTCCATTGTTTCTTTATTTGAGGCACACTTACCTCTGCATTGGCCTTACAAAATTCGCATATGTATTTTCCAAATTATTTCGATATAAATGCTAACTGCAATATATCAATCAAGTGTTGATACGAGCCCAACCCAATGATTAACATTGTTCTAAAAATCGAATAACTTATTGTTTTATAATGGGTTTGCCGACTAGGTAAAGTTGGGATATCGGATATTTGCTAAGCAGGGCTGATTTAAGCATTACTTTGTTGTCTATTTTCAACAATCAACCAATAATTATATATGTAGATTTTCTATTGATTCTAAATAAACACTTTTTACTAAAGAATAATGGAATTTCTATTCCGTAAATGAAAGTAATGGTACAATTGGCTATAACCTGTATAACCTTAATTTTTCCTTTCATTCTAAAATAATGAGCTGTAAGACAAATTATTGTACATTTAATGCCCATTAACATAAAGATAACATTTCTTCAGTGTATAAATAACCCAAAGGCCTATCTACATATTATGTAGATATGTATGTAGATTTGTCTGTCGTCTGCTTGAAAAGTGACATGATTAATTATGTTTAAGTATATGTTGCTGTTGTTTTTTTTTTTGTTTTACCGAAAATACTTGGCCACAACTAATATTTCATTCGGAAAGGCAACGTACCTACAATGACCAGAGTCGTATTATGTCGCCAGATGTGTGTACAAGTGTTGTGACCACCACCATTCATATCATTCGCGTCAGTTTGACACTAAGCCTGTCCACCACGTACATTTCACAATTAATTAATTTTATGTCATTATTACATGTGTGCTTGTATTGTTGTAACTTTTAAAAAAATATGTGTACGTTTGTTTCAAAATCGTTCGCAGGATACAGGAATATAATACAATTGCAAATACAGGAGAAATCTTCAGAGATTTTAAGAGGGCCCATGAAAGGTTTTTAATCGTGAAGGTGACACCATTTTGAATATTGCTGTTAAAAATTTATTTTCTTATGTTGGGGTTGAGTTCTCATAGTTTTTGATTCCAAATATGCTTCGGTTTATAACCAAAAAATAAATGTATTTATCTTACTGTCCACTGTTGTGTTTATGTTCATTTAACATGGAAAATAGTCATGATGTTATTTTTCATACAATTTTAATTACTCGCGAACAACGAATGGGTGGATGGTGGTAACAACTTTTACATGAATTGTTATTCTGTATTTACTCACTTATACACGTTAAAAAATTAAATGGAATATCGAGGGAGGTTTACTGCGATTTTGAAATATTGTATTTAATTATGAATCGAAGATGAGTAGAAGATGAATGTAAAACAAAGTTAAAATTAATAAAAAGTCCATTCATGCTTTTCAGCCAATTCATCCGGTAAACATTTTTAAGTTGTTCATGCAACTTCACCCAGAATATATTGTATTCGTTATTTATAAAAAAAGTTTAGGAATAAATTTTTCTAATTTTTGTTATTTTTAGTGCCGTTTAATGTTCACGTTAAAATCGACTACATATAAACGATGTGGTAATATTCTAAACGCCACCAATATGAATGAATTCATACGCTTCAGATTTCATGTGAAAACAGGTTTCATGCTGAAGTATTCAATTTCAAAAGAAATAAATGCCATGAGCCAAACTTGCCTTTAAAGCGAGCACGTTTTATTTCTCTGTGACGTCGATGTTGTTAATATGAAGTGTGAAATCTTAACCTTTTTTAATTCAGCGTGGAAGATGTGTCATATTTCCCTCATATAAAAATATAAATCAATGAAATTTTGTTGGCTATTATTAGAATGATAATAATCCCCGATGTTTTTCTTAGTGGAAGATTTGACTCATAATGTTTTTATTTATATTTAAGTGCGTCAGATCTTCCACTTGTCTGTTAAACGATCCATGTTATTTCTACTTGCCATAAACCAAAAACAAACAAAAAACAACCTAATTAGCAAAAAATGAAAATTGAATATGGGGAACATTGGTGTTTTGTTTTGGTTTTTTCTCTGCTCCCCTCATAATGCTGTTCTCATAAACAACAGCACCAACTTTTTTAGTTAGATCAATTATAAACCATAAGGAAATGTTTGAAAACAAAATGGTTTTATTTTAGTTAGATTTGTTTCTTTTTGTGAGAAAGAGAAATCATCAACAAATCTTCCAAAAGAATAAAGAAAAAAAATTAAAAGAAATATTAAAAATGAACAAGGTGTCTGAAAAGTTACGACTCATCAAGAGAAAATGTGAATCTATTATTGTTATTTCACTCAGAAAAATATTTTAGATAAATAAATAGACAGTATCAAAACTGATATTATTGGAAATCACATGCTGACCACAATGACAAGCTACAATTCCGAGCTTAAAACGCACTTGTCGTGTGCGACAGCTGTATTAGAAAAACGTTATGCTTGCAATGAACTACCAAACTCGATATAGCCATAAGTTTTCCTGTTCATTACCGGCTATATACGCAATAACCAATGTTTTCGTGTTTTTACCAATGTGTAATGCCTAGTTTTTGGTGTAGAATATAGAAATGCCACTTGACTTGTTATTCTCATAAATATCTAAATGTTTATTATTACTTCCATATTTACTTGTTTTTTCTCTTTTCTTTCATTTCATTTCCGTAAACATAAACACACATTCGAAACTTGTCATAGCTGTTAATTATAAGTTGTGGCGGCGGCAATTGTCGCTAAAAATATTATTTCGAAATTAGGCACTTATTTCCTCCATGCACATCTCGCGATGTGTCATTTATTTTGTTGCTCATTCTCAAAATAAAATTTGTGTGAAATGACAAAAACAAATCATTATTAGAAATTATTTTTGTCTCAACAATGTGTAGTAAATTGATATTTTTTTTTGTTTTCTTCAGAATTTTGAGGGTCATATTTAAATGAAACAAGTTTTGTTTTTAGAAATGATAATATTGAGAATCACATTAAAAGAAAATAAACTTTTTCGTGCAAGTTGAAATTTAATTAGATGTATTCTAAGGAGAGAGTTTTATCCTATCAGAAGTGAAGGAGATCATACCTTGTGATTGCAGTCTTTGCTGCTGTAGTTATAATATTCGAAAGACCCCAAACCAATTAGAAGACGAACAACATATCTGTCAAATACTGCCTATTTCTTTATACGAGGGATTTATGCTCCATTTGAAAGACATCGGCCTAGATTCGGAGTTATGAATGTATTTCCACCTTGACGACATTAACATAGCTTCCTGCATAATTAGGATTTAATGCTTTTTCAATTTTAATGTTTAAAATTTATGTTTTTTTAATGATCTTGTTTAATAAAGCATACACTACAGAATGTGATAACGTAAAATTTGTCCAATTATTTTTTTTGTCTGATATTCCACCCGCAGTTCTCGTTTTTGAGAAATATAAAGCAGAAAAATCTTTTACTGCAATATATTCGTTTTATATTATACCATTCCAATGTGTGATGTATACTTTTAGGCAAAGTGTTTTAAATCAATGTGTGATACATTGCAACAGTTGTATAAACCTATTTAAACTGATTATAAGTAACATTTAAATGAGTCCGTTCTATATTGAATTGCTACACTTTTTATTAAAAAAAAAAAAAACATTTTCAATATATTCCGATTTAACAAAGTCAATTTAAATCAACACATTCATTTTTCATGTTTGTGTTTAGGTTATCAAATTGATTGTGATGACGAAAGATAATTTTATTTTTAAAACACAATTCGGGCCTTTCAACCATTCCTAGATTGTTGCTACCTATTGAAGGGTTTAAGACTGATTTTTTTTTTATAGAAAATTGTTTTCCCTTCCTTTTTTTCCCGTTGAGAAAATACATCTTTTGTTTGGTTTTTAGGCTCCGAGGGTACCCACACATTCACAATGATAGCATTCCCAATGGTTTTTTCTAGTTTCCCATTCTATTTCCGTAGCATCATTTTAGTCTTTCTCTCCTCTGTCCAATATAGTGTCAGTTATATTTATCTGTGTATCTTTATGACAACAAAATAAAGTGAATACTTTGTTCGGTATCAACTTTTCTTTTTTCTTGTTAAATATATATTTTTTGTGTCCCGTTGCTGATATTGTTGCCACATCCTGAATGCCATAGTTTCCTCTATGGCCTCTATGAATATTTGTCCAGAGTTGGTTTCAAAAACACACACACACGCATGCATTTTATGTGGACCTGCACATATGGTTGGGTAATTGCTTTACCCCGGAGACCAGTCTCACAGCCAGAGAAGAGTAAAGAAGGATATTTGTAGCCAATGTCCTTTTGTGAAATATTCTGTTGATTTTTTGTCTTCAGTTTTCGTTTTTTTTGCTTAGATATTTGTCTTTTGTTTATTTTACTTCGGTCGGTGGTAAAGGGGGGTGTACTGGCACACAAAGCATCTATAACAGCTGTTTGCTGTTTACTCTTGTCCACATTGTTATGTTGCAATTGTCCTGTTCATCAACATTGTGGATTTTGTACCAAACTGACATAATTAAGCCATTGTGGCTAAAGTTTTAATTTGAAAAAAAAGAAACAAAATGTGCTGAATGAAGTAAAATAGAAAGAGATTATTTTTGTTCTTTAATATCTTTTAGTTTTGAATTATTTAAGCAGAATTTATTTTGTATGTTTGTGTAGGAGTTGTAGGTTACTTATATACATACCACAGAGATCCACCCGACTTTATATGGCGTAAATTGTTTTTTTTTTTGTATGACACTCGAGTCTCTGTGGTCTGGTGTGTGTTTTAGAGATTACTTGTTTAAATTGTCTTGATGAAGATTTAAGATTTGGAACAGTAAATTGTATTTAAATATTGTATTGTATTTTGTCATTGTTGCAATTGTAATTTACTACTATTTCTACTACAATTAAAAAATAATACATTATGGTTTTAAGTGGCCCTTACATGTATAGATATTTCATTGTTATTGCGTTGTATGTTAATTTATAAGTCTCGGTAAACTTAACTTAGTCTAATCGAATATTGGCATTTAGAGTGGGGTATTCAAATATGGTCAACATCAATGCAGTTGATTTTCCAGCCCTGCATTGAAAATATATCAATAACGACACATCGCTTTTAGAATCGAAGTTCGCCCTTTCCTATCGTTATAAGCGATTTCGACTATACATAGATAGCAAACTTAATGTTTATTTAAAAAGGATTTTGTTAATTCCCTGTCCTCACTAAAGTAATTTCATTAAATAATTTAGATGTTCTTAGGTGGAGTTTCCTACTACAGTAATTTTAAAAAATTGTTTAGATGTGGAACTCGATCTAAGAACTCATAATTTTTTGTAATGTGTTTCATGAAATCATTTTTGCGTGACCTTCGACCAAGAAATAACAATAATTCCCTCACATATAATACACGCAAGCAAGCATTTTTCTCCAAAACACTTGAGCAACATTTTCGGAATACTCCTTGCAAGATTCTCGTGGGATATGTAGTAGAAAACTTAGAATTTGTTTTTAGAAAAACAGATTTTTTCAAAACTTTAATTAATGAACGAACAACTAATTTTATTCGAATCGTATTAAAATTCCCATCATCAATCATAATTACATTGTTTAATTTTTGGTTGCAATGAAATTCCCACACTCCAATACAGATTTTATTCTTTCAAATAAACATTTTTGCCCGCATCAATAATTTTCTACATAAATTTCATTGTTGTAGCAGTAGCAACATGAAGTTTTGGAAAATATATTCCATTACATTGGATATTATTTTAAGAAAATGTCAAATTACTTTTCTTAAATAACATTTTTGAAACAAATATTGGTTGTAAGTCGTCATTTATACGGTGGCTACAATTAAGTCACATGTTCGTTGGGGTTGCCCACATCAACACACATGTTGTTGTTGTTGTTGTCAATAATTTATAGTAATTGAAAAATGCTGTTTGTATATTTTGCTGTTGTTGTTAATTGTTTATTCTAGTGATTAAAAAGAGAGAGAGAGAGAGAGGATAAATGTTTGATTTCATATATACAATTTTTATTATGTATTGGAATGTAATTTATGGCATTTGGTTGCCACTCCTCGTTGCACTCTCCGCTTTCATAATGATGGAATGTAAACAAAGACAAGAAGTACAGGTGGTGGTGGTCACTTTAAAAAACAAAACATCAGCGGTGCGGTGAATTCTGTTGGGCTCATATGACAGCTGGCAAATTTGTTTGTATAAAATTCAATATTCCGTCGTTATTGTCATTGGCACATTGTTACACACTGCTGGTTGATTAACATTATTACTCATCATCATAATTGCAAACAACAAGCAGCAGCAGACACACACACGCAAACAATTATAGCTTCTGGTATGGTCCCTTTTGGATTGTATTTGCTTTGCTTTATTTATAACATCTGTATGAGATTTCCATGACTGAATATTTTGGTATTTTTCTTGATATCAATTCACAATACAACGATATGTTATTTGTGATTTGTTCGTAATTATTTGAAGGTAATGACAAAAAATTTCATTCTTCCTTAATTGGTTTTCTCAATAGTCGAGGCTAAGTGTTACAAAATTTTACGACCAAACCTTTGTTTATGTATACAAATATTTTTTGATTCAAAACAAAAATAAATGACATATTTTTCAAAACCAAGGAGGTTATGCATGTAAGTGTTACAAAATTTTATTTGTTGTTGCAAGGTTATGCATTAGGCCATGCAGTAAGGACAGTTGATATTTACATATTTTGTCAAACTATGTTGTTTTGATTTGAATTTCAATAAAAAAACATAGTATACCTTCACAAAAATCCCGAAACATGCTAAATTCCATTTCTCATGAATTTGATACAGCTTACTATATATTACTACAGTGTGATATTAAAAATGGAATATATCGATCCATTTTTAAAAAGCCACATATAATTATGCAATGGGTAGAAGAGATTCTAGGAAAGTTCCATATTTTTTTGTTGAAAATTGGAAAAATCCGCTTCTATTTAACGGATAGCCCCTTTGGGACTATGCCATATTTGATACTATAATCAACAAAAATCTCGATTAAACAGTTTTTGTGTGTGAACTAAGAATAAATTATACACAAATTTATAAATATATTTCACTACAACGGGAGTTAATAAAATACCTTTAATCATATCTAAGTGTCAAGTAATAATTGTCACAAAACAAATAATATCTTACCTTTGTCTAATATCTTACCTTTGTCTCTGGAATTAGACAGACTGTCGGCTGCAACTTGTGAAATGCATGAGCTTTGTTTGGCGAATCACATTTCATGTGTGACAGATTGCTAAAGTTGTCACTAATGACAGTTTGTCACAGCTTGGATGTTTGCGGTGGTTTGTTTTGTCGCTTAATGAATTTTACTTTCGAAATTTTCTTTTAAATAACTGATGAAAATCTTCAGCAACAATGCCGCAAGGAGAATGTTCAAATTTCATAAATATTAAATGAAGAATGACATTCGAAACCGTGCGTGTTTAAACTTGAAATTGCTGTGGTTTATTTTAACATGACATTATGTTTTAAAATCAGCTCAATTCTGCTTGAAGAAGACAAGTGTCGGCATAGTCCATAAAAAAGCAAATAAACTTTTATTGTGTTGTTATAATAAAATGAACAATCGTAAATTTTGAACATTATGAATTTTAATTTATAGATTCGTACCGTTTAATTACAGTTTAAAACACTAGCAAATACATAAGCGGTGGCTTTTTGGTTTTTTGTTTTTTTTTGTATGTTACGATTGAATACCCAATTCACATTTTGTTGTTGCAAGTCATTGTTTTATTTCGACGCTAAAATATAATTTTACGCAATTATTTATTTTTAACGTTATTGGTGAGTGAAAATAACAATAACAACAACAGTTATAATAAAACTAATACAAATATAAATAAAATAAAAATGATAAATAAAACGCAACAATACTCACAACAACAAAATGCAACATAATACCCACATGCGCGGGGAACTAACTAGGATAGTTTATTTCAGAACTGGCTTATTCAAATATGAGTTCTGAGAGTCTGTCATAGACTGTAGAGTTTGTGGCCACAAATGAGTCCTGATATAGTTTTTTTTTTTTGATGCATATTTTAATATTTAATATTTTTTTTTTTTGGTTTTGAATACATCGAAAATGTCTTCAAGTAGTAGATATAGCTGACAAATTAAGTAATACATATAAATATATATTGTTACTTCCAAATTTTATTCTGTCATTTTTCATTAATATTTTACGTTTTAGTTTTCTTATTTTCTTCAATGGAGATTGCACTCCTAAAATGTATTGTATTTATATTTGTCTTATTAGTAAACATGCCATTAGTGACGTAACCATGGTTGCCACTTTCCGCACAAATGGCGAACATAGAAGAAGACCAGGCATGGAATATGAATGATGGTTGCATGAAAATAAAAATTGTACAATAACACAATGGAAAGAATATGCAATCTGATGGTATATTTTACTGTTGCTGCCTTTTTTATTGCTGTTGTTATTGTTGGCGATATAGGCTGACTGGTACCAGACGCATACGCATTAACAAATAAAAAAAAAAAAAAATTAAAAATATTAAATAATTTCTATTGCAAATGTTGTATTCATTGGCTATATAATACAAATGCAGAAGTAAAGGAACTCCATTGTTGTTCTCCCTCTTTCCTCCCGCCATTCATTCGACACAAATCAAAAGGTTCAATTCAAATGTACATCCATCCATCCATTCATTCATTTAATTCATTGTAACAATTGTTGCAATACTTGTTTTGCATTCAACCAAACAGACAAAAAAAAAACATCCATCCATACATTAAATTTATCCAAGAGGCATCGAGTCCACCAACCAATGGTTTTTACAATTGGAGTGATGATTCGTTGTGGTCGGCTTTGATACGGAACAATATAGATAGCGGGTGTTTTGAACAGAAAGGCATGATGTTCTAATTAAAATCTCACAAGCCTCCTAATATCATAAATATAAAACTATTTATTTATGTTAAATTTAACCAATCTGCACTCATATTTTTATGCTTTCACGAGTACTGAGTTATTTCTATAATACTAATAAATATTTTCTTCTTTTATTTTTTAGGTAAGAAAAATATCTATTCTTAGAAGAAATTATGGGTATGTAAAGGAACCTTATGTAATATGAAGACTAATCGCAGATGCAGCAAGGTTAGGAGGTTGGGACCTTATACTCCTTAATGATCCTTCTGCCAGTCCATCAGTATATTTTTAAGGGTTTATTAAAAAATATTGACATCTCTTGATTGACAAGATTAAAAATCGCGCTTGTAGTTAAACCAATCTTATTAAAAATATTCTTTATTATTCTATAAAAAAATACCTTAAAATACTCGCTTAAAGTTTCAATTATGCTTAAAAATAAAAAAAAAAATCTGCGCTTTTCCAAATCCAATATTTGAATGTAAATTTGCATGCATTGTTGCATAAATTGGGGATGTGCGCAAATTTTAAAGACTACTTTTAGGGTTCAAAGACATTTTTCGCCAACACAAACTTGTACTATGATGCATTTTAATAAGGTACTTACGACGCGGCTCCCCCTCATAACAACTGCAATTTTTTTTTTTCAAAAATTACTCAACTTCTCCCCCATCACCAAGATATATTCTTAGGCGAGAACAATGATATCTCAAACACCTGTGAGAGAATTTCCTGGTTTATGTTGTGTACATAAAATAAAAACAAAAACTACTTCAACATAAAATGAAAATAAAAAGTTTCATCGCCATTGCCGTGGCTGATGCTGGGCTGGGCTGTAAATACATCTCCTGGTGTAAGAAGTCATTGGAATCTTAACGCCACGCTGGTGCTGTTGTTGTTCTTAATGATGGAGTATTTTTTGCACTTAAACCATTTCGCATGGCAGCGGAAATGGAGATAATGACACGGAAGAAAAGTAGCATCAACAACTAGGCTCCCCACTGCAATTGTGTGACTAGCAGTGTCATTCCCTTCCCCTTGGGCATAGTACAAAAGGATACCCCTTGCTGAGCATAAGTTGGTAAAAGACGAATGTGTTGTTGTTATGCCCGAAACATGTTCTACGACTAGTTTTAATTAGCACTTGACTGTCAAGGATGACAAGTCAAGTATGTCTTTAGTGTAATTGGAAAAGGAAATGACATGATTAGGAAATTCGTGTTAACATGTTTCCTGTTAATGTGGCCCATATTAAGAAGTTCACAGTTCGATGCATACTTTAAGGCGCCCAGAAATCAACCGCCATATTTAGTGTATATATTTGAAATGTCATGTGACTAGACGACATAGATTCTTTTATTGATTTTTTGCAGTTTAGTTTATTGTTCGCTGTTTACCTCAACTTGTTTTCTGTTAACTCTTTTTTTCGCCATCTCACTATCCTTTGGCAGTCGTACAATAATTTAATTTTTGTTTTATATAATATTAACAAACTCAATATTGGCTTAAAGCCAAAAGAAATAAAAGCGAAATCAATTGTTGGCAAACTAGGCAATACTCTAGACCAAGTTACATTAGACACATTAGCAACAGAAATAACAACAACAGCAACAACAAGAAACGACAACGAAGGCTGACAACTGAAAGTCAGTTGTAGTGGTGAAGGTGGTATCTCTGGAGGCAAAATATGAGTAAAACAATTTTTTCGCTAGTACCAATGGCACCAATGCACAATGGGGCAAGTAACTAAAATTTTTAAACTTTTTTGTTATTGACATGGTATTGTGATAATATTAACAATACTAATAAAAAGTTTAGTTAAAAAATTATATTTGCTCAATAATTAAATTGACCAATGTTACTGAACGTGTGTTTACTTTCAAAATACTCCACGTTCATTATGAATTTTGACTCCCTTTTACCCATTGTGCAATTATAGAATTGTTTCTTTCTCTGTTATGCCAGACTCATATCGAAATGAATTTTGGTGCCACATAAAAATTGATAAATGAAAGTGGATAAAATGAAAAGTCATTTTGGAAACGACTACGAATACTACGAATATTTTGCGAAAAATAAAAACTAAACTTCATATTAAATGCCAACTACGCTAAGCTAGAGGGAACGATTTAAAGAATATACTCTAAATGTTTTGTAGATATTATCGATGCCATAAGGATGAAGGTCACATATACGATAGGTAGTTAAACTATTGGCAATACTACGAAGAGCCTAAACAGAAACTATAATATGAATTGGTGGAAAATCGTACAGTTGAAAAAGGAAATCTATTTGCATACACATGTGAATTTAGTCGATTGTAGTGATTACAACAAAAAACCGAAAACTGTGAATATTATGAAGAAAATGTGGAATAGGAAGGAACAGATATTAGCAGAAACCCTAAGTAGGGTGTTTCAAGTCCTAAAACCCTAACAAATTGTAAAAATATAATATCTCACTTCGAAGTATGGGACTACGAGTATAAAAAAACTAGTTTGAAATAGTGGAATGTCAGTGCATTTACCTCTTGCCTTGAGTATTTAAGAAATGGTCAATGGGATGAAATAATTTTATTGTGTGGACCTTCATAAAACAATTTTCGTATATATTTCAAATTGAACTTTAAAAAAATCTTGCATATATATTTCCTTAATTTAAAGAAATACCATGCCACAATTTTTTATGCTTATCTATCGTGTATCGGTTTTCTTTTGCAATATCTATAGAAAGTTAATCGTGACTGTGACTTATCTTTGTTGGTTATCAACGACAATCAACAACGGCGCTATTGCGATTTTTTTCCCCTCGGCATTACAAAACTACATTAAAAAAACAATGTTGAGTCATCATTCTGCTTCCGCCCTCTTCTTCCTCCAGTTTTGTTTGATTCCTGTTGACAATGACGTATCGGCATTACAAATCATTTTGTTTTTTGGAAACTATAAAAACTATCGATAATAAAATACGCCAAATCGCCAGAGTGTTTGTTAAGTTCAAATATTTGTTGCATAGCCATGCCCCATTCATTAATTGTTATGCAAATTCGATACAATTGCAAATCGAATCAAACTAAATCTCATTTCGCCGTATCTTTGACTTCGTAAAGGTTCATAAATTATTGTAAACAAATATTTGCCCCAAAGGGAATTGTGATTTTGAATAGAAATATAAATATGAAATATTTGTGCTGATAATAAATAATTAGCATTATTAACACATTTCGAAGCATTTCACATCATTCGTTTTAGATTGTGAAACACTGTTGATTTTATTTATGAACTGTAGATACATATATACGATTAATAATCATAAAATGTATTTTTTATTAGCAACTTTAAGTGCACTGAAATATATTTTTGATCAACTGCATTGCAAAATGTTGAAGCTGTTAATGTTGTTCCACGGTTTCAATTTGCCATTCATTCTAGTATTTGTTAAATGAATTTTTCCATCCATATAGTCGATTTATTGTGTCAGCATCAAGTGACGGCAAGAGTGATTCTCAAACTTTAAACGCATTTTTCTCGAAGCAATGTTTTACGAATGGCGGGCACGATAACTCAAAAACTAATAATCCAATCGGTTCCAATTTTTGACACGTTTCTCTGGGAGTGTATAGCTATCGTATGAACTGGGATAAAGCCAATCGATGAAGAAATTCCTTATTTTTCAACATAGTTTGTGGTTAAAAATAGGCGAATTAAAAAAAAAAAAAAATAAAAAATTGCAAAGATCCGCTATTTTGTTAATATTTGAGCGAAATCAATAATCCTAGTTCATCCTAACGTTCTTGGAATTTCCGGATTCCGATGTTCCAGTAAAGGGTTATCATCCCACTATCAAAAAAAAGGACTTTTCTTTAATCATCACCAAAACCAACAACAAACAAATTTTGCCAATTATTTTTCTTCTCTTTTAAATCTTTAATTATATATATGTAAGGTTACAAACATTTACCAGCCCAATGAAAATCTTGAAAATTTAAAATCAAAAATGGGGAGATCCCCTTAATCGGGAAATCGATTTTTAGTTATATGAGATACATTATTTTCCAAAATGTTGACCATTCGTAGAAGTAGGGAACCGATAATCGAACATTGTCACCGCCGACGCTGTCGGCCCATAGATCTTTCGGAGAATTTTTGCCTCAAAAAATCCAAGAGCTGCCTGTTCTGCTTGCGCAAGTACCCATGATTCAGATCCAGCTGGATGTTAAAAAGGTCACATGACAAACTATCACCTTGTATGAATCCTCGTTCGGTATTGAAGGGCTGTGGGTGATCCTTTCCGACTTTTACGTATGACATTGTGCTAATTAAAGTTCTCCTGCATAGCCGTATTAATTTTGCAGTAATGACCAACGCAGACATGAAATGTGTCCATGAGTTTTTCGTGGGTATTTTTCAGGATTTGGCACAGTGTGAAAATTTGGCCTATAATGGATTTGCAAGGACTGAAGAAGTATTGATACGATTCAATACTATCATTGGCTATGGGCTTCAGGCGTTCACAAAGAACCTCTGGATAGAATTTTATATGTGATGGGAAGGATGCTAATAACTCTATAGTTGGATCGGGATTTTGAAATTCCAAGCATTGGCATAAAAAATGGTGTTATTATCTCCTGAGAGCCACGGGGACCTACACAAATCTGAAACCTATTACCATTTTGCCTTCACAATTTGTGTTGACTTCATTTGTATCGCCCAGTATTTAGATAGTGAAAATTTGAATGCATTCAGCTGAATATATAGATGTCTCCCTTGCTTTTGTAACGTCGTTAAATTTATTATTTTTATTTATTTATTCGCTTCAGTAACATAATCTTGAATTGTCACAATGATATTTGAGGAGGTTGTTTTTTGTGAAAATTTCGTTTTTTTTTACAACTTGTTTACCATTCTGAACTTCAGTCGTTGACAGTCTATTTTCATTTTTTGTTTTACTGCAACAAGTGAATGAATGCCGTCTAAAATGTGAAAATGATACTGTGTCATTTGACAATTAATTTCATGTGAAGTAGCAGCAGTGTAAAATAAAATTCAGACCCAGTGTTGGGTTGTTGTTGCTGTTGTTTTTTTCTGTTGACAGACAATGCATGAGTTCATCTTCTGTTGTAATGCATGCATGTCGCTTTTGTTGTTGTCATCACATCACATTACAGTTTTAAGATTTCAATTTCATTTGTTTTTATTTTTATAATTTTGTTTTTTTTTTTTTCAAATTAGTTGTGTTAATAATTTAAACATTTCATTTGTTTGGTGTTTTTGTTGTTTTAGTGTCATTCTTCGTTGATTTTGTGTGTCTGATATGGGATGTCGTTCGTTTCGTTTAGTGTGACGTTCCACTCATTTAGGTGTATACAAAATTACGATCGTGAATTTACTTTCATTTTTAAACGGTTCGTATTATTATCGCCGGAAAAAATGTTATGTTGGATACAGGTTGTCACAGTATTACAAAACCTAATTTAAAAAAAATTCAAAATATATTATAAAAAAATTATATGAAATTGTATATTATTGTATATTGATATAAACATTCTCTATTGAGACTTACATAGTTGTATATAGGTGAATATCTGTTACGTCTATTTGAAGGGTTTCCTTTGCTAATTTTGTTCTTATCTGTAAAATATATATACATCTCAGAAATATTTCGTATTTTATATAATTTTCGAAATTATATTTTTGTAACACTGTTCCTTAGCATTTATTTGTCTTATCGCCCATTAAAGTTTGTGTGTGTGTTTTTTATGTTTTTCTTTTTTTGGTTTGTTTTGGTTTTGCCTCTTTTGGAGTCGGCTTAAAACCCATTTAATTGACTTTTGTTTTTTATGATAATTTTACTACAAATTTTTTTATTGAGCTCATTACTTGTGTTGACTTTTCTGACACCATATTTTTTTTTAAAGTTGCCTTTGTCATGTAGAGCTGTCTAATTTGTATCGCTTGTTTTTAAGGTCCCATTTGCGGTTGTGTGTCGTAGTGGGGTGTAGTGTCACATGTATACCGTGGGGAATACGATGGGGGACTGTGAATATCGATCAATTTTCAGTAGCCGGAAGTTTTATTTTTCATAATTAACTCTAATAACAGTTAATTATAATTGACTCCATTGAACTTTGGGAGAATGTTTTGCTGTTGTTCACGATCAATCAAGTTGTTATTTTTAATTGTAAAAATTATATTTTTCAAGCGTTTGGTTTTTATGTTTTTGTTGCTGCTCTCAGCCAAATTGGAATAATGTGTATTTTCAAAATAGTCAAAGCATTGACATCATTAGTCACAGCTGAATTGTCTGAAAAAGGCTATGTCCCCGATGTCGCCAATATTTCTGTCAGTATGTATTGTATTATATAGATGAGTCGTTTTTAAGTGTATGTGAACCGATGATTCCGTTGGAACTTATTATGCTCTGATTATTCAGATGTGAAGGATTATGCGAAGATTGAATTTCTTTAAACAGGTGAACCCAAAGCGACGCTAGAAAAATTTCGATATAAATCTGATAAATATGATTTTTGCAAAAAATTGACTTTCAGAACATTCAGAACCTAGTGCCAAGCCGTTCCAGAAGATATATTAATGGTTATAGCACCAATCGATGCCTTGATATGTTCTCTGTCCAGAATTTTGCGACCGTTCATAAACTTAAGAAGTAGTCGTTGAAAATGGCATGTAAAAATTTAAGATTTAGTATTTTTGGTTGGCATTATGTAGCACATATTCTTACCAAAAATTATCAATTTTGGTCCATCCAAAATCAATCTTCTTTGATTTTCAAAACGTGTTCAAATATAATTTTATTAAATAAAATTGTGCTGCCATTTCGGTCCACCCTAGAGATTTTTTATTTTTTTCTTGCAGAATCGTAATTAGTGTTCCCGAAAACCCCTATATGTGCTATTTATTTTTTTATAAACCTACTGCTCTAATTATGACCAAAAAATTGCGTCTCAGACCCACATTTCCAAGGAACATTGAAATACTTGTCTTAATTCGTAATATTTTTTTTTTAATATTTTGAGCCACTGGCAGGCGTTTCCATTATGATATGGCCTCAAACAAGAGACATTCTCGATATTTATAAAACCCTTTTGTCACTATTTCAACAATTGTAGTCTATACTACCTTTAGATCCTTCGCATTTGAGAGCTGTTAAACTAATTTTAATACGGATTTTTACACATTTTAATCAGACCCCCATTCTAACGACATCCTAGAATTTTATATGGCAACAGCTAGGTTTATTGAACTATTGTGGATTAAAAAGTATTAATATCTCCCTGTCTGCTATTGTTGTTTCCTTTTTGTCTTAATAGAGAACTTTTTTCTTGGTTATACTCATTTGTTTTGCTCATAGATGTGCCGGTCGCAAAATATATTTTTTCTCGCATGCTACAAATTTTTACTAATTTCTCTTTTTCAACTTCTCAAAGCAAATCCCCCAAATATTTCTCTCATAACTGTGCATGGCGCACTGAGAAATTGCGCACACTATGTTTTTTTGTTTGTTGGCAATTCAACAATAATTGACGCCATTCTCTCCCTCTCTCTCTTTCTTTGTCTTGGTCTCTCGCTCATTTTATTACAAATTATTGGCGGGCAATAAATAAGCCTAAAGTGTTGTACGTACAATTCTTTTTTGCTTCGTTGCAATCACAGATAAATATACAGAGATATCACACAATTTACTATCGAACATCGACGCTGGACATGCAAGGAAGGCACATGGTATGGGCCTGTCCACTGACTTTTTGTGTATATATTATTTAAAAAATAGAATAAAAATAATGATAAAATTGAAAATTTATGTTTGTTGTTTTGGTTTGGTCATTCTAAATTGAACTTTGACATTTGTTGTTGTTTTTAGTACCCCTATGTACTGACAATTGAAGTAATCTTCCCTTTCTTTCCTTTTTCCAATGTTGTTGTTGTTTTATTGTTCAAACAATGAAGAAATGTCATAATACAAATGTTCAGATGGTGCTGCTGTTGTGTTTACAAGTCTTTTTATTTGATTTTAATTTATGTAAATTTTGACACAAATTTTAATGCAAATTTTTTCTGCTGAAAACCGGTTATTGTCTGATTGTTAGTGCTTAGCCTAGTACACATTGTGACGACGTCAGTAACTATTCACTGCGCAACTTTATACGAGTATCGGACGGCGGCAAATGGTGATGAGGCGAGGCTTTTTTGATGATTAGGTTTCTTTCACCAGTTTAAATGTGGTTACTTTCTGGGTATTGTTGTGGCAATGTTTGTGGTTGTTATTGTTGATTATTAGTTTTTGTTGTTGATTTTTTCCACTCGATTTCAATTGTACTTCTATTTACATATGTATATTATATTAATAAATAGTTATTCAACGTGATTTGGTCCGGCTGTAGCATCTTTAATGAAGCGTGTAAAATTAACTTTAAATGATTTAAGATTTTTTTCTTAGATTGACATCATCATCACCATTTTGTGATTCGCAGTTTTAATTTGGAATATGACGACTGGTTGTTTGAATCACTAGCAAAACGATATCATCAGCATCATCTGTAATTCTATACAGTATTTGAATAAGTGGCAAACATTTGCAATTGTATTCTTTATATTATTTTTTTCTTGCTCGATTCGTATTAAGTCTCGCAGTTGGAATATAAAATGTTGAAGACCACAAATGGGTCATATTTTCAGTGCATGTTGCGAACGAACGTGTATTCATATTATGTACATACGACGTAGAAATAATTTATTTTTTTTTTAAATGTGATAAAAGGAAAGACACATAGTTTATGATCGCAAAGGGTGTATTTATTAGGCAGTAGTTTATATATTTTTTTATTTTACATTTGTATTTTATTTATAATTTTAATATTAAAATATTAAAATTCTCTTGTATCTTATTTGAACCCTGAAACTTCATCTTCATAACCCAATTTATAGTTTGCATATGAGTCGGTTGAATCTTCCATGTGGAATGGCTTCAAATATTACGAAAGTAATTTCCATTTTTTTAATGGTATATTTTTCAAACCTTGTGGCACATATCAAATATTTCGAACATTCTTCGTGCATGTGTGGCTTTTTATGTGTCACCTTAATTTGTATTTTCTTTATAGTTTAACCGCAAAACAAAAAAAAAAAAAAAATTAACACACACGTCATGAATAAGCCGATCATTGATACTTATTATGGGAGGAGGCATGAGAATGCGTCAAGTAGAAGATGATACATAAAAACAATGACATTTTAGTATACGCATGTTCATTGTATTTATATACAAATGATGATTAGAAAATGTAGAAAACGAACGGTTTCCTTGTTATTGCTACGGCGGTATGTTTTAGTTATTTTTTAACCGATATCCGTGCATTCTTACAATGAAGGTCGTTATTTTTCGTCTACTTTTGAAATTGTTCTATGTACACATACACAAATCTTGTGGGATTTCTACCAAGAAATAAAATGAATCGTTTCTTGGTCAAATATTTTCGCAGTGCCAAAAATCAGTCAGCTTAAAATTTTAAAATTTTTTGGTATTTAAAAGTCATAGTCCAATTTTAGTTTGGTATTTCGTTTTCTCCTGAAAGTAATTTACCATGGCATAATTTACCCTTAGGGTGGAGGGTATACAAATTTCGGCCCGGCCCAACTTAACGACATTTTTACTAGCTCATTTCATCTTATAGTGATATCTTTGCTTGTCTCCCTGATCCATAAGTCGAATTGGAACTCACTGCAACTGCAAATTTGTATTTCTATTTGTTTACAAAATTGTCTGTTTTTTGTGTGGTTTTTTAAACAACACTTATTCTGAAACATCACTTTTTCTTAATAATCTCAATCTGGAACACTGTACAAAATGTTCAGTACTAGTCACTAGTTACATATCTTTATTCACCAATAGTAACGGTTAGAATATTACAGATACGCAAACATCAATTGATCAGACACAGCAAAACACTGACTTTTGCATGAAAAACAAAACAGTAGCCGAAGTTCAATGAATCTTATTACGGAAAAGACAACAACAACAATGACTAAAGCCTAAAGAAGCCAGTTCACGAGCACGCTTAACTGTTCATCTGTTCGAACTTCTATCCACTCGAATCGAACAAAAACATGGCCAAAGTGCATACTTTTGCATTATCGATTAACTTCAAGTAGCTGTGTAACTCTGGCCCGAGGCACTGCTATCGTTGTTGCCGGTCAATCAACAAATCAACGATGTGCCCACACTGCTGGCTGCCAGTGTGTCAGTTGTAGAGCAAAATGCAATTCATGTATTTAAGCGTAACAAAATGAGATCTGCAACAATGATTATTGTAACAGCGAACCGAACGAGACTGACAAACAGTCAGTCATCCATTCATTCAGTCCAGTATCAATGTTAAAAAGATTGGAATGGCAACGTTTCTCTGGGGCCACTCGAATTCCATTCAAGCGTAAATTCGTTTCTTTAACTATGTCTCTGGAATTGACCTGCTGCCATTGTCCGATTGCTGCCTGACTGTGCCACAGAAAACTGTAAGTGACCACAGATGTTTTGTGTTGTGAGTACGTAGATTGGTGCTCCTCCAAATGGATGGCGTTGACAGTTGTTCTCCGTTGTACAAAGTTTATTACACTTTTTTTGTAAAAAATGTAGTTTTGTTTACATACAATTTTTGTCGGAGACATACATACGCTTGTATGTGTATCATTGCTAAAAATCGTTTTGGAATTGATTAGTGGGGAACCGTTTCTTTTACTTTACAGTTTTTGTCTGTATAGAATTCGTTTAAATTGTTTTAATGTTTACTTTTTAATTTACCGAAAAATATGATACACACAATAAATAACCGGTGTTTCAAAGATTTATTTATAATTACTATTATATACTCATCCTAAGTTTACCACAATTGCTTTTATCGTGCCTTTATTGGTCTAAAGAAAGTCTAATTAACCTTAAAACCCACTTGATGGTTGGTATTCTGCTGCTTGAATCGACCAAATATCTACTCAACGGCATTCTCATCATCTATACACCACCTCTGCGTCAGGTGAACTAGGAGATACACCAATGATAACAGCTAAAGAAGAAAAGGTTCTGACACACAGCCCAAAGGTAGTGAGTAGTCACCACGAACTGAGACACAAACAATCCTCAGGCATTGATGCGAACTAATTATGGAAACATTAAGGCAACGACAACAACACCAACGAGATGCAGCTAACATTTGATGCAATTTATTGTGGCATTTGAACAAGTCGACGTCGTTTGTCTGGAAATGTTCAAATTAATGTGAACGGGCTACAAGTAGATGATTGCATGCTTAACTTGGGGAGAGTGTTAAAACGATAATCAGCTATGGAATTGTTAAAACAAATTAGACAAATTCATGAAATTCATGGACGTAGGAAGGCATCAGGGATTGATGTAAGGTATTTAACCTCTTGTGGCCCAATGTTGGCCCAGGCAAAAAAATATTAGTTTGGGGAAAAAGAAGTCTATTATTTTTATATGAAATACAGGTCTTTATTTAACATGCTTCGGAATGTCCGATCTGGGCCAAATATGCATCGTTTTTTGTATGATTTGCAGCCATTTTAAAGGTAACCTCATAATGTCTCTCTCATAGAAGTCCTGCTCTCCATTTGCAAAAAAATTCAAGTAGTCGATTTTCACAATCCTCCCTATATACCAATTTTTTACCATTAAAGAAATTTTGCAATGCAAGAAAAATATGATAATCGCTTGGCGCCAAGTCCGGACTGTATGGCGCATGCGTTAAAACTTCCCAAATTAGCGCCCGAAGTCTCTGGCGAGTCTCTATAGATGTGTATGGCCTAGCGTTGTCCTGATGGAACACGACACCTCTCCTGTTGGCCAATTCTGGCAGTTTCTGGTCAATTGCTATGTTCAAACGCTCCAGTTGTTGACAGTAGAGATCAGAATTTGGCCATATGGAAGCAACTCATAATGAATAATCCCCTTCCATTCCCACCAAATGCATAGCAGAACCTTCCTGGCCGTTAGTTCTGGTTTGGCCACCATTTGAGGGGTTTCACCGCTCTTTGACCACTATCGTTTTCGCACAGGATTATCCTATGTGATCGCCAGTCGCCATCCGTTTAAGAAATGAGTCTATCTCATTCCGTTTGGCCAAGGCTTCGCAGATAGAAATTCGATCCATCCTATATTTTCTGTTTATGAATCCAATTTGTGAAAATGATTTAAAACTGTTTTATGGTCGATTTTTAGCTTCTGGGCGATGTTACGACTGCTAACATGCCGGTCAACTTCGATCATTTCTCTAATTTTATCGACATTTTCGACGAAAAAGTAATGGATTTATTTGTCCCCAACCTAATATATCTAAAAAAAAAAATCAAATTTTTGGTGAAGTTATGCGTGGAAAGATTCCAGAAGGAATTGTAACCATCTTTCCTTGTAAGAACATACATAATATTTTTTCGATAGCTTTTGTTCATTGCTGGTGTTGTGTTCTGAAATAATTTGAATCAGTCTGCATTCTTTGGAGCGGGAGAAGTCTCCCTTGTTCGACCAGACCAACTTATGGAAAATATATAGACTCTTAACAACATCAGTTACAACTTACGATGGTACCACGCAGAACCTATCGCCTTCTAGACTGAAAACTTGTCGCTCGAATTCACATAAAGCGTCCTAAATCTTTCATATAGTGTTCAGTTGTGTGGTATTTCATAACCTCGGAGATGAAACAGAAAATTAGGTTGGAGGAATTTAAAAAATACCCATTAGACGAAGTGTCATGTAACATATTTATGATGACTATAATGGATTAACAGCCACCTCATGAATACCCCTTGCATTCTGTTGCATGCAAGCACTCTCAGATGACCTTAGATACAAATCACATATGTATGTATGTTGGTCGTATTCTAATGTCACATTTATTATAATTTAAAACAATAAAATATAATTGTGATTTGTTTCTTGTCTATTCTCTTACCACGATAACTCTCGTTGGCATGTTTGGTGTGGCATAGATAAATTTGAATTTGTGTTTTGTTGCTATTTCAGATAGTATCAGTCTCAACCCCCACCCAACCGCACACCCATTCATGCCATGGACAAACTCAAAACTCAAAAAATGTTGCTCATAACCGTTAAAATGCCACAACAGTCACGTGACACTTTGCCATAAATTAGGCGAACAACCGAAAATGCCATCACTTATTGGCGCAGCGAACAGTGGCCACAACAATTAATCGACTGATGTACACATGGGATGGATGCTCCACATGTTGATGCCACATCAACATGCATGCATCCAACCAATCAACCATCGAACCGTTCGTTCGCGATGCACAAAAGTCATTGTATGGCTTGTTGTATGTTCGGTAAATGGCACAAGAGCAATAACATTGGGTTGTGAACATCGTTCGGGCATGCATTCGACAACAATTCGCCAAAGACAAAGTGCAATTTAAGCGTTAAACTGACACACATACATACTCATAAGCGTGTGAGTGTGTGCGAGGTATGCACCCATATGCCAGCGACACTGCTCAGCACTTCATTTACTTTGATTTGCCTGACAAACGCTGCATTGACGCAAAACATAAAGAACTTGTGAACATAACCATAACATTTGTTGGAGCGGCAATTGCATGTTCTGACGTTTCGTTTGTCGCTTCCTTCCTCAATTCCCATCATCATCATCGCCCATCGCATTTAATGAGTTTTTCTTACTTCGTTTTTGTTGTTGATTGTTATTCTTATTCTCTCAGTGTGGGTTTGTGTGTATTTTTATTCTATACTACAAATACCGCAATTCAAAGATCTTCCTCTATTTGCGAACAAAACGACCTACCCACCACCACCTACAAACCCGGACACACACACACACACCTACCTATTGTTGATAGTATCTGGGTGGTTTTTTGTTTGACAATGCTTTTATGCTGCAAAGATTAGAGCTGTCTCAGCACAAGAGACATTAAAGTTTATAAAAGTTGTACAAAAAGCGTGCACACAGCGACGACGACGACATTACATCGAACTAACCGCAAGCCGTTGTCATCTGCTTTTTGCGCTTGCCTACTGTTTTGTGCCACAAAGCAGTGTTGTATGTTGCCGGTGCTGGCAAATTCTCACAGCTTTAGTCATCTACTAATGACAGTCATTCTGTGCTGATGCATCTGCCTAGGTACTAAGGTGAATATGTACGAGATGCGGAATAAAATGCATAGAACTTTTAGAGAAGAAAATGCTAGTATTTCTCTGAAAAGCATACAACCATTATATAAAGTAGAAAAATGGTGAATTTTACTGGTTCGTATATTCATAATTCTCGGATTTAAAACTTCTATTAACCCTACGGTCAATAACCAAAAAAGTATACGTAGATCAATAACCGTGGTACATTTGTACCCATTCAAAGATAGCTCCGTAACTCATTAAAAAATAGGACTATCGTGAGGTTTTTTGTTTTAATTTAGTCTATACGGATCTGATGTAGATGTAGGAAATCAAAATTATATATACATTAAAATAATATATATTTAAATCTATGCTTAAATGATAATCTATCTATATCTAGCATGGATTTAAATATATTTTATTTTAATGTATATATAATTTTGAGTTCCTACACCTAGATCAGATTAGTATAGACTAATTTAAAACAAAAAACCTCACGATAGTCCAATTTTTTAATGAGTTACAGAGCTATCTTTGGATGGGTACAAATGTACCACGGTTATTGATCTACGTAGGTAATGACTTTAAAAAATTGTAAAAATTATATATATGGAAAATATTTATAATTTTTTTCTTCGATTATGTGTGAAAATACCTCAAGAATGATTCCTCAAAATTTGATCCAAATATCTCCATTATTAAAAATTTTACAGCATTTTTATTCAAAAAAAGGTACAAATGTACCCTGTTATTGACCGTAAGTGTGAAATCAGGAGAGATTATATCCCGAATTTAGAAACAAATACTCTTTCTAGTGATATTTCAATGAGAAAGCGTGCACGTCTGGCTCTGGTGTGAACTATGATCATTAGCGTTCCCCAAAACCAATTTCGAGAATAAGGAAGATCTTCACCGATTTGATTTATCCTAGTGCATACGATAGTAATGTACGCACATAATAGTGTGCTAAAATTTGGGGCCGATTGGAGTTTTATTTTTTTTATCGTCCAGATAATAAACGATCAAATGTTGTCTATCATCAATTATTATGCACTCTACCTGTTCGGAATATTTAATCCTGACAGAATGGTTACAATGTTCAACCCTGAAATTAAACTTTTTTCGAATATTTTTTTTACCATATTCGAACATGCATTTAGAGAGTATGGAGCTTAAATCATAGTACATACAACACCTAGTATTACGAATGATATATTGTTAGGCTCATTCGTTATCTTTTTTATTTGTAGCCGCAATTTACAAAAAAAAAAAAAATCGAGAAAGGCGTTTAAAGTTTTAGAATCTAACTAACTAATAACAATTCATTATAAATACAAGAGTTGTTGAGATTTTAAATTGAAGTTTCAAAGGGACATTGTTCAATTAGAGTATACTCGATTTATGTAAAAAACCAAAATTCAATTTTAAATCATATTTTCATTCTCGGCGGTTCTTATATTATTATACTATTCACGATGGTTATTTCTGTTTTACTGATTTTAATAAAATATTTGCAGATCATATTTTTTATTCATAATTCCCAAAATTCTTAATATTTTTCGATCACGTTGAGAAAAAACCTTATTTACATTGTTCTTATTTTCGCTCAAGTCCCTTACTGATTCCTCCTTCGATAATCTCAATTCCACATCTGGTAATTGTTATTCATTCTGTCGTATCTCTGTGTCGATTTTTTTTTTCTTTTTTTCAATTGGTAGTTATCTACTACTTTTGGTACTTTAGTTTTATGTTCACAGCATTGTTTTTATTTGCCATAATTTGCATTGTTCGCCAACTAGTTTTGTTTTTGTTTTTTATACTTGTCTTACTTCACAGACGAGTATAATCATCCTCCGCACACATACAACAGTTGCGTGTTTTATTGAAGTCATACACCATCTCCGCCTCCTCTTCCTCCTCGTTAAGTCGCATCTACTAATATTACGTTGTAGCACAAAAAACGCCATGTCGATTGAGCGACGTCACAATATACGTCACTTGCCAATTTCGTTTTCAGTCAGTTAGTGTGTTATTAAAACCAGCAGTGTTTACGTCGCGCCTACCCCATCTCCAACACACATCACACTCAGAGTTTTACGGTCATGTGATGAGGCAACTCTTCGCTGCTGTGCATCAAACATCGCATTACAGTTAATAACCAGTAGCTGCCACATGATGCACCTCTAAATGTGGATTTTATTTGTTTGTTGTAGTTGTTTTTTTTTATCTACCTCTCTGAATATGGTTAAACAGGAAGTTGCGTTTTGTTGCTCCACTCCGCCTCTGTGTGGAGTTAATGTGATGTTGTTGTTTATTTTCCCATCAGCACATTGTTTGACTGAAATTATGAAATTGTGAGAGCACAAATATAAGGAAGTATTTACTCTAGAGATATTCTAAGTCCTTTTTGTATACTTTTTAAATAAATTTTCTTTAAAATAGATTCAAATTGAATTTGATTTTAATTGATTTTTCCATTTTGTTTTCTTTCCAGCTAAAAAACAAAACGGTGCTGCATTGCGTACAAATAGTTTAGGTTCTGGTACACGCACACCACCCTTGGAGCGTAAAAGCAAATTAAGTGCTTTGGGTCGTTTCTTCAAGCCGTGGAAATGGCGGCGGAAAAAGAAAAGCGAAAAGTTCGAAGCTGCATCAAAGTGTAAGTAGAGTAACAGTATATAGGATAATACAATTAACTCATTGGGACAAATCAAGATTCGTGACACAATTTCTGTTGGTTTTTCCTACTACATCGACACTATGTATACACATATAAAATTTCTGGGCAAGGAACACGTTTAGATATGATCAGTAGCTCAAATGGTTTTTCGTCTCCAAAAGAAAGGGGTTGGGACAGCCCATAAAAATTATTTATTCTGACAAGTCTATCATTTCTTGTGAACCGTATCACAGTTTCAAGATCCTTACTTACTTAGCTGGCTTGTGACAGAACTTTCGACCATAAGCCGACCTTAAAAAAGATTTCCAGGCGCGTTACAAGATCCAGTGCCATTAATACCATGTTACCTCATGTCTTTACGGTGTTTCGACGTTGTCTTAATGTACATCAATAGGTTTCGTACGGTTCATCGATTTTTGTTGATCAGGATAGCTGTGTATATGACCCCCAAATGTGACCAATTATTGCATCTCACTAACCAGTCCTTCTTTAACAAAAATGCCCCCTTTGAGCACTTTTTATTTGATTTATGTAAATAATAATTGTTTCTTTCGATATTTCTTTACAGCCCTTGAACGCAAAATATCAGTACGTGCCAATCGTGAAGAACTTGTTCAAAAAGGTATTTTATTGCCCGAAAGTCCACTGGGGAATATTCAAGAACCAGGTAAGTGTAGTAGCGTTCAGTATTCATTTACAATTGTAATGAAATTAGTTGCCCATTTTTTTAAAAATTATTATTCGCAAACCTTTACTTGGCCCGTAAAACGTCCTGTAATATCTAAATTCTCTATCCCACTGTTCATCTATTCGTGTAGAATCTTCTTTGAACAAACTAAACTCAGAATCTTATGTGGATATTTTGTAATAATCCTAGACTGCAAACAAATTACCATGAAGTTGTACTTCAACTCCATAATTCCTGTCAATTAGCATTTTGTTATCTATTCTGAAAGTGTTTCTCTGGACATCATGCCCATCGATTTATGGATAGATTTAAGAAAACCAGCTAGACTACAAATATGCGCAGAGTCGACAACCAGCATTTAGCAGTAAACTAAAGCTAAGCGCAGTGTTGTCGACAAGATAAGCCTAAAGAATTATTAAAATAAGCCAATTATGTTTAGCACAATGTGGATTGACTTGGGAGGAAAGCAGCAGGCTGACAAGCTCTCCTCATCATCGATACTCCAGCCAACAAGAGCCAAGCCAACAAGTGCAACGAATAATGTTTTCTTTTTCTGCAAATGCATTCCAGATAATAAACGATCAAATGTTGGCTGTCATCAATAATTATGCACTCTACCTGTTTGGAATATTTAATCCTGACAGAATGGTTACAGTGTTTAAGGAGTTGGAGAGGGAGAGAGTATAGTGGTGTTGTTCGATGTTATATAAATAAGAAAATAGTAGTTGTCCTTTTGTAATAATATTGTTAGATTTGTTTTCTATGTTTAGTATAACGTTAAGTCATGCTTGAAATCAAACTTCAAATATAGAAGCACCTTAAATCATAGTACAATCAATGCCCGGTATTACGAATTATATATTGTCTGGCTCATTCTTTATAGCGAAACATACTTTATATCTCAAAGTTATCCGTAATAAAAATAAAATATTTAATATAATATCCATAATAGTAACATGTTCACATATTTTTTTTTAAAAAGATAAACCCATTATTTTTTGCGCCATTCATTATCCCAATATACAAATTTTGAAAACATTTGTTATTACGGTAGTCAGTGTAAAAATTACAATATTTTGTAAATTTCGTTATACCGAGCGTCGACTGCATTTAATAAATGTTTTAAAAAATCGTTTTTCTGAGACGAAATTTTGCACAGGCTATTGACTTGAGACTAGAATAGCGAGTGTTCAGTTTTATTAAAATCGGTTCAGTTCAAATCGATATAGTATAGTTCCCATGTATAATTTCATCCGATTTTATATAAAAAGGAAATTATACGTCTTTTCAAATAAATGGAAATCGATATATAGCATCCATTTATGATTGATTGTGCGCATAATATACCTCGAAATCTAAACGATTATAAAATGTTAGTTTGGAATAAAACATTAAAAAAAAACATAAAAAAATGCATCAATAAATACATAAAAAAATAGACCATAACTGTTTTAAACAATTTCTCCAACCCAATATTATTTTTCTCTTTTTGTCGAATATTGCGGGCGATAGGTTTAATTTACCCTCTGCAAATGAAATATTTGTTTAAATTGGCGCCATCTGGCGGAAATTTAAATAAAATTTATCAGCGCTTTATTAGTGGTTTAGTTTGACTACTCAACACTAGATCGAGCTTTTTCAAGTTCTTCAACATAACATTTTCATTAATTCAAAAGCTACTGTTATCACAAAGCTTTCCCGTAAAGAGAATTACACATTCTGCTTTTATTAATTCAATTTTTTATTTATTAATTTCTATACAATAAAATCCGTTAATCCAGATAATTGATTGCGGACCCCAAATCGGATTATTGGCGTTTTTTAATTGGTTTATATTTTTTTACTTTATTTATCATTTAAATAAATAGTTTTATATTTTAAAATTTTGTGAAATGCCGAATAATCCGCATTAGCGGAGTCCAGATCATTGCTATTACACTGTATTATTATTTTAATTTATTTTTCCTTTATTATTATTTTTATATTTTGTTTTATTTATTTTAGGTGAGGAATCTTATTACAATGATTCAAGTGCCGTTAATAATTCAGCAGTGAATGCGAATGGCTCGATTTTATCATCGACCGTCCAAAATAATTCCATTTTAGCCAATGCCTCAGCGGGCAATGGCGGCAGTAGTAGTATTAATGCTGCTTCACAGCAGCAGCAACAACAGCCGCAATCACAGCAACAACAAACACCGCAAACACCGTCGCACCAACAGCAAATGGCCAATTCGTTGTCCCCGTTACAACAATATCAGGCCAATCTAATGCTTAACGGTGTTGGTGGTAGTAGTAGTGGTAACAGCGCCAGTGGTAGTAGTAGTAACGCAACTACCATGCCACATTCCACCAACAACGGTAATGCCTCCGGTGGCATAACTCCCACACTTAGTAGTGGTGCAGCGACACACATCACAAACAATACAAATTCCGGTGGTAGTGCAACAGCAGACGCATCGTCCAGTGGCAGTGCTGCAGCACACTCATCGCCGTCGTTGGGTGTTGTACAGCCTCCACCACCCTTGACACCATTGGCCCAGCATCATCAAGCGTTGGCGCAACAGTTGCAACAACGATTTGCCATCAGCAATAATAACGGTGAGTTTATGTTTTTTGTTTGTTTGTTTTTTTATTATGTTTCTTTGGTTGTTGTGTTATTAGTTTTTTTGTTGTATTTTTTATTATTTCTGTTTTTGTTATTTTTTTATTTATTACATTTGTTGTTATTATTGTCAGTGGTAAAATACATCTACAAATGATGATGTTATTGGTGTTGGTGCTAGCGAAGATGGTGTTCGATGCCGGTGATGGGTATTCTTATTACGACTATTATTAATATTGATGATGTTAGCATTTTCCTGAACTTAATATTTGACTTATTTAATGACATTGTAAATGTCAGCATCATAAGGTATTAATATTGTGTATTTTTTTCTCTTTTTTATAACACAATTTGTTGGCTTATTTCTATATTTTCCCTCTGTTTCCCACTTTGTCCTTCCTGTAATAAATGAATTTAATTTATTGCCTACCTCGTAGTTTTGTTGTCGACATTTTTTGTAACATTTGCAGTGTTACTATCACAGCTGCGCTTCCTCCTTAAGTTTATGTCGGCCATTAAAGACATCCTGAAAATATTTCCTTCCGTAAGAATTTCGTTGCGGTGGCCGCTGACGCTCTACATAATTGTATGGGAAATTGTAAGACAAGTTTTTGTATATCATTTCGAGGAGAATTATTATTACAATTAATTGCAAATTTTCACAATTCCAGTACTGTGTGATAGTTATATTGGTAAATAAGCTATTACATATTATTTTAATTTAAAAAAAAAACGCAATGCTTTCATATTTGTGGCTAGCCAAAATTATCACATCGTACATCATGATTCAAAAATTATTTTTCTTTCTGCCAATTTTACGCATAGTTTACAAATAAATTATTATTTAAAATAAAAAATTACACCAATGCATTATATAGCTGAAATCGCGATTTTAGCGGCAAAAAATTAAATTTGCAGCTTAAAATTTTTCAAAAAATTTTGATGGCATTCTGTACACAATATAGTGATAAGAAAGAATCGATTTCCAGGAATGAGAAAACATTTAGATGTGTCTATATATGAAGTATTGTGTACAATGGATGTTGAAGAATTGATTGATTCTTGTGATATCAGTCATTCCAATGAATGGGAATCCAAAATCCCCCAATTAGAACCTTAAATACATAAAAACTGCTAATTCGTTTAAAAAACGTGATCAAAATTCCAACAATTTCGATTTATGGGATATATCGTTATATGAGGGCTACCCGAAAAACGAAGTTTGGCTAAATATGAGAGGTTACCATTCAATGTTTCATAATTAACTCAAACAAATAAAAATATCAGGACAAAAATTGTCTTAGCATCATGAAGTATTATTTATTCCACTATCGATAATATCGCAGTTGCGTAGGGTATGCTATGGTCGGCCCCTGCCAATAATTGCTTATTGTTTATTTATATAAAAAGTTTTAACATTTTCTGTACGCCCTATAGCTTTCATACACATCACATATTAGGCCATTCGTTCCATATGTGTCCCATTTAATTATATTTCTTTAAAATGTATACAAACAATAATAAGTTATCTATTTAATCCGCCTCGACAACATTCCGCACAATACCAGTTTTCGCTGTCGTCGTCTAATTTATTTGTTGCTCTATAACTTTTTATGGCAACGTGTTCCGCCACTACTCATCATCCTACTATCTGCTGCTGCAGTGCTTATAAAATAGGATTTGCATTTGCATGACCATTTCAGGTGGAATTGTTTAAACAAATTGTTCCTCCAACACGACGAGACTTGTCTGTCTAACCTACCGTACCCGCTGTTGCTGTCTGTTCACAGCTGTTTATTTTTCTTTTCAAAAAAAAAAGTGGCTTTTATAAATTATTTCAGTCGTTGCTCACGCCCATTTCATTATCTTTCAAGATGAATAGAACAACTACAACAACAAGAAATAAATATGAATATTTTATTTAAAAATAATTGTTTATTATGCACATGTTTACATTTTGTAGTCGTTGTTGTTGTTGTTGGTGTTATTTAACGTTCTACGTTTTATCTAATCATTTATTATTTGTTTTGTTTACGCTCGCTCTTCTCTGCTTCTGTGGGTTTTGTTGTTAAATAAAAATGACCAAATAAAACAAACAACAACAATATCGCTATGGGGCCCAGTGAATTTGGAAATATTGAGCAAAAGAGAGCACTGACTTGCTCTTTCAATAAAAAGTTTATACTGAGGGAGCGTGAGAGAGAGAGAGAGTAGCTATGCCAATGTAAATATGGCCATATTTTTGGGGTTGCCCGTTATGAAGAAAAGGAAATAAAATCCCACCATTGGGAGAATCTATAATACAATATATTTTTTTTTTACATTATTTAGGAACGCATGTATCTGTATCAACCAAACCTACCTTTTTACCTTCAACAAACTTGAAACTCATCACATTTTGAGTTCAATAAAAAAGATGTATAGACCAACACATTGAAAATGTGCTTCTTCTTGAATATGTAAAGAATTGCAAATATTGTTAGAATGGATCAAAGGAAGGGATCTATTTCACTAGAAAATGTTAGACAAACAAATGAATCGTTTATTTTGAAAGTGGTTTAAGTCCATTTTTTCTTATAGTGGGATATTTAAAGGTTTGGGTGTGATTTCTTTCAAAAACATTGTTAAGCGGTATTATGTTTTGTTTGTGGCTCTGTGTCCTTAAATATGATAGAATATATAACGTAATATGCTTTGTTAATTTCTCTGGAAAACCAATATTTGTATTAGCGGCTAAAATCAGTGTTGCCAAAACTTTGCCATTAAAAAATGCTAGATTTTGTTTAAAAAAATGCTATAAAGTGCTAAAAAATTTAAAAAAGTGCCAAATAAAAGTGCTAAAAATTTATAGAAGGAATTTCGTTTATAGCTAATAATGAAATCTTAAAATTTGCTTGCAAGACCTGTAAATATTCACCTGATATCCTATTTATTCATAATCAGAATAAAATCCTATGTCGATATAGCCATGTATATATAACACGCAACATTGACGACAGATCTTTGAAATTCTGCACATTGCAAACATTCCTAGGATGGTATTGAAAATGGGATATATGTGTCCCCAACCGATTTAGCTATAATTTGACATTTTGGATTTTCATTGGAAACTAGTAAAAAAGTGTCAGTCGGTGTTGCCGACAGATATATACCCCCAGCCTGTGGTTTGCGGAGGTCTTCGGAATTACACACAGATTATATTATTGGCTTTATATAAGAAATATGTTTTTATCAAAGAGGTTTCGGATTTAATGTTGATAAAATTTTATAAACTACTGGGTCCAATCTTCGGAATTGATATAGGGTTGGTATTGATAATATTCCAATGCAATAATAATTCGCCTGATATTGCATTTATAAATATTGAAAATTTTGACCATTCGTGGGGGAGGTACCAGAAGTAGTCGACCAATGGGTCCCAGCTTTGGAAATAATCTAGACTTCGTAAAAATAATGGGTTGTGCATTGTTTGGTTCATATCGGACATTCCGTTCGCCTGATAATGGATTTATAAATATTGAAAATTTGGACCCCTTATGGGTGAGGTACCAGAAGGAGTGGACCAATGTGTTCCATCTTCCTACTTGACCTAGGCTTGGTGAAGATAATAGATTGTACACAGCTTCGTTAAAATAGGATTCTCATTAGGCTGGAAATCTCCATGCCAATAATTATCAAAATTTGGCCGTGTTTCGGGGTAGCCTCCAGAAAGCAGTCATGGACGTTTTTTAATTGATTGTAATATCACATTGCGCGTATGCTTCGGAGGCTGGTTTAAAGTACCGACCTATTTTCGGTATTTTGAGGGGTTTAGCCGTATTCTCTGGCCTCTGTTAGGGTAGAAAATATTTATGTGGACAATTTCTACATTTGATACTCCATTTAAAATTTCCGTCCTATTTGCATACTTTTAAAGTTTTAAAGTACGTCCATTTTTTTACATAACTCCCATATAAAGTGGGGCGTGACACATTTTTGCTACTATGAAGTGGCTATAATATGACATTCCAGAAAGTTTATAATTTAGGTTCATAATTGTTTTTTTTTTTTCATTTTCCCAAATAAACAACCTAATACCAGACAATGTCACAGTTACCATATGACTCAATAGGTCTATGTGGAATCGAAAAACGGAAAATTTTTTAGTATAAAACCAAATAGACGGAAAGTTTTGAAAATATCCAAAAAAAAAAAAAAAAAAAAATAAATAAATAAATAAATAAAAAATGCTAAAAAAGATGCTAGGTGCTAGATCAATTTTTTTGGTGCTAAACGAGTTTAAAAAGTGCTAAATCTAGCACTAAAAGTGCTAAATTGGCAACACTGGCTAAAATAGACTTAAACCACATTCAAAATAAACGACCCAAATACTTACATATGCATAACAAATTCCATCTTCCATGTAAACATACTATCAGCTTTTACGGCAAATAATTATAGCTGTGGCACCTCTTCAATACATGCTATGTACAAAAGAGATAACGAGCGAGTGCAAGCGTTAAAAAAGAGAGCTTGGAAGAGAGCACAATTTCTCTTTCATTTCCATTGCGACATTTTTCATTCATATTCTTTTCATCATTGTTTATAGCAAAACGAAAAGGATGCCGAACAGGGCGGTCGAATAAAATTGTATGCGTTTTGTTTTTCGCATAGCCACCCGCTTTCAATGAACCGACGAACTCAGTTGGCGTTTAATGTACGCAGCGTAAAGCGGCGGCGGCTTACTCGAGTTTCATTTTTGTATGGCGTTAATTAATCGTAAATAAAGCACAAAAAATGAAATAAATAAAGAAAACACCATCAAAATTTAGCAATGCAATACAACAACAAATCGTTTGAATATTGCTGGTGAGAGCGTCGTTCTTGTAGACAAATAAAAAAATCTGCAAAAAAAAAGAAGAAAAATAAAAAATAAAAGTGTTTTTCGTTTTAAGAAAGAAACAAAATTGATAACAAGTTCAAGAAAATTTGCTTCGCAAAAAAATTAAAAATGCAAATAGTGAATGTTAACAATCGAATTGTGTTCTATAGGATATGCTATGATATTGTCAGCTAAAAAATAATAAATATAAAAATGACGGCAATTAAAAAAAAATATTAAAATAATAATATAGCAATGTTGTAGACGTGTTTGTGTGTGTGTGATGTGTAGAAAATTGGAAGCATGTCATTCATGCATAGTGACTCCTTTCCTTCTCAATATCCGTATTCGCATCCCTAACATTGTGTAGCAATCTGATGTGTTGTGTTGTTCCTTTGCCACCAATATATCGTCGGTGGTTCTGTGCCTAAGTAGTGGTATCGTTAATCGTGGTTTCCATTTTACTTTTGTATCTTTTATGCAACGTTATCCATGTTACTTGTGTACCGTTCTGTGTTTTTTTTTTCTGCCACTCTGCTGCTCTTCTTTGATCCCGAATTACTGCTTTGTGGCATTTGTGGAAAACCGTGTCTGTGGCTTGATTGGAATTTTAATTGCAATAAAGAAGGAAAATTACAAGTGACAGCTACAAACACAAACAACAATGAATGAATATGACCGAGTGTCCGAGTGGATGTCACATGATTTATTAGCGGAAATGACGGAAATGTCGTTTTATTGCAGAAAATCAAATTGTTTTTCTCCGTTCGTCGTTTTTTGTTCGTCAATTATGGATGGTGTCAATAATGAAAATGGAATAATTTATTTTCGTTTTGTGTGATTTTATTGTTGTGTTATTTTCCCCCCTCTCTGTGAAAAAGACACGCAAACGAACACATACACACACACACACACACGAAATTTGGTGTGTGTGTCTGATTTGCCGGTAACTTGGCGGCAATGCCAAAATGAAAATGAAATGTGCTGCTAAACAAATAATTAATTAAAATAATAATAATAAAACAATGCATTAGTTAATACCAATTGTGTACGCTAATTTGTGTGTGTTTTCTTTTATTAACAAAGAAATATTCACAGTAGTTGCTCAAGGTTCTGATACGTTTTTTGGTTTGTTTTCGAATGTTTTTTGGAATTAACATAAAACAGATGTTGCTCCAAAGATGCGTAGTTTTGTTACGAGTTTGTTTTTTCCTCATTGCTGAAGGATAATTTCTTATGAATTTTATTGTATGTTTTCTTTTTTCGCGAATAGAAAAACAAACAAAAATACATAAGTAAATAAATAAACGTTTGAACAACGTATTGCTAAATTGTTTAATGACTGTCCGTTATTTCCAATATATGTTATTCTAGGTAAAATAAAACAGGTTTATATCCCTATGTTTAGATGGGTTCAGGACGGACATGCAAAATTTTTTTCTTATTACTCATTAATTTTCAAAAATTATTAAAATAGGCAGCTAAACAATTTTCAGTTTTAGTTATTTGTGTATCATTTATTATATTTATTCACGTCACAATAATGTAAAAATGTTTCAAGTAACATTTTCGTTCCCTTTACACACCTTGACTGTAGTTTTGTTAATCTTTTCTAATTTCCTATGCAATTGACTCCAGCCACCACACCTTATTATTATTATTTTTTTTAATACTTATGTGTGCTTAATAAATCATAAAGGATACCAGGCTAGACCATTAAAATGTCGCTTCATTCACTCCAGCTGAGACTCACCAAAGCGCGGTCTGTAGTTAATAAAAGTTTACAGGGTGTGTCAGTCAGTAACTCCTTTTCTAATGGAGATATGCAGACACATTGGCGTTTTAATAATACCGTCAGAGGGTGTTGGGTGTTTTATGTGGTCTTTGAACTTTAGCACGCAATAATATATTTGTTTTAGTTTTTTTGGAATTTGGATATTTAATGATATATATTTGAAGTAAAAGGAAAATACAACATTGCGTTCTGTTGTTGTTTATTTTGCGTTTTATTTTAGTTAACATTTTTGTGGAGTTTTTCTTTTCTATCATATCACAGTTTTCCCTTTTCCATAAAGAAGTTTCATGCCTAAGAGAGTTTCATACTCTCTTTAACTCCTCTCTTCCATTTGCTCTTATGTTATTTTATGGTATGCTTTAACTAGAGTTTTCAATACTCATGCTATAATCCTTGGACGGTATTTGTGTGAGTGTGTGTTCTTCGGTGTTCACACTCCTTATTTCTGTGTATTTTCAGTCGTCCTTATTTTTGCCAGAACTGCCAGTAAAAAGAAATAATTTTAGTGCTTAAATAAAAATTGTGATAAAACTAACACCAAAAAGAATAAAAATAAGGAACGAAATATAGTTGGTGATTTACATAGAAAACTTTAATAAAAATTTTCCATAAAATTAAAAAAAATTACCGACTGATGTGCTTTTACATTTCGTGTCGGCTGCCGACGAATCCAACAAAAATTATACATACCCAACAAATAGTGTCTGAGGTCGTGAACCTTTTGCAAAAAAAAAAAAAAAATCTATGATATTCATTTCTAAACCAATGACAGACGGAAATATATGCGTATTTGTTAGTAGTGTGTGTGTGTGCTTGTGACTGTAATTATTATTGTTGTTGTGCCATTTATTTATTTTTTTGTTTCTACAAAACTATTTACAATGGAAATCATATTTTTGACTTGTCACGCTAACAAATTACATTTAAAGTAAAATGGAAAAAAGAAAACAATGTAAAAAATTTCATCTGTTTTTTTTTTTTTTCTATGGAAATTTCAACATTTGAGGCCAATGAACGATTTTCCCTGTTAATTTCAAATATGCCGATTTTTGTGAATAGATCAATATAAGGAATAGATTGCGGGAGTCTTTAGAAGAAATTTGGCGCAGATTATCTATGTAGATATAGCTCCCATATATATTTTCTTCCGATTTTATGTATATTGTACAAAAAAGGCCCAAAGTTTAACCGATTGTCACAACATTTGTACAATTTACTGAAATTAACATAGATTAATGTGTGGCAAGTTTCATTGAAATCGGTTCAAATTTAGATATAGCTCCCGTCCTATTTTAGGTATTTTTTTTTTTGCACAAAGTATCAAATTGAGACTTGAATGACGTTATTAGGTTTTTTTGTTTGAAATTGATGCATATGGACCCATAGCTTTCAAAAATATATTTCGAACTTTACTACTTTCTTTAGTGGTTTTAAGTAGATAACCATCATTTCATATATAGGAAAGCGAATCTAATTAAATTGTCAAAAGTAGTGTTTCTGTTTAAAAATAATATTTGTTCTCAAATTGAGCGGAGCATGAAAATTTGCAATGGAAAAATTCTTTAATATTGAAAGAAAAACTTCATTTATGTCCTCAATCTACATTTCGAAAATGATCCCTATTTTCTATAATCATTGGGTGGTCAACTCTATATATTCACATTGCTGTCCATTTAATATCCTGCTTTTGGTTGAGTATATTGCCTGTAAAGTATTCAAGAAAAATATTCATTCCCGGAGAAGAGTCTTTTTTTACCAATCCAACACTGAATATAATAACAAAAAAGTATTCTTTGTGTGGTTACTTATTTTTTTTTTTTGCTAATGTGGGTGCGACATAATAATCCTCTTACTAATACCAAATCTATGTTTATGCCAAAATACATTTTTCCTTCTTATGATAATAACTAAAATAAGATTTCAAATATGGGCCAAAGGCGTTTTTCGCAAAAGCAAAAAAATAACAAACAAAAACATTTTCTGCTTTGAATCTCAGTGCCAAATAGCACAGATGTTTGTGGCAAAATGAATTTATCAACTTTTTTATCTTCATTCATGCGTTCAGAGGCAAGCAGAAAAAAGTCCATGATGAGTATTTTTTTTATTGCTTTGAACATTTCCTTAATAAAATATTAAACCAATTTAAAATTTTGCTTATCATCTGTTTGGAATTTCTATAAATTTAATTTTAAATTCGCTCATTCACACATATCTACACACATTGCTCACACTCTCATTCCGAAGAAATGTATCACAAATGTGGTTCGGATATTATGCGTAAGAAGAATATATGTTCTCGTACTTATATATGTATATTAATCACAGTTGAAGAATATTTTTTTCCATTGTCAGACTAAACGAAAATATATTTGTGTGCATGTGTTTGTGCGTATTTAGTCAGGTAAATACAAACATCTACTCAAATTAACGTTATGTGTTTTAATTAATCGAAAATGTTCTCTTGATTTGATTTCGACTAAAGCAGCAACTTTTTTATGGTATCGAAATTCAAATCATCCCACAAAGATATATACTGGCATGCACATTATGTGTCAACAATGTCCATAAATCAATTTCAATTGGATACATTCTATTGTTGTTTTTTTGTCATCTTTTGTGTTGAAGAGAGAGACAGAGAGTTCAGTTGCTTTTGATATAGTTTTTGTTTTTAATTTGCAAAAGAAGGACTTTAGTTTTTAGCTCGTGACAAAACCAAAAGCAAACAATAATTTTCAATTGTGATGCGAGGTCAAAGAATCAAACCAAAGGCAACATCATGCGAGGAGTCGCCACATCATACCAATGACTGGGGCCAATCACAGTGGAGCATGTTTAGTATTTTCATACAGTGGAAATGTTTAATCTAAAATTTGAAAAGTAGGTTTGTGTTCAAAAAAAAAAAAAAAAAAAAAAAACAATTAAAAATGTCAAATCAAAGTGGTAATACGTCTTACAGCTGTCAATTTCGGTAATATAATATGATGAGCGCATTTTGATACTTGTTTGTAAATAAAAAATAGCCAAACTTGATACTGTTATCGTTCTTTTAGGAGTTTTAAAGAAACCAACAGTAAACTGAATAAAAAAAACCGAATAAAAATTTAATATAGATTCCATACATGAAAATTTTCCCCAATTTATACATTTTAAAATGGATGTAAAATCCAAAGCTTCTAAAGTCGTGTCTACGATTTCATTTTTAATCTGATATAATACTTGACACTGACACTTCACAACCAACAAATTGCAAATTGGCCCTAATTTCCTATACCGCACTGTTTGCTTCCTCTCTCCCTCTGCCTCTCCAAAATTCATCCATACAAAGGTAGTAACATAAAAACCATGTTCAACAACAACAACAAATGTCAGTCAACAATCCGTCCTACAATCACAGCACGTAATTAAAATCATTGTTGTACAGACGATTGTTAGAAGCAAAGTGTCGCGTTCCGTGATTGACTTTGGTTTGGCTTGGCTTTTTGGTTGGGTTCAAGCCTTTTAAGGATTTCGATTATTTAATCGCTATGGCAGCAGCGTGTTGAGTGCGATTCTGTCAGCTGTTTGTTTGCTTGCATTGAAAAGAAATCAGAAATAAAGAGTATGCCAGCAGCGATAAATTGAAAAGAAATTTAACAAAAATAAATAAAAAACTCACACAGCAACAACAATATTATTAATAATGAAGTGTCGTTGTTGTTGTGTTGGTTTTTTATTTATGACAAAATATGCAAATTTCCATTTAATGATTATTTTGCATTCAAGCATTTTATGGAACCACAACATTCGTGTTTATTTAATTGTATAGAAATGTTAAAAGAAATAAAAATAGCAATAACAACAAGTACACAACGATTTTAATGGAGCGCAATAATAATTAGACGATCGATCACTTTTCTGTAGAATAAATTTTGTTAATTTGTTAGGGGATGGGGATGTAGAAAGGCCATAGCAAGTGTTGATATATTTGCACATTCCATTCCATAAATTCCAATGTGTATTAGGGTGTTGTGGAATTTGTACAATATTTACTTTTTATAATCACCGCATAGAAATGTCTGTGTCTCAAAATTTGTAGTCGATTTAGAAATGACCCTCAATTTGTCTGTGGGCATGATAACTCGAGAAGATATTAACCGTTTTGATCAAAATGTTTAACAGCATAATATTTATTCCAAAGTCAGATCAAGTTCGAAGACAAAGAGGCACTTGTTCAGAGGCGGTTCCAGTATGTGTGTAATAATTTTATTGAAAATTTGAATAGGAAATTTATGCTAATTGGCTATTGACACGAACGTAGTAATATGTTTCAGATAGAATTTCGGCTGCATTAACCCGAATTGTTATTCAGAATATTTTTGGTACATTGCGTCCAAAAAAGAAAACCACGCACTTGACAAGGTTTTGCTTGCCCACACCTCCCAAAATACCGAATAATGGTGATTGCCTTTATATGGGAGCTATCGAAAAAGTTAATTTTTTGGTAATGAGATTTTCTAACCAATGGAAACCCAATTTGGTTTAAAAACTTTTCAAAAATCCTTAAAGTGCAAGATGCAATTTGAAAATGCCAAAATTATATTATTAGGTTGGGGAAAAAGACATCCATTTTTTTTTTTGCGCAGATGGCTATGCTGATAGATTTCTCGTAATGCATCGATTAAACGATTTCAGATTTATGCTCGTTGGAAGAATGACATTTCGCAGTAAAAATATATTTTGCTGTTTTTTGTTTGGTGCATTCAGTTGTGAGTTACAGGGTGTTAAAAATGGAAGTGAACAAAGAGAAAATTCGGTACATTTTACAGTTTTCTTTGACAAAGACAAAAATGCATGTCAAGCGGCTAAAATTGTGAATGGTGTTTATGGTTCCTATACAGCAACAATCAATTATGTGCAATTTTTGTTTCGTAGATTCCGTTCTGGAATTTCTAATGCCGATAAAATCGGAAAAATTATCGAAGTTGACCGGTTCATGTTAGCAGTCGTAACATCGCCCAGGAGTTAAAAATCGACCATAAAACTGTTTTAAACCCTTTACAACTGACCAGAAACGCCAGAAATGGCCGACGGGAGAGGTGTTTTCCCAAACGTTCCTTAATGATACACAGAGCCGGTTAATTTTACTTATATAAACAATTTCATAATTTTCCAAATGTCATTTTATTTCTACAGAACTTTAATATTGATAAATATTAAATATTTATTTCTCTCAAGTAGACCCTCATCGAGACGGGTCCGTTGGATATTTTTCTCTAAAATTAACTCGAGTTTTTTTTCAATCATCATAGCCATATTTTTTGCTTCTTGTCAATTACTGATAACATTTTCATCAATTGATAATATATTTTTGTGATATGATTTCGATTTCCGTCATAGCTTTATTGAATTATTTATTTGTTTGTTGCGATTTTATTTTGGAGAACATATCGAAATGGTACACAATATTTTGCTACTTCTTTATCACGACACGGTATTTTGATATGACGGATTTTTTTTTAATGTAAGAGAGAGAAATGACAAGTGCCAAGGAAACAAATCGTCGGCTGTCAAGACAACAGTAACTTCAGAATAATGTATCAATTGTTGAAGCGAATTTTATGATTCGATGGCTTTGTTGTTTTTGTTTGAGGCGTATGCCATTTCGCTGTGTGCCAGGCCATTGCCAGTTTACACTCAATGCACATTTATTACGAATTTTTTATATTTTTTTTGTTGGTTGGTTTTATATTTATTTTTATCCATGTTGTTTTTATTCAATATGATCAGTGCAGGGTGTAAAACAAGTGATAAATTAATTAAGAAAAGTCCATTTTTTGATGAACACGATTTTAGTACTTTTTGATGGGCGGGTGTATATTTTTTTATGACTTCTGTAAACGTTCAATAAAAATATTTGATTAAGATTAATTAGTTTAATTACATTTTATTATTATTATTTTTACTCACAATAAAAATGGGGTGTAGTTGAATTCGAAGCCATACACAGCATTCATTTGCGGCCATTGGGATGTTATTAATTGAAAATGTTGTTATCGATTTTAACAGATATTCCAATTTTTTTTTCTGAAATTTATAAATTTAAAAAAAAAAAATCATTTTGATCTATTCAATTGAGTAATTAATTTCATCAAGTATTCTATCATCCATTGAAAAATGTGGCAAATAAAATTATCGACACCCACACATTTGAAATTTTTAAAATTGCATTAGTAATGACCACCTGTTAGTGGATAAAACGTCACAGCCGGCAACATTAGTCGTCGGTTGGCTACCTCTGCGACAGACATCGTTTGCCACAAAACTTGTGTTATCTCCGTATATTTATCTGCCAGCCTGGCATGTAGCAGAAACAGAAACAACAACAACATTGTCACAGCAATTATATTAAAGGCCACACACAAGTACGTGATGTTTGTGTGCGGTTTATTAGGGTGGGAGCGAAAACTAAATATGCAGATGCAGAAATTAAATACAAGTTATAACATAAATAAATTAGAAAAAATCACAATAAATAATATTTGCTGAACTTTATTGCAAAATATTATAGAAAGTTTCGGAAAAATTAATGTTATTCAATATTATTGCAGGCACATCCTAATACACATGCACATGTTTTATAGACATGTGCAAATATTTTCGATTAATTTTTTTAAGATTTTATTTTTAGCCCAGGTCTGCTTCATGAATGAAATTTGTTTTCGTAAAACTGCTGATCGTCATCTCAAATATTTAAAAAGCGATCGGGCGAATAGATAAGCGAAAGACATCCTCAGCCATTTGTAATGGGAAAATTTTGTCACTTAGTGGCGACGCTTGTTTTCATTATAATTTTCTACGTATATAATAATTCTGAGAAAGAAAATGTGTGTGTGAATATTTGGTGTTTTCATTTTTTGGAGGAAAATCCAACGAACATTTCACAATGCCAAGGAACGTGCTTTGTTTTTTGTTGCTCTATAATCGATTGTCATCGAACTGAGGGTTAATATTTTTAAATAATATAATAGTACAGTTACATTGTACTGGTTGTAATAAATTCAGTGGATTTCAGTGGCATATATAAATCCTCATAGAGACGGTTAGCCCTGTAAAAAAATTAATGTATATGCCGTTTAAAGGTGCACTGTATTTTTATCATAATAATAAACTCTTAGTTCTGTATTTTAAACCTAGAGACAGGGAAGTGAACTTATGTTTATTCTACGGATAGTAAGATGAACCAAATTAAAATAAAATTCTGTTATTTCAAACACAGCTAGGGAGTCGAATCAATGCCGGATTCTGAACTCATTATAATTTTTTGAATGAAAACTTCACTTCCGTTTCTGACTGTAGTTATTCTTAAAAAATCTGATTCCGAAAGTGATTTCACAGAAGGGAGGGGGTTTGTGGTGCAGAAGAGCATTGGTTGAGATCCTGAAAAAAGCTTACAATAGTGCATAGGTTCGACAAGAATCCCCATATTATTGCACTTATTTTTAATTATTCTTTTGAAAGGGAAAAGAGTTATTATTTAAGCATCATTCTTTTTTTGAATTATATAAATAAGGTGTGTAATTTACTTGCTCCTATCCTATACTAATGATTTATTGCCAAATGAAAACTGTCATCGATAGCAACCCGACACTCATTAGTATTTTTGTTCTTATATTCACAGTAAACATCAACTATACTTCTATAAAATTTTGCACCATCTGTCATTCTCTAGAATATAAATGGAGGATGATATGTCAAACCATGTAACAATTATTTGCATCAAACAAACACACCCACATCTATCAGAATGTTGATATATATATATATAGAATTGAACAAATTACTATGCATACCTATAGAAAATGTCGACTAGGGAGTACTCCTGAGAGTTTCGAAAGGAGGATGGGGGAATGTTGAGAAAAACGAATAGTAAAAAATAACAACCAATAAAACCACCTACAAACAACAGATGTCAAAAGGACATGACAGGCGACAACATGAAAATAAAAATGGACAGCATGATGAATATTCTTAAGTGGACACTTGAACAGGGGATACTGTGGCTGTCAATAGTCACAAGCTGTCAACCTGGTGAATGGTTTGCAGTTTTTTTATTTTTCCACTTTCTCCTTCCTTCCTTCTTCGCTTCGTTTGCAAGTAATTTAAACAATTACTGTAATTTTTCATATTTATGACTGGAAAAATACAACACATGAATGAGAATGTGTGTGTGTGTGCGAATTGTGTATGGGAACGTATGTGTTTTATTAATTAAATCAATAAAGGAACACTCATACGTCATGGTGGCCAACTATTTCATATAATATATTTTTCTCTTTTTTTCGACGAGATACAGTCCAATGAAATTAAAAATATTGCAATCACCATACTGTGGTATGAAATCAAAGCTTTTCAATTGGAATTTTTCGGATTTTTTTTTTTTTGCTTTCTTAATTTAGACAAGAATTTTCCTATAAATATTTCAACGAAAAACTTTGACATTGAAATTGAATTTGTGGCATGGATTTGTATACATTTTATTCAAAAACAATACATACGTTTCCATTCGGCAACAATAAACTTCCGCGCCGCAATGTGTTGATGGACAAGGCAGACGGACGGACTAACTGGCTGGGAATGACCACAAAAAGTGGTGCTAACAAAAGGCATTCATCATTCACTTCTATACAAATTTTGAAAATTAGAAATAAGAAAACACACAAATGTATGGAGATTTTCTGTTTTGCTTTTTTTTGTTGAATTCTTTGCTAAATTTGTAAGATGAATATGGAAATTCTTTAGATATTTGAAAGAATTTTAAATTGAAAACGTGAATATAGTCCTATTATAAATGAGAAAATAAGAAAAATTTTAAATAAAAACGAAAATACCCATATTTAGGTTGCTTTTTTGTAAGCCAAAATACCTTACCAAAACAGTATAGCGATTGCAACCATTCCTTGATATAGGCAAATACATTTTTTATAAATTTAAATTAAATTAATTGTAATTGAAAATAGTTTCGCTTCTCATTTTTGGGTAATTAATTATCCATTAATATGCTTTAAATATTCTCGCATTTCACTATAAATTATTTCAGCATTATTTTTAACGAGAATGTTAATTTAAATTAATTAAATCCTCTGGGAGCATTCATTCAGCAGCAGTTGCCCGTTACACACTAAGGACATTAAACGAATCATGGCCACAAAGAAAGTTTGGCTGAATGAACGTTCATTTCGCCAGACATTATTTGGTAATGACCTTTTCGCCAACATTGCTGAAGAAAGTATTTGTTTTGGCAAAGGTGAGAGAGTGATGGCGACGCATTTGCGGTTTTCGTTGTCTCGAACAATTTGGAAGACCACATCATAATGCTAGCTGGCCGGACAATCAGCTCCACCCAATTGCTGTTAATGTCTAACCAGAGATAAATTTAAAATTTGATAATGGTGTGGCTTGCAAAACAAAGCATTTTCCATGTGGCTTGGAGACATGCAAAGTCTGGACAAAAATTGGGAGTTTGCAATTGCTAGTCTTGAAAGAAAACAAACGAATGTCAATATGTTTTGAGATGTTGGAATTTAAACACGTTCACATCCTATAAATAATAACAAAGAAATATTTCACAAATATCCTTAATTCAATATCCTTAAAAAAATATTCATTGTCTAATGGACACGACAATAAAATCACACAACCACTAATAGAAAAGACTGAATAATGTATACAGTGTTTTAATAGTTTTTTGTAATGATTTTTCAGTGAAACAAATTTCTTTAAAAGATAATATTATCTGTAACAATAATAAGCGCAAAAATAGCCGCAAAAAAAACAATAAATTGCAATTGAAAAATAACACCAACAATAACAATAATATTTTTTCTAAAGATAACACAAAAGAAAAACAGCATTAAAAACAAATAAATGTCACAAGAAAGTCAACGCCCCGCGCCAAAAGCTCAATTGAGGCACAAAAATAAAACAGAAGAAATAACCGCACAAAATATTTAAAGCGATAAAGAGAGAATTCAAACAAAATAAAACAAATTGTGATAAATATAATCTTAAATCATTATTAAATAATAATAATAACAAATAAGTTGTAGAATTTAAGAGAGAAAAAAAACAACAACCACAACAAAATGGAAAACCCATAACGCCAATAGAGATAAAATCTTCATCATAAGGCCATTACTAGACTTTAGATAAGCAATAATAACAAAACAAAATATCTTAAGTGAAATCAGTGTTGTTTGTATCTACACAACCACTTATAGCAAGAAGAAGAAGAAGAGTATGAACAACAATTGCAATGCCTTTCTTCGTCGTTTTTTAATAATAAAGAATTTAATCAAAGCGTATGTCAGTCAGCAACTACAAACCAATTCATGTGCAATCATTAAAATCAATCAATATTCATTAAAACAATAACAAGAACAACAACAACGATAAGCAAAATAAAAAAGAATGAAAACCCGAATATACGTAAATAAAATCGTAAACCAATAAAAAATAAATTATACACAAGTATATATGTGCGAAAAACTAAACCAAAAACAAATATATGTGTTAAGGTGCTAAATAACAAAATGGTGTTTCAAGGATATTTTGAAATGCTTCTCAAAAATTCGGTTTAAAAAATCGCATACGAAATTAAAAAATACTATTTATAAATACAATAAACAAGTGCCCTAGAGTTACAAAGTTGTATGTGTGTGTGTATCTATTTCATTTTATGCGGATGCGTGTTAATAAGGGCATATTTGAAACCATTGGATGTCCAAAGTTGCCTTCTATATGGTTCTCATTAATAATAGAATGACTGAAATCTCCAAGAGATATTTTCAACGCCAGCTACTTTAATAAGCATTCACTGTGGTTTTGTTTATTTTTGTCGGCATGTGTCTGAACGCAATATCTGACTAAAGCCCTTTTAGTCCAAAGTTAACGCCAACATTTTGTTCTTCAATCCGTTTGTATATGTATGTGTGTGCCCGCACACATACCCACATGTGTTATTACATTGTTGAAAAAAAGTAAATAGAAGCTGAAGAAGGACATTATTTTTATATCCCAGAGCAAGAGGAGCGCTTCCAAAAACAACAACAACAGCGTCAACGCGCTCTTGTCATCATTGAAGGCATTTACTTTTGGAGCATATCAAGTCAGCAAAGCAGAACCTTACTCAAATATCCTAATTCAACATTGTCATCATCATCGTCGTCGTTGTTGTTGCTGCTTTGTTGTCGTCGTCGTCGTCATCATCATCATTAGCGTCAAGGTTAAGCTCAAAAGTTTACTCTGATGATGGGATACATCATGGGGTGTGCCTGTTTCAAAGGTATGTCATTGTTAATGTGTTTCCCTTTACGCCTCATTTGCTGTGTGGTGGTCCATTTCCACATCTTCCCAAAAAGATTCTCTTTATTTTTTTGAAGCAAGGCAAAATTTGCTTTTTTTATTTATTTTTAAATAAAGCATACTTTTGGGAACGAATAATCGTCCGAAAATAAAAACAAATGTAGACATTTTAAGGCAAGTGTTACACGCATTTAAAACTTCTACCAAAATTAGTTTCTTGTGTTGAGAAATTTCAGATTAAAGTTTGAACCATTTGAAAGTTTTTATTGTTAATGAAATTGTAATAGCATGGATTAGGAGGAAATGAAAGCGAGAACAAAAATTGTGTAACACACATATACAGGACGAAAAATGTATTAAATTTTAATTTAAAAATATATCTCATCACTTGTGTGTGATTTACAATTTTCTAATCACATTTGAAATTATTAAATTAAATCAAAATTTGTATTCGACACCGACGAAACCACTGAAGCTAGGATCCCTATATTTTGTATGAGAATCGGATGCACAAGCTATTCTTTATCTATGACATATGAAGTTTTTTTAACCATTGAATGCGGCATTCTTTAGTGGCTGCAATTTGGCATCGCGAGTACATGATGGGCAGAACACTTCTTCCCAAAAAAGATTCCTTATTTTCAAAAAAAGCGCAATATAAAGGTTCCTCCAATAAAAAAATAAAAAAGTGATCTATCGTGATAGCTCCCATTATTTATGTTAAAGGTAGAAATTGTGCACATACATCGCGTCTACTATTAAAATTTTTGTTTTGGTATTGTTTGTTTTGTTTGGTATTGGTATTGGTTCATTTTATGGTTTAGTCCCCGAGGTAGACAACTTTCATCGGTCGAGTCCGATGTATGCTATATTTGTTAGTGCAGATAGAAATAGTTTGATCTGGTCGAACTTAACGTCGTCATTACTTGTTTTACATGAGTCATTGAAAAATACAAAGATCCCTGGGTTATAACTTTTTTCAGAGTAATTTTTTTAATTTCGCAAATCTGCATCTTAAATCTTGCAATCAGACCAAAGATAAACATTCCTGTAATTTAAACCGATATAAATAATTTTTTCCCAGCATTATTCTGTTCTGATTGTAATCTGAGCAATGCGAACAAATATATTATACTTCCTTAAATAGGACATCATGTTGTTTTTGTTTTCATTTCTTCACTTATTACCCGCCACTTTTGTTGTTTTTTTTTCTGCTTGTTGTTGTAACACTCAGCACAGTTTTATACGACTGGCTGGCTGTTTGAACTGAGATCCTTTTTCTGGCTGAATCTGTTGGTTGGTTGGCTGGCTGGCTGGCAGTGGTTTGTTAACTAAAATAAAACCCAAACTTATTTAAATCTCTTCACAACTTGTTATAAATTTGCCATTCAGCTCTATTTGGTTCTCGCCAGAGCCCACAGAGCTCGTATATTATGCACTATAGCGTCAAGACAGGTGAAAGTGTGTGTGTGTGTGTGTGTGTGAGAAGGGATGTTTTTTTCAAACAAGGACTGACGTTGTGTGGTTGGATATTTTACAACTTAAGACCCAATTTTGTTTCGTGCTCAATTTGTGTCATTTGGTGTGCTTTGGTTTTTGTCCGAAGGAATGGTGAAAATTTTTTATTTCAACATCTACAAATGTAAATACACACTAACATATATTTATAGAAAAAAATAGCTGTTGTTTTTCAACAGCCTCTTTTTTTATACTACTGTTGTGATTTCACTGGATTTTTTGTTTATTATACATTTTAAGTGTTATTTCTATGAAAGAGTATTTCACATTGAGAAGAAATTTTGAACCTAAAATAGTTTGGTTTTTGTATTATATAAAAATACAGACATTTGGGTATGTTTTCTAAACTAAAAATATATAAAGGCATTTGGCAAAGCAAGCCTTGAAGTCGTTTAATTATATTGTAGCTAGGTAATTATTTCACTAATGGAATGTCCAAGATTTGAATGTGAAAACTTCAAAAGCTTATTTTTGAACATTTAAATGTTCATTTCAATTACTTTTTTGTAGGACATGCTTTATCGGAAATTGTTTGACACTCCGCAAGCATAAATATAAATTGTTGTTTGAAGTTTTGTTTTCATATTTTATTTACATTGACAAAATCTATTTAAACTTTCCTGTACACTTTGAAAATTTCAACATTAATGACGCTTCGTTGAAGGTGCTTTGGCAGCTCAATAACCAAGATAAACATCAACTTCGGCATGAACAACACTCGTGATATTCGGAATATTTTAAAAATGTATTTTCATCTACTTTTGCTGGTAGTTTCTCCGCCTTAAACTTTGCCCTTTTGCAATTTTCCTTGAAAGAATCTGCATTCTTCTACAATCACTCACAATAACAACATCAACAACAAAATGCTGCACACATTTTTGGCTCCAAATTCTTAGCAAAAATTTGAAGGGAATGTATGAACGGTGTAGGCGTCTACAATATGCTAGTGTTGTAAAAAAAAAACATCCCGAATGAAAAAGCATTGAATAATAATTAGACGTCGATTGTCTCCAAAGCTATGAGTTGTATTTCCAAGCTGAGTAAAATGATAATTTTAGTGTACATTTGAGTTATTGATAGGGTCATAAACTCAAAATTATCTTTTAAATAATCCAACACAGTTTTAATCCATTCCTAATTTAGTTCGTAACGTTTTTCATTTTTTGATTTAAAAATAAAAGAATAGAACATCGTAATTTCCCTTTAATGCAATACTACCCTCGTATTAGTAGCAAGTTAAAATAAACATCTACATTTCAAGTTATATTCACATAGACGGCGTGCAAGTAAATATATATTATACATGCATGCTATTGTTGTTGATTTTCCCTAAGTCTTTGTGAAAATGCACGTTTCTATATATTAGATACAGAACATAGGGTTGCCAACCTCTCATATAATGGGTTTGTAATTAATGTCATAGACCAAATGCATTTATACGTTAGAATTGAACGAAAATATTCAAGTAGCTATCGCTACTTCTGAAACAAGATTTTTTCAGTATTGAAACTATAAAAATGCCTAGGTTCCAGATCTCAATATTTTTATTTGGTTTTTGTGTATGAGGCACCAAATACGGTAAGTGTGCCTTATTAATTTCAAATTGGTCCTTATTTGCATTTTATGGGTTGAGATTGATTTTCAAGGTCAGTTTATTGAAATCAGTTGGATCCGCTACTGTTCTTAATTGACTATGTGGAATCATAGAAAATATTAAGTAGTAAACAATAGAATTAATAAAACATCTACAAATTTGCTAAACTTCATGGAATTATTGATCCTTCCACTGAAATTCTACAGAAATTATAATTGTTCCCGATGTTTTTCAACCACCAAAGCCTTGTAGTCGTCCTTCATATGAATATTTCTCATATCATTTCTACATTTAATGGACCAAGAATGAATGTCAACTAAATAGTGGATTCAGGGCACAGAAGTGTTTTACAAAAATCTGATTTGGATTTTTTCGATATCGGCATTTCACCGAACAAAAACAATATCTTATTACAAGAAGTATATACCTCCCTCAAAATATTACCAACTATAAAAAATATATCTAATTTATTGCAGTCGTATGTGGCGGGGTCAGTAAACGAAAAAAAATCACAAAAATACCAAATACATTTAGTGAATTTTTTTTTCTATTTAAATAATTGTACAAACATGGCAATCCTGATTTTAACAAATTGTCATGCATCTTTTTTTCCAGTATATCTGTGTATATAGTTCGCATGTTGGTCCTGTGTGCATAAGAGTGTGTGTGTGTGTGTGTGTGTTTGCGTGTGAGTGTGTTCAACAAATATTAGAAAATACAACGTCCCTTTAAATACATTTCAAATACCGCAGTCATGTGCTCGCATCTTTGTTGTTATTGTTTTTGGCCGCTTTTTATTTTCATTTTTATATTTTTTGTTGTTGTTCATATTTTTTTTTTGTTTTCGTTTTCTATTTTCTTTTATTTGGATGGCTGCTGCGTTGACTGCTTGGATGGATGGTTGGTTGGTTAGTTGAGTGACTGGCAGAGCTTGTTGTTCTTGTTGTTATCTAATGCAACGTCATTAATTTTCTTTACAAGCACACACACACACACTCACTCACGCATACACTTGCATACTCATGTGCAGGCATTTATCTTTATTTGCTGGTGGTAAAGGCTTTTGTGTCTTGCAAAACATTTCAGTCACTCTACTCGCGTGCCATTCTTGTTTGCCTTTGGTTGCATCTGTTATTGTTGTTGTTGCTGTTATTTTTGTGCACTTTACAAAACATTACCCAGCCAGTCTAAGGATAATTTATGATGTTTTGTTGAAATGTGTGGTGTATGTTTTTGTGTGGAATTTTATAATTTTGTGGTTGTCCATACACAGACATGGACATACACAATCACACACATACACTCATAGTTATTTGATATCCTTTACTCGGAAAACAATTTAAAGGAAAAACGTCATATATTGTTGAGCGTTCTTTGTTTTCCTTCTTCTTCGCCAGTTGCCAGAAAAATGACATGCGCTCGTCTACAGTTTTTGAGAGACATACTCTCTTACTTTGTTACGAATTTTCGTTCTCTTTGGCGTTGCTATAAAACTAAAAACCGGTGTAATGTTTTTCTCACGGTTGTTTTCCACGTTTAAGAGTTTTCCTTCCCTGTTATTTGGTTTCTGCTTTGTAATTTTTTCCCGTTCTTTATTTTTCATATGTTTATGTTGTTTATTTGTTAACTGCTTTATAATCTCACCAGGTATATAATTGCATTCTATATTACTTTGCAGAGTCCTGAGGAAATTTTAGAATGGAAATTATCATTTCATTTGTCCATAATGTTGTTTTTCCAACGTATGAGATTGTGTTGATTATTTCATTCTAGATATTTTGAATGTTCTATCTATTTCATCGCTTTTATTATTCTTCATATTCCATGTTTGTTATTCATATTTTTTTACTGTGACATTTGTCTGCTAAATGTAAAGAGAGTTTTTCATGTTTTTAATTTCTCTGTATGCAAGTCCTTTTCGGAGATTATGAGAGAATACGAGTATGTCTCTTATGAGTGTTTGTTGTTGCTATGGCATTTGCTCCCCTCAACTGGGATGCCAAGTGTGAAATGCATTTAACAGGATTCCTATATACGAGTATAGTTTACTACTAATATGAGCTTGTGTATATGTGTGGATATGAGTATATCTTTAGGTAGGTCTACACTGTTGCATTTTAAATGTCTCCTTTGGCTTCTCTCGGTATTTTCAATATTAAATATGCAACTTATTTTTTGTTGTTTTTCATTCGATTCATGTGAATTTATGTTATGGGCATCTTTTTCATTCGCGTTTACATTTTAAATCATTTTTTGTCGTAGTCGTTGCCGTAGTCGCTGTTTGTATTTGCTTGTGGTCTCATTCAAAGCTTAATAGGTTTTTTGTTGGAACTCATTAGTAAGGAATTGTTGTCATGTTTCTTTTGAGAGGTGTTGCGTTGTTACCGGAGGCTTGTTTGTCAGCCTTTAGCTGTGTATGAAAATTTCAGTTTGGAATGCCTTAGACATACATTTTTATTATGAAATATTTAAACATTTTATGTTTACATTTTATTAGACATGAATCATTAAAAAAAGTGCAGGAGATGATTAAATGTATATAGATATGTACAAAAGAAGATATACCAGTAATTCTTCTCTTTATACAATATTGAACTCAATATTGGTGTAGAAAAATATACAGACAGCCGCAGCTCGCCTGTATAATAAATTTAGACACGACACGGTGCTCCCGACCGTACTGTTTGAGTGGTTGTAAGGCACTAATTTTATTTTAAAATATTTATCCTTAGGTTCTACTTAAACAACTCTTTCTTAGCCTAATCTCAAACACAAAATACTTATCAGCAAACTATTTGTTCTAATAATAGAATTTGATCTGTGGAGAGTTTTCCCATCGTGTGCGTCATAAAATCTCACCACCAACAACAACAGTCTTATCAGCGTTCCGTGTGGGATTTTAGACTCTTATCTTAAAACACTCCAACGATCAAATCTTCTGTAACACAAAATTCTGTTCAAAGTATTTTGAACATGCTGACGACTGGCAAGAAGAGCTGATAAATTATATTTCTGTTCAAAGCATTTTGAACAATTGGCTTATGACAGTTATTTGAAATATGAGTGCCATATTGACAACGATAACTTACCATAGTGCAAACATTTTTTACAAAATTTTATTTTCTTGTTGAACATCAAGGGTATGGTAAAACTTCTTATAGTTAAGACGTTCTTGGCTTCAAAGTGGGCCTCAGTTTCGGCGATCTGCTACTTATCATACTGGTCTTTGGGTATCAGATCTGGGGAATATAACACAAATGCGCTCGTTTTAGGCGATTTATTCATTTGAAGGTTACAATATCGCGATGTAATATTCGCTTGATCTACTTCACAGAACTTTTTCAAGCTCTAATATTCGCGAATGGCTGCCTGATATTTAATTCAAGTTGGGTCATTTTCTGTCCATTGTTTTATCTCTTCACAGTGTTGTTTGGTTGTAATTTCACAACTTTTAAAATGAACATAGTAACCTTAAATTGTTGATTCTCAGGGTGAGGGTCCGTGTCAACTGGGGACTTTCAAAATACCATTTTATAATTTGTATTATGCGAAATCTCAAAAGACGCTTTATTTAAAAGACTATCATTCATTATCTAGTATATGTCAGACCGTGGACATTTCCATTAATGAGTTATGTTCAACACATCATAAATTTTTATTCCCACACATTGAAAAATATAACAATTCCTTATTCTCTGTCAATATAGCCTGATTTACTATACGATTTTCAATTCACAGCATTTATATTCGATTTCAACTGAATGTTTACAATTTACATTTATTCAATTATTCAGTGTAATTTACTTGATATTTAAACAATAAGCAGGAATTTATGAGCCCCTTTGGATGCTACCGGAAATTTGTTGCTATTGTAATAAACAATACATAAATGCAAACACATTATAGACATACTGACATGCTGCAAACATTTGCGCATTTCAAACAAAGACGATAATAAATTCAAATTTATTTGGTAATTGTCATAAAATATTAAATTCTGTTATATTCACGTGTTTACATTTCTGGTTAATGAGTTTCACAGCAACAACAACAAATGTATATACATGACCCTTGTATAAATTTACAAGATGGCATCTGATGGAAATCTTAAATTCAATTTGCCATTAAAGGGGGGTAGCTATTTTTAATCTAGAAATTGAAGTTTTACAGCTGGGGAAGTTACTGCTCTTGTAGAAAAGCAGCAAAGAGGGTTGTTCATTGTTGCATTCAAAGTGGCCGGTTGGCAAACTATTGTTGTAGTTGTTGCCGTCATCCTTAACGCCATTGCCATCGACCACAAACACTTGCACACACATGAATCCATTCACATTTTACACTAAATTACTTTGCACGCATACAACCTTTTTTTTAGTTTTCGGTTTTGTTGTTGGTACTTGGTTTTAGTTTTAGTCATGCGGGATAGCTAAGAAGCACAGTGGGACAAGATACCACATAATATGTAAAATACGACATTGTATATTCAAAAGTTTAAGATATTGTACAATATATATTTTGGATACCACTGTGCAGTCCGCCCATAAGTACATCAATAAACTGTCCACATAATAAGACCAGGACTTAAATTGAAAGGATATGTTCTTTGTTCCTTGTGGTTACACACATATATATCCTTGTAGTTTTCTTTCGTTTGCTGCATTGTTTGTATGAGGGACCCAATAAAGACCCAGAAAGAAATTAAATAGTTTTCTACCAAGACAGCTTCACAGACAAAGAAATAACTCCCCTGTCAGAAAATTCATTTAAAGCGCTAGAATAAATGTCAGTGTTAATAAAAACAAACTATAGCCAAGAGTTAATAAGACATTCGTTGACTTTTATTGGTCTTTCTTGAAGTTGTGTTTTGCGTGCACGTTCATGTGCACTTAAAATTGACAATAATTTAAAATTACAGATTCTTAGATGCATACATTATTCTTGTGAAATTTTTACAATATATTTTTAGTGAATCATCCAATATTATTAACTTTTTTCTCAGCTTTCGAATAAAGAAAAATATGATAAAATACTCAAGTAATCGATAAAATTGATTAAGACTCCACCTGTTATATATTCCCAAGTTCGAAGATCTTCTTCTGTTCACGGCCCGACAAATAATTGTATTTGCTTGATAAATATATCTTTTGCTGAAACCAAATTTTTTTAAATAGTTAAAGAGATTTCTCAACTATTTGACCTTTGGTTTGGCACACATCACTACTAAATCTACAAATGTGAAGGTATTCGCATATCATGTGGGTATTACTGTGCAACGATGCGTATGATTATTTTTTGGTTAAAGTCACGTAGCCGTACGAAGGACCAAACACAGCAAAATTAATACAACAACACATTATTGGTTGGTGTGTGTGTGTAAAAAGAGTAAATTTGTTTACCCTTTTAATTACTTCAGACTTTTGCCACTTGTTTGTAAAGCCAAGACCAAACTGATAGCAAAGCATATGTTCACATTAATGGCCATCCTTTTAGTGCAAAGAAATTTCCAATCTTCTGCTCTGTTGATATGGTGGTAACTGTGTTGAAAATTTATTGAATTTTAGAAAATATTTTCTTCGTCAGTTCATAGCAAATATTTTCATTTATTTTATGGCCTTTTTCCCAGTATTTTGTGCGTCATTTGTTAATTAATTGTCAATTGTTTACAGAGAGCCGTTCCGTTTTTCATTTCTAAATGTTTTCTTCGAACATTTCCTCATCACAATCACATTTAGGTCTTTTGTCAAGAGGCTGTCCGGCAGTTTTTCTTCTGATTTCATTTCACCATGGAGTGCTGCCTGTTCAAGGTTATATTTATTGTGAAGTGTCTTCTCAATGTAAATGATAAATTACATGAATGAGTTTGAGTGCGAATGTGGAGAGTTGTTTTTTATTTTTATTTATTTTTTTTTCATTTATCATCGTTGGCAAACATTGATTAAATTTAAGTGGTAAACTGAATCCTCTTGTGGGTTTTTCCTTTCTTTTGTTTAGCACTTAGTAACAGTAGACGTAAATGATTGCTTGGTTTTTACTAGCGATTATCTTTGCATATCTTTTACATATATCTCAGGCAATTAATTGCTTAAACAAATTGATTTGATATCAGATTACAGATTCGAGTGACAACATTTTGAAATTCAAGGTCATTACATATTACAATGCCTTTTACATTTGTCCAAATTTGGATTTCATTAACGCTTATGTATTGCAAGAAAATGGTTGCGGTGTTTTAAATATATGATTATGTTCATATTTATAAGATGTATTTTAATTAACTTTTTATTTTATTTTTGCAGGTAAGCATTTCCATTCGATATTAATTACAACATATTTGGTGACTTGGTAAGTCAAATAAATAAAATTAACCAACTGTGAGCGATCTCGAAAAAATAACTACAGAATTTAATACAAAAATATATGCAATTTTTAGTTTCTAAATTTTGATCTTTTTATGGCTAAAATTTTGAAATTTTGGCGTTGACAGTCCACTTTACATTTAAGTCCTTATAAAGCTTTAAAAGAAAGAAAAAAATGGGGAAATTGTCTCAAGAATATTAAACATTTTTTAAACAAAAAAATGCCGAAATTGGAACAAAATGAGAAACCTCTTTAAGAAAAGGGATTAGTAGTTTTCTTGTGAAAACAAATATTTATGTCCTAAATATAAAATGGAGATCTTTCTGAAATTAAAAAGTATGGATTTTTTACCAATGTACGTAATATATTCAAGGGCATAAAACCCGTAAGGACTAGACAAAATACATTCTGGAAAACCTTAAATTAAAAACGCCATTAATGACAATATTTAAAAAATCGGTGTTCAAAACTATATTCCACGCATTTTTCCTACTTATACAAATGGGGAATATAGTGAATTTTTAAGCTAAACACTGCTCGCTCTGATGTTAAGATAACATAACAGAGCAAAGGCCATCTATTGGAATTTTTAGGCACTGAAGTTTTCGTATCTTTATGCTTATATGCCGTTGATATATTTTTCATTCATTGTGCGCTATATAAATTATTAAAAAATACCGACAAATCCTAACTCAAAATATCGTCAATACAAGTTTAAAATAGTAATATTTATATTCTTACATTTTTACTTTAACCAGGCACAGGTTTTGATAAAATTATGTCGTTGAATTATGATTTTCATATAGGCTATCCCCATCTATTGATACGTATGCACAACGACGACAATTTGCATTGTATTGTTTTTGTCTTTGCTACTTTAGTTTATTAAGTCAAAAGCTTTTACAGAATATATATAATGTTATCGCAAAGCTTTATGAAGTATTGTTAACATACAGTAAATGATAACTCTGTCTAAAAGTTTTCCTATTATGACATTAACAGTATAATTTCTTCACATTTTCTGTTATGTACATTTGTATGTTTGTATATTAGCAGCAAATGTTATATAGCTTCCCCAGCAAAGCTATTGTTAATCAATTTTCTTTAGCTTTTCCGTCCAGCGTTGCCAGTATATGGGAATTTTTACCAAAAACAGGAATTGTTATTTCTAGATGAATACAAGGCATGTTGACTGTTATTTTCTTAATTAAATAAATTATTTAAAGAGTTAATTTGTCTATTTCAAACATTACACTAGCAAGTTACATATAAATATATACATAAAAAATATTACTTATATTTAAAACAATTGTTCATAAACATGTTTGTGTTGATATTTAAAATGCAAACTAATGTCCATAAGTGTGTGTGTGTAAAGTTCGTATCTCATGGTTTACACATGCAACTTTTTTAAATTGTTGCTCTCAACGATTATTTTTTAAATTTTTCCCCCTTGTCACTTTTTATACCTCTCCTAAGAACTCAGCGGAATAGCATAGAAAAGTTGCATGTGTAAACCCCAAGTAAGAACAACCGTTAGTTGCACTAAAATTAAAATTTAGAAATGAATTGGCAACATTTTTTTTTTGTGGGCAATGAAATATCACTTAAGAATGATGACCTATGTATGTAGATGCTTTGTTCATGCCATAAGTTGTCATGTTTCGCTGTATCTTGTGCGTTCATGTCATTTTTTGCCCTCCTTTTTGTGGTTGCCGTTTAATGTGTATTCAAATAGATTAGATGTAGTTTTTTTGCCGGCGTCTTTTTCCGATTGATCATTAATCTTTTTTTGTCGCAGACCTACGCTGATAGCCATATTAAAGACCAAATCAAAGCATTTGTAATTTATTAAAGATGAAGCAGAAGGTGCCAAGAGAGAGAGACAAACAATATTTACAGGCTATATATGAAGATTTTAAAGCATTTAATGTGCTATCAAATCAAAAAATATTCTACAAATTAGAATTTATTTTGGTATTGTGAAGATCCTGTTTTTAAATAAGAAATTAAGGAAATAAATAATTTTATGAAATTATTCCGTATAAAATTAGACAAACTAAGGGTTTTACTAAAAGCTATAAACGTAATGACATGTATTTGAAAAATATTAATCGGAATACAAATTGTTTCAATAACGTAGTAGATGTGTGGTCTAAATATATTCCCGGTCAAACATTATATATGATTATAAAAATCTTATTGCATTATATAAAAAATTGACGGATAATGTGGACCAATAAGTGAAAAACACTTTCTGGATTGCCTGCGATAAGTTGGTGTTTATTTGATTCCTGGTTAACAATGAATGCAAAAATATATAGGCCAATGTTTTGGAATAGCCGCCTTTGAGGGTACCACCCTATTTACGGTATTGTGAATGTCCGATGTTTCGTTATGGACCCACATTACCCGTCTTTGAGTTTTTTATTAAAAAAATATTTTTGGCTTAAAAATAAAATTAAAACTAAATTACAGTTTAAATGAATATTTTTGTTGTAGAAAATAATGAACCAGATAATTTCTTTATATTTCAGAAAAACAAAGTGTTCGAATCTTGTGCTAAAAATCACACATATACAATCGGATGTGGTCCACATTAGAAACATAGTCCACATTAACGGAAGATAGGGGTGACTGGGGCACCTTCGGCACTTTTTTTAGAGCTCTATATCTCAGTACATATTCAACATATATAACAACTATATGGCTGATTATTGTCCTCTGACACTTAATTATGAAAAATAGTACCAAAAAGATATATAAAAATAGTATTAGTTAAAAAATTTTACCAACCCGGGGTAGCTTCGGCATTTGATGGGGCACATTCGGCACCATAGTCATAGCCGGGTAATTGTCATCGCTATCAGTCTGGTTGAAATTCTGATTATCTAAAGGCTCTATTTGGTTTTAATACGCCACACAATGTTTGAATTATAGGGCTTTTTTTCTAGCGGCGGACGTTTACATCTCATGGTCGCACACACCATCAGAAATAGGGGTTTTCTATCGCATTTTCGTCAATATAAGCACGTTTGATCTTTTATATGCAATTTCGAGCCATATTAAAGGATTAGTTTTAAAGACAAACTCAAAAACATTTTAAGGAAATAATATTGCATAACCTGTATATGACCGAATGTGCCCCAATTTAAAATGCCGAATGTGCCCCGAATGTACTTTTTATAGTTTTTTCATTTTTTTCTATCAGTTTTGTAAAAATATTATATATTTAAATATTTCTATAATACACATCGTAGTTAACCACTTTTTAATAATATTGTCTTAAAAATTTAAAAAGTTTTATACACGAAATACTTACGAAATGGAATTGAAATATTACAGAAACATCTATAAAAATACAAAAACCTATGTATCTAAATAAGCTTATTAGCTAGAAATTTCAAACTTTGTGTAAGTTATTTATTTCGATATTCGATACCTATGTATCGAAACTAGTGATGTACGGTGAGAGCTTCATATCGAAAACGCGATTGCCGAAGGTGCCCCGATGCCGAAGGTGCCCCAGTCTCCCCTACTCTACATAGTAAACAACTTTTTCTGTAGAAGGTTAATGGATAACTAAAACATAATTAAAAAATTAATAAACAAGATATTCGAGTGTAATCTTATAGATTTATAAAAACTTAAATTTGTTGATATGATTACGTTTTCGTTAAAATTGTGAGAATAATTTGCACTTCTTATAGATTTGTATTCTAAAAAGATATAACAAAAATTTATATCTATCGGAATCCGCCATTACAAAATGTTCACAGTAAATAATGCAGATCAACAAACTACACAAATTCGAAGGAAATCTGTTGGATATTGTTTGTGTAATCGTAATTACAACAGACAATTGGACGTTTCCTAAAAATATAATCTGAAAAAATCTAGTTTATTAAATTCATTTGATATGAACATGAACATACATCAACATCAAAATATGTTAACATATAGCTCCATCCATAAATTTGCTACAACATCTTTCACACATTTAGAGCAAAATTTCACAAAACAAACAGAATATAAAGTTACTCCATGTTCTGTGGAAATATTTTCCATAATTTCAACACCGTTCCGCTTCGAAGAAAAACACATATTATGATGTGTGTTTTCATGTTAAATCAGTTAAACTACTTACCAAAGTAGATATGTATATAACATTTTTTTAATATTTACTTGAATAACAATTCTGTTCCCCCACTAACTTTTACAATACAGCATTTGTTGGTATGTGTGTATTTATAATTTCCATGAAATCCCAAAACTCTGTCAGGTCTTCTTGTGTAATTAAACTTGAATACTTTTTTTAGTTTTGTTTTACAACTTGTGTTCAATTAAAAATATTTGAAACTTCCTCTTCCGTGTTCTGAAATTAGTTTAGTCAACTAATATATATATATACACACTTACACACCCATACATACAGTTGTGGGGATATAGCAGAGTAAACAATTCCCAACGTGAGTTGTTCAACTGCTATCATGTGGATGGATTGCCTACCAAAATTGTGTCGTGTGTACGGTGGTGTTTGTCTTTAGTCCATTGATACGCCTATTTGTTGACTAACCTTGTAAACGGATGGGATGTATGTCGTATCTAAAATCCTGTTGATGAGCAATTAATGTTCAGTCGTGTGGAAAATTCTTCCGTAGAAATTAAATGACCAGTGTTTATAGTTATGGCAACTTAATTTTAAACATTTATTACTTGGTTGCCTGCCTTGTCCTTTGATGATGTGGTCCATTCAATGTCATTGGAATTTCCTTGAACGGTAACACAGTTCCTCAAATGATTGTTGTTTGAAGTGTGTGTATGTATCATTTATTTTGGTTTGGTTACTGATTTCGCCAATTTGAAGTTTTTTTAGCCGCCCTGAATAACACCCCAAACCATGACCTTCATTGGCTTGTTTCGGCGATACTAACCTTCAATGCACAGTGGATTTCCTTGGGTTTGCCATTCTTTGCCATGGTGTTTCTTATTGCTCCTTGAAGTTACTTTGGTTACTTTTGAACACATTTCAAATGATTTGAACAATTTTTATTTGCTCAAGGGGATTTGTATTGCATTAGCTAGTAGTGGTGGTGATGCCTTTGTTGTTGCCTTACTGCACACGAACATTTTCTTCCTCATGAATGATGAAAATCTGGGGGTTTTCATGTGCAGGTCATGGATACTTCCTTAAGAAATGCCTTGGAGTTTTTTATGTCTTCGTATGCATTCCAAAAGAACAATGGGGAGCATTTCTGACAGCAAGGAAAATGTATGCACACAAATTATATTTCCATATGTAATTATTGTAAATTGAATTCTGTTTGGAAATTCAAAGTGAATTTTCTGTGAGATATTCCAGGAATTTAGGTGTAATGCCAAGTGGTAGACAATGGCATTAATAATCAAGGCGAAATGCAATTTCGAAGATGAATAAAACGTGGCGGCCTTGTAAAAGTGAGCAACGGCAATGAAGAAGCGAAATGTATGTGTTAGTAGTTGTAGCATAGCAGAGTGTAAATTTTGATGCTATGCCAAGATATGGAATGGAATTTATTTCCAAAATTGCCGAATTCATAGCTGGAGTCTCTAAATTTTAAGGAGTGAATATAATATAATGGTCGTATGCCTATAAAAAAAGGAACTTTGCCAATAAACCCTAAGTGTCAAATTATAATAACATGGTGCAATATTTTTTTAGTTCTTATAAAAATTTCCTAATTTTTCAAAAATTCTGCATTGGACCTAAAAACTGCATTATAACCTATTTACTACCCCTTTCATAATGTACCGATAGTTTCAGTTTAATTAGTAGTAGTCCATATTTTTTAAGGATCCTAATAAATCATTTTCATGGGTTTACCAGTACCACAAATATTATTATTCATATTTGAAAGGTTTTTGTTTTTAATTTTGCATTTCTTTGTCTTGTGTCTTACATAAGTTTGTCAATGTTTTACGTGCTCGTCAAAAGCTATGTGGCAAACCTACAAACAAACACCAATATACCCTGAATTCCATACCATTCTATGATTTACCTTTTTGGAGCACAACAACAACAATTCGACAACAACACAACATTATCATAATTTTTCAACAACCACCTAAATTTGTTTAAAACTTTTACCCATTCTTTTTATTCAATGATATTCTATGGAAATCTTGTCTCCCCCGACCGACCGACCGACCTTCTACGACCATGATATAAATCCCAAATGACGAATTTCCCCAATTATCACTTCATTGTGGATGAAAGAAAATTTAATGTTTTCTTGAGTGGTCGACAGTGTCTTTCATTATCCTGCTAAAGAACAATAAAGAAACAAGCATTAAATTTTAAACAATGACACTGCGAGGAAGAGCGCGTTCTCCCTGATCCTTGGCCAGCCAATGATTTTTGTTTGTTGGCTGTTTGGTGAGCAGAACAACTTGGCAGCGTTTAGTCGCGCATAATGGCTGGCTGCCTGGCTAATTTCGCTCTTGTCTAATCCTCGTCGTTATCGTTATCATCGCCATCATCAACTACGACATCAGCAGCAGTGCTGGCTGTCTAAACTCTTGCATGATTTTTACTGTTGACAAGGACTACAAAAAGGACGAAAGTTTATGTTACCCCAGTGTGTATTTCTCGTTTTAGCACAGAAGAATTTTTCATTATCTGTCGTTTTTCGTTGTGTGCTGCTCGCTTACATGGCTCTGGCTGGTCGGAAGGTGTGTGCGTGTCTCTCTTACACATTTCAAGGCGTTGTCCTTTACATTGGGGGTTTTCACATTTTTTCTCCTTTTATGCAAGAGCAGCAAATTGCACAAAGGACATATTTTTCCTTTCTTCTTCGTCTTCTTATTTTACTTTTTGTGTGCTGCCAAACAATTTTTCTGGCAAACACACACACACGCGATCCCACACCGACAAATACGTACCTCATTCCCGCCAGCACTTCATTCTGTAGCCGTAGCCATAGCCATAGACTACTAAGCCATAACCGCGTTAAGCACTGAACAATGGCATTAGTGCACAAGTTATGGTCGAGGTCTTTATGTGGGTTGCACATTCCGTTGTTGGTGGCATTTTTGTTCGTTTCGTAAACGATTTTTAGATTTTTTTGGTTCGTAATGAAGTGTTTGTACGCTGCATCGTCATCGTCTTGCTGGCTGACTGGCTGGCGACTAACTCTCAAGTTTGCAAAATTGGAACGTTGTACTTTTTTCTGGTCGTGTTTTCATAGCTGTATTGATGTCGAGGAAAACCCCAAGAGGTTTATCAAACTTTGAAAAGAAACATGTATAACCAACATATAGAGAAGTACATACACACACAGTCATATTGTGGTTGTATTCGTTTCTTCTTTTATTTAATTTTTTATTGCGTGTGTGTGTGTGTTTGTACGATTCAAAGTATGGAAACTGTAGAAATTGTTGGATAAGCAAGTGTGTGAAGTTTGTGGTTGTTGAAGTACCGCAAAAAAGAAAAACAAACAAGCAAAAAAAAACAAAACATAAATTTTCTTCAAACAAGAAAAGTTGATCAACTTTAACTTGGTTGTTTCTTTAGACCCAGCTATTTCATCATAGACCTTTCTTGAAATAATATTTATTTCATTTGTGTGTAGAAATGTCGGTCGGGTCTCAAACGAGGTTCAGATAAAAATGCATGTAATATATTCAAAATAACAATCATGAATATGTTTAGATATTATATTTCTATTAAACCTCATTCCTGAAAATGGGACCTGTACAACTTCTGTAAATATTACAGGTATTAATACGTTTCACAGGTATTGATACGATCACATTTCACCCATTTGCTGCAAGACCGGCATAACTCTAAATCGTGATGTTTGTGTTAATGATGCAGAATTGTCGCTATATCGGACTTCATGTTATGTAAAAACAATTGTAATAACAATTCCTACACACACCGATTAGGATGCTGTAGAATTTCCAATGGAAAACTTAAACCCCATTTTCTGCAAAATCGATTTTTGGGATTTATGCCGGTCTTGTTATAACCTTTACAGCTATGGACGTTTGCTATCGTATGACTACGATATTTTGTGAAATAATATTCAAATTCTTAATTGTACAACTACAATTTTGACTCGATAAACAAAATACTAACCTCGTCATTTTATTTTTTCGTGTTCTTAACACATCATTGAATACCCATTCAAATGCCTCTTCGTTTCTATTAAACAGCGGGAATGGAGCACAAAATAAACACCCACTCCCAGGATTGGATTATTCTTCAATTTTGAAAAATTTACATAATTTGTATACGTGAGGGATCTAATTATGTGGCTCACGTCTCATGTCGTTTCCTAATGTATGGCATGTAGTTCTGCTTTCTAATTCTCCCAAGACCTGTTTAGACTATCCTTCTGTGTTTTCCGATGGTTCGATATCCTTTTGGAAATAAGTTTTTTGTTTTTCCCGACCGCCAAATCTTAATAACGACTAAAGATCTTAACCTTTGGAAAAAAAAACAATTTTTTTTCGAATTGTGACTTTGTTGCCTTTGTTGTCGAATACATCCAAGAGATAGCTTTACTTAAGAATGTCAATAAAATATGTGCTTACATAGATGTGACATACAGACATACAGATGGAATGGAATGCATTCTGCTTTTTTCTCTAAAGCTGAAGGATTTTTCTCGTCCCCATAGAAATGTTTTAGCTTTTTTATTCCATTGAGGCCATACATAGGCGAATGCTATTGTTTGTCTGTCTGTCAAGCGATTATGACTATATTTCGTTTCGCTTTCTTTTCTCTGTTCGTCGTGAATAAAATATTTGCTTCGTTCGTGCCGCTGCATTTTGAAAGTCATAAATTTGAACTAATCGATGTTTTATGTAAATTTCCTGGCATCCGTGACATTAAGGGACATTGTCAATGTCCTACAATGGTCAGAGTCACATTTTATAAATTGGCTATGATTAGGCAGCTCGTTAGCTGCTTTATTTATTATGTAAAACTATGTAAATATGCAGAAGTGGGTGAATGGGAAGAAATGAATTGTATATAATTCAGATTTGAATGGAATTTGAATTGTATAACCAGCCGGAGGAATTATTCATAAGAAAATGGAGCAATAATGAAATGAAGAAATAAGTAATCGTTTTTCATACAAAATGTTTGTTTTCATAATTTTTCATCACGCTTCTATTTACAATATCAAATAGATTATATAGATAGAATTTGTATATGTTTCATATAATTTGGTTTTTGTTTGTTAACCATTCTGATTACACATTTCTTTAATAGTCAGGTGTAATTCCAGTTCGCTATTTTTTTTTTTTGTTCAAATTCGATTTATTAGTGGGGAAATTATGGTCTTGTTCATCATGGTGTAATTTACGAATCTCACCACTGATCCTCATCAGTTACCTTGGGTTTTTTGTTAAGGATATTCTCCCCCAGAATATATTTTTAATAATTTCTTTACATTTTTCTTCTAAAGAACAGAATTGTTTGGTTTTCCAACGAATTCTCTTCATTAAGAATTTCGTTGGTGCCTTTACATCGTGGTTAACAGGGTATTTGTAAACAAATGTCATATTTCTGAAATTAATCCTCTCCTCTTGACATTTAACATTTCGCATCGTATAATAAAATTATGAAAATGTCATTACAATTGAATTTTTTTACATATTAATAAAGTGGATTAATTTCAATCAATTTAGACGCACTCGCCTACACTGTGTCAAGTGATACACATGCACACGCACATACCCCCATCTGACATTTCGTATTTTCATTGTTAATTCAAAGCATTGTGCGCCCTTTAAGCATGATATTCAGCAGTCATTGCCTTTATCTTCATCAACATCATCGCCAGCATCGCTACGAGAGTATGAAAACCAACACCAACACTAAACTGGCAAAGCAGTTCCATCATCAGAGAATGACAGTTGCCAAACACTGTACAAAGAAAATGAAAAATTCATAACAATCATACGCCCTGTGGCACATTTTCATTCGGCACACACCACCACCACCACTCGTCGAAGGGAAAACGAAATTTAATTAAGAGCTATGCAAACGTCCACAAGAAAAACGCAAGGCAGGAAGGAACAAAGCAAAAAGTAAAAAAAACTCCGAACCATTCAGCTGGGTGACTAAAATTCAACGGCATTTAAATTTTTAAAATAATAACCTTTATGCGATTTTGCCTTTTCCGTTATAATTTATAATGTGGCAAAAATCAAAGCCATTCCGTCGGATCGTTTCGGTTTATGTGTAGATAAAATGCAACCAAATTGAAGGTCACAGCAAAGTTGGCGGATGTGAATGTTGAATTGTTGTTGGCAATGTTCGCTGGCTGGCTGGATTGTGGGCAAATGCATATGACTAGTGTAGCGTTGTGGACAAATATTGGAGAAAGACTTACAACTGCAGTTTTATTTTAATGAATAACTAAATAAAATGGAAACCACCCAAAAAAAGAAGTTACCATCTATCGTCCACGGAAAGGTAAAATAAAAAAACGAAAAGAACCAAAAGCGTTTGCCCATTAAAACAAATACCCAAAATTGGATAACATCCATACAAAAAGGTAAAATTCCATTGCACAATTGAATTCTCTTTCTGAGGCACCATCACAATTTCGCAATTATTTTGGGCAATAGGCCAACATTTGGGGTTTGATGTAGCAAATCTTTGGTCAATTTGTAATAACAAAGCGATAGAGAGAGACCAACAAACCAACCAGCATACGGCCGGTCGGCTGTGATTGTAATTACCTAAATCTAAAATTTAAATTCTAGGCAATGCAGAAAATGGCTCCACTCCAGGCAGATTTGTATTCTCTTCCATATTTCATGGTGCTGCTACAAAACAGCCAATGTTCGAGTATTTGAAAAGGCAAAACGAAAATGGTGGCGTTGCCACAAAGAAAATTGCCCACAAAAATCATTCAAGTGTATAATAGAAGTTGTCCCGCAGATGCTTTTGATATTAAATGGAAATGGAATTTAATTACCAACATACTACCTTTAATAGGGTAACCTTGACAGAAATAAAACACTGTATTATGACATTTAGAATTATACCATATGATAGATACAATTATGGTCTGCATCTAGTTCACAAAATGGTGGATATAGCTAGACGAGTATATTTTTCCACTTAGTCGCCATAGTCGTTTGTTTCGCTTGTCTAAATGTAGAAAAAAGGCTTTTAATCTCATCACCCGGGTGGCGTATGTGTAATGGCAAAAGAATTATTTAACAAAGAACGTATACGCAATGATGGCAGACAATGGCGGTTTAATGTGCCACCCCATGTTGTATTTCCGCAATAGAACCGTTGTTAACACAAACTATAAAAGCGAGAGAAAAAACAATATATATAAATATTCGTTTGAATCAAACGAAATTATAAATTTAAGTTGTACTTCAAAATAATGCAAGATTACAAGAGAGGTTGCCACAATAAAACATTAAATACAATATCATTAAAAACTAGAGCATAACAATGTATAATTATTTTTAAGGAAATATCATGAAACTCATAAACATCTGTTTTTTTTTAATTAAAAAAATCAATGATTGAAGTAAAGCTTCTTCTCTAATTTTGTAAAGATATACATTTTGTGTCATTTCGTTAAAAATTTCCAGAATTCAGATTTTCTAAATTATTCACGAATTAGGTGTGTCGTTATTACATTTGTTCAATTTTCCCATAATTGGATTATTTTAAATGTCTAGAATGCCTTTCAACAAATTTTACAAAATAGTTACCAAAATTTTAAGAAATTTGCAAATTGAAGGATGAAAAATAAATTTAAGCTGAGTGGAAAATATATTCATACACCAAGATTCAAAGGATGGGTTAGACCTTTAAAACATGGATCTGGATCTACGCATATTTTTTGGAACATTCCTGAAGACAAAATGATCAAATTTTCGAATACCTCGTTCGAAGTCGGAATAACAAAACGTTGTAGAAAAATTTGCAGTCAAAAAGACTGTATTTAACATTTCAAATTACATCGGAATCAGAAATATGGGACATATTTGCCTGTGTTCAAAAAACGTTAGGGTTATCTTGTTTGAGAAAGGTAATCAGGGATGGTCCGTGTGACGAATTTTTAGGTTTTCGACTGTCAAAAAGGTGTAAACGTCGAAAACGTCATATACCTGTATAAAATGTAATAAACGTAGTAAACGTCATTTATATCAATATTATCACCATATACAGTTATTTTCAAGAATATATATTATTTTTACATATATCTGACTATTCCTTACTAGAACTGATAAAAATTTCTAAATTTTTTTGAGAAGAAAATTTTGAAATTTTATATCGATTTGAGTAAAGCATGCGTAATTCCCAAATTGATTAATGGAAATAGCTATTTTGTCAAAAACCTAATGGATTTAGGTAGGTTTCTGACGTATGTATTATACGTCGGAAATGTATGTCATTTACGTCACTGTTTCTGACAGGCCATCTCTGAAGGTAATATATATTGAGATCAAAAAGTAACAGATATTGCAATTGGCATTAAATGTTGTGAATATGTATTGAGATTCTAATTTAAATATATGCTTTCAGAGAGTATAAATGGGATAGTAAAATATTATAAAAAATACGGTTCTGTTCTGGCAGATTTTTCATTTTGAATAATCCAGTGGTTTTGAGATCACGTTAAGTAACCGCATAAACCGTCAACCGTTTTGTTTTATCCTTATTGAATGTAATCACCATTCTGTTGCACATTGTTGATCGCAAATATATCTGCTTGGAATACACTGGAATAGTTTCCAGTTTTTTATTACTTCACTGGGTAGAAAATTTACTTCATTTATATTTATTGACATATGAATGAATGAATTGAATATACTACAGGTATAGATCCTTTTAGATTTTAGAGATTTGGTTTACAGAATGTTGTCTATAAAGCAAAAGGTAATTATATCGGTGAATAATAGTTAATGTTCATAGCATAATTACTTTAATTACTATTTAACACTGTCACATCAAAGAACCTGGAACGCTTTGAAACCATACCCTTCCTTAATAGAGACTTGAATTATACAACATTAGTCTGTTATTTCACTTTTGATATTTTCGACTGTAGTTTTTGTAAATGCTAATTTAAGAAAACGACAGCAAATAATTTTAATTTGTCCATTAATAATAATTTGCAATTAGTCTCCTACCTATAAAATTATTCCAAATATTTCCAAGATAAATACTTTGCAATAAACAGACACCAGGTAATTATTTAAAATGCAAAAGTGAATGTATGTGTGTATATGTTTCATAATTAATAACATTCATTAAGTTTAATTGTGTTTCGGTTTGAAGTCAAGTTGGCGAAGAAGTCAATTGCAATTTTATATTATTTTTACTACCTGTACCTTAAAATAATTACAAATTGGCATCTTGACTGTATGAGAATATATATACGAGTATGTGTGTGTGTTTGTTTGCATGGATGGGCAATAGTAGCAGTCCTGTGGCAAAAATGACAATAATGGAATTTAATTAAATCCCATAACAACTACTTAAACATATAGTAAATAATTTGTTGTATCCGTTTCCTGTTATTCGATATTCGCCTGGTATACACAGTATGTCAGTGCGGTTTTTGCTTTACGGTTATATTTACATATATTGCAACTTTAATTATGTGTTGACTTACTGTGAACTTAAAATGACAAGCTGTGGCATAGATGGACGTGAAACACCAGCACATTAATACGGTTAATGATGTTGATCGTCATCCGCGCCTGCAGTCTATTCGCCTGGAAGCATTTATTTATGAGATGGTGGATATGTTTTTTTCTCACTCCTCATCTTTCAATCCCTCTATGTATTTTCCATTCATGATGCTTTTTTGACCCAATATATTCATTTAAGGCTATTAATCCGGATTCCCGTGTGCCATAGTTAAATATGATTTTTTTCATTAGCACTTAATGTTAATTAACTTTAAAGGGAGTTGGCTGAACAATTTCGGAGCAGTATGTTATTATATATTAAAAATGTTCACATTATCATCCATACCACCCTCTTATAGTTAGCCAAACATACGTTTACACATCACTGTATGGCTTCTCTCATTATTGCACCTTATTAAGTGTATTTATATAAGCCTGAGCATGAACCACTCGAAGTCGTGAGTGAATGACTAACTACCTGACAGGCCGACCGACCGACTCATTGACTGGTTGAATGGTTTGGTAAACCTGCTGTAAAGAGTACTTCTTAGGTTGGATTACCAGCCATCCTTTTGCCTCTGTTGTTCCATCTGCAACAACGCCAGCCTCAATAGTTTATTGTTCACATATGAATGTATTGCCAGCCAGCCTGCCTAGCTGGCTGGTTGGTTGGCTGGCTGACTCTGTTGTTGTCGTTTCAGTGTTGGCATTGCAGCCTTAAATCTGTGGTGTTTTCTTGTGGCTGTTGGGGATTTCTATCATCACTTTGTGTGCGTACACAAATACACATGTCCTCCATACACACTCATCGCCTCCCGTTATACGTTTATGTTTGTATACAAAAAGCCAATATCCACATAAACATTCAAGCACGCGCACACCCACGAAAACGTTGTGTAGGTCACACACACACACAATATGTCTGTCTCAAAGTATTCAATGGATTTTCAACAACAATCTTTTTAAGCCTACATAAACTTAGCATGACTACGAATACGAACGGCATTAGTTTGTTGGCAATATGAAAATATGAAATCTTAAACAGACCCGTTATGTGAACATTAAACAATACATTTGAAAATGATATGGAAATAGGTACACTAGGGTAACGACATTTTTGCAAACTCGTATGAGTTTTTACATACTATTAGATCAAATCATAATGATTAGGTGATTCTATTAAAAACCGCACAATGGCATTTGATTTTCGATATTTATGTGTTTTTATAAAAATGAGTATTAAAAGCATATGAGTATATTAGTATTAAAAACATGTATGTTGAGTCATTGTTAGCAAATATATAATTATCGACAAGCTTTAGATACACACAAAATTACATAACCGTCTGTATCCCCAAAATGTTTTTAATTGTAAAGACCATATAAGATTTCAGCATCCCATACTAAGAAATGCCATCGATTCAAAATAAGGTACCTACATTGAATTGTAAATAAAAATGTCAAATTGTCATCGGATTGTTCATAAGTTTCGTAGACGCATAACAATTATTTAATTTTTCGTTTTAGATATAACAAAAAAACTATATTTTACAAATGCATTATTTCAAAGTGGATTTTTCCCCGTCCTTTTTAAATAATTAAATGGAATAAACCCCATTTTAGTCATTATAAGGCAAAACTTCATTCACTCCTACTATTTGAAATCGTTTTTGAGAAAAAAATCTTAAAATTACAACCCTAACACTTTCATTACGATAACAAGAAGTTGTATATGAACATATTTTGGCGGATTTAAATCTACAGAAAAACAACAACTTTGGGCTACTTTCCAAACCGGGATTTCCATGAACATAATTTAATGAATTTAAAGTACAAACATTTTTTCCCAAAAGGGGTCTCTAAAAAAATTAGTTTCGCAGTCTAAACAGTATTTTTTGGTTTTCGTGCCTATACATTTATTTGCATAGGTAGCGTAGAAGAAGCATCTATATACACGTGCAGTCGAAATTTACTTTTATTTCGTTTTCTGTACTTGACAATTTGTATGAACCCCGGTTGGCAGGCTAATCATCATAGTTGTAACAGCAACGAGCGAAACGCAATACGCCGACAAACTGATTACTTAGAGTTCAAGAGAGCGTGTTGCAAAGGTTGACATCTACTCATAATTTTTTGTTATGGCATTCAGCAATGGGAAGGAAATTATGTGGGTTTCCCAGACTTTTTTCTTCTTCTCATTTTATTAATTCAATTTCCAAGAAATGCTCAAGTGATGCCTTCAAGCTTTTTTAAGAATTTTTATAACCAATTATATTCAACCACGAAATGTATATGGCTTGAAAAAAAGTTTGTTAAACAAAGACGTATTTGAGAATATATATATTTGCAAGATATAGAGCATTTAATTTTTTTTTTTTTTTTTTTGTTAGCCTGTCTTAAAACTGTTTTAGGCCTAAACACGTATTTCTTGTTTACTTCTTTACACTTTTTTTCCTTACCCACATCAACTTTGACATTTCCAAATGGTAACCCTTTTCAATTTAATAGCTCTTCAACCAAAAAAGGAAAAGTCTGTACTTTTTTGTATAGTTTCGGAAACTTCAGATTTAACATTGACCACAAAGTGCATAGCAAACTTTTATTCGAAACAGAGTTTGTTTTATCTTTCGTTTCGGTTCAACACTTACTTTTGAAATTGGTCACAAAAAGTATATTTGAAATTTAATGGCTACACGGAGTAAAATGTAAGCAGAAAGGGCAATAGTTTGTTCCAGAGAACGTTCAAATAAAATAGGAAAGGAAATTATGGATAAATTAAGGTAGTAGTTTCTACTTGCACCAACACCAAACTAAGCTATTTTAGTTCATTATCTTCCACTTACTTACTTAGCTGGCTTGTTACAGAACGGTTGTTCCATAAGCCGAGCTTAAAAAAGATTTCCAAGCGCTTCGGTCTTGTGCGCAAGTCCACCAATTTGGAAGACCACGTTCCAAGATGTTGTTTTCTACTTGGTCTTTCCATCTAATTCGTGGCCTTCCCCTTCTACGGGAACCATCAGTAGGCTCATTTTTATATGCCTTTTGAGCTGGGGCATCTTCATGCATCCGCACAACATGGCCTAGCCACCGATGATGCTCGTGGTGCATTCGACGCCGATATTCACCGTCGAAGCAGATCGGCCCGTAGATCTTTCGGAGAATTTTTCTCTCAAACACCCCAAGAGCTGCCTCGTCTGCTTGCGCAAGTACCCATGCTTCTGATCCATATAATAGCACGGGTAGTATCAGCGTCTTGTAAAGTGTGAGTTTGGTCTGGCGAGAGGTGGCCTTGTTTCTAAACTGCTTACATAGACTATAGTAGCATCTTCATCACAATCCTTCTCCGAATTTCAAAACTGATGTCATTCGTTTTATTTATGGCGGTACCAAGGTATATAAAGTCTTTAACTACCTCGAAGCTGTAGTTCTCAAGTTCCACAGTTGGTCCGAGTCTACTGGACGTCCTGCGCGTTGATACCATCAGCTTGGTCTTCTCGCCGTTTACTGCCAGACCCACTTTGGCAGACTCCTTTTCAATTTGTTCAAAATTGGCTGTTACCGCTCGCAATGTTCGACCCATTATATCGATGTCATCGGCGTAGGCGAGTAACTGGTGTTGTTTGGTGTACAGAGTGTCATTTCTGTTCACCTTTGCGTCTCGTATGACCTTTTCCAGTAGGATGTTAAAAAGATCACAAGACAAACTGTCACCTTGTCTGAATCCTCGTTCGGTATTGAAGTACTCCGATAGGTCCTTTCCTACTTTAACGGCTGACCTTACGCCACTTAAAGTTATCCTGCATAGCCGTATTCATTTTGCAGGAATGCCGAACGCAGACATGGCTTTAAACACCTCTGAACGGATAGGGCTGTCGAATGCGGCTTTACAAATAGGTGGTATGTGTCGATGTGTTTTTCGTGGGTCTTTTCCAGGATTTGGCGCAGAATGAAAATCTGGTCAATGGTGGATTTGCCAGGTCTGAAGCCGCAGTGGTATGGTCCGATGATGTCATTGACCATTGGCTTCAATTGTTCACACAGCACACTGGATAGCACTTTATATGCGATGGGAAGGAGACTTATTCCTCTATAGTTGGCACATATCGTCTTGTCTCCTTTTTTTGTGCACGGGACACAGGATGCTGAGGTTCTAATCATTGGGCATGCATTCATCTAGCCAAATTGTGTTAATCAGCTGGTGCATGCTCCTGACCAGCATCTGGCCACCAGTCTTGTATAGTTCGGCTGGTAACCCATCGGCTCCTGCTTCTTTGTTGTTCTTGAGCCGATTAATTGCTTTTATGACCTCATCTTGGCTAGGTGGTATACACTCTATACCATCAGCTCTTATTGGTTCTGGGCAGGGACGTACGCAAGGGGGCGCCCCCCCCTCCGAAATGAATTTTTTTCGCAGTAAATTTATGTTTGCAACAGCGATATTTTTCATTTTGTACTACCGGGCCCCCCCGAAATGAAATCCTGTGTACGTTGCTGGTTCTGGGGTATCTTCTTCATCGTCACTATTTGATACTAGTAGCTTTTCGAAATGCTCCTTCCAGATCCTCAACACGCTGTCTGTATCTGTCACCAGGTTTCCTTCTTCATCTCTACAGGAGGATGTGCCTGCAACAAAGCCTTCGGTTTGGTGTTTTACTCGTTGGTAAAATTTCCGGACTTCATTCTGACTCCTGTACATCTCGATTTGCTCACGCTCACGTTTTTCTTGTTCTTTCTTCTTTTTTCTAAAAACACGTTTCTCCTCTCTCCTTTTCTCCCGATAATTCTCCATCACGTTACGTGTTGCTACTGTCTGCAGGGTTGCCCTATACGCTGCGTGTTTCACATCAGTAGCATTACGACACTCCTAATCGTACCATGGGTTTCTTGGTGGTGTTTTTTTTTTTTTTTTTTGGTACCCAATTGTTCTTTTTGCTGCAGTTTGTAGGGAGTGGGCAATTCTTTGCCATTGTGCTTCTATACTATTATCGGGACAAGAAGTGCTTTCTTGAAGCAGATGGGTAAGTTGAGCGGAGTAGGCCTCGGCTACCTGTTGTGTTTGCAGCTTTTCGACGTCGAGTTTCCGTGTTGTATTAGATCGCACCTTTGCTGTAACATTAAGACGGGTGCGTACCTTGGCTGCCACAAGGTAATGGTCCGAATCGATATTCGCTCCTCGGATCGATCGGACGTCTAAAACACTGGATGAATGCCTTCCGTCTATCACAACATGATCAATTTGATTTCTCGTTACTTGATCAGGAGAAATCCAGGTGGCCTTGTGTATATCGAGATGCTTGAATCTGGTGCTGCTAACTACCATGTTTTTTGCTGCCGCGAAGTCAATCAACCTCATGCAGTTGTCGGATGTTTCTTCATGAAGGCTGGATTTTCCGACGGTGGGGCCAAACATATTTTCCCTTCCGATTTTTGCATTAAAATCTCCTAGCAGAATTTTAATGTCATGGCCAGGGCAACGGTCATATGCTGTTTCTAGGCGCTCGTAAAATATGTCTTTGGTCTGTTCATCTTTATCTTCGGTCGGAGCATGGGCGCAAATTAGACTGATGTAAAAGAACTTCGCTTTTATACGGATTATAGCAATTCGCCCATCTACTGGAGTGAATCTGGAGACAAGGACATGAATTTGGCTGCGGATTTATGGTTAAAAGGAGAATAAAATCCTGTTAACCATAAATCCGCAGCCAAATTCATGTCTCGTTTCATGGCAGCTATAATACAGGGCGTAATCGTCTGATTTACTTACGCCTGTCCCTTTCCATCGCATTTCCTGTAAGGCAATAATATCTGGACTTCGCCATGTTAAAGCCAATCAGAGCCGTTGCTTGGTATCTATCATCCCCTACGCCACCCTCATTATCTTCCGGTCAATATAAATTTTAAATAAAAATCAATATATTTTTATAAAAATGTCTAAAAAAAGGGATCAGGAAATATCGAGAACAAATTCAGCCGAAATTTAGGTCTTATGCCTTCTGAAGGAAATGGGGTAGATAAATAATAAATACTAAAAACTAAACTATACCCGTAGGAAATGAGGCATTCGTTGAAATATTTTTATAAAACTTATATTTCAAACATTATTCTCACGCAATATGCCAAGCAACCATAAACGCCTCATTAATATTTCTTCATTCGCAATCCAAAATGTTATATATTCGACCCAAATATTCAGATGGCCGTATCTGTGAAGATTTCAATTATAACTGATATAACAAATAATATATATATATATATTATTCAATCTTTGTAAACAGCTGTTAAATTTAAAGTTCTTAAATTGCAGTATAAAATTAAACACCAATATCAAATTATTTCAATAATGCAACCAAAAAACCTGTGTACCATGAGTATGGATAAACTGTTTAATAAATTACACAACGTATATACGTATGCAATATTTACGTTCAACTCATCTCCATAGGCCTACGCTGGACGACTGACTTATATTGAAATTTATTTTTATAAAACAACCTGTTTGTTTTACAGCAAAAATATTTACAAAGATATACAGAGGCAATAAACGACAAGTACGCACATACGTACACACACATTTACATGAGAGTCATATTTTCCTCTTTTTTCCGAATGCAAACAAAATAAAGTAAACCAAGCACAGATTTAAATGAAAAACTAAATGACAAAGGAAGACCAACCTTTATGTTGTCATTTCTGTTGTTGTTTCGGTACCGTCGTCGTCTGTTGCTGGTGATGAGAACGATGAGGTGGCGGGACACACAGGGGCGAGAGCACCATGTCCGGGAATTTATATGATTTACGTCACATTCACTTAATGATGAAAACCGCCCATTTGTTTGAATTTCGAGTTACCAGAATTCCAAATGAAAAGGGAAATACAACAGATCAACGGAAATTACTGCACAGACGCAGAGAAAAACCTCCAATATTCACACAGAAGGCTAAGCACGTGTTCATCTCTACGCACTAACATCGATACAAACTCTGGTACACGCACACATTCACACACACTAACATTTACTGCTTTACTTTGTATGGCTAACAAAAATGATTTCAGGGACTTTGCACTCGGCCACAGTCAAGTTCAAGAAAAACCATCGCAACGGATGTTCAAAGAAATCCCCCTTTTTAAACACACATACACTCACTAAAACACATGCATTCCATAGCAGCAGCAACGACAACAACAGCAACAACGTTAGCAATGAAATTCAAGTTCAGATTCATGAACGCACATTACACTCTTAACACAAATACACAGCCATGTTAACACTACACCCTACACAAAAGTGAATGAGTGTGTGTGTGTGCGCGCGTGGAGAGAATGTTCATCACTGGAAGGCCATTCGGTGTCAAGCTTTTCTCCTCACTTTCAACATATGTTACTCAATGCCATTTTCTCGTTCACTCTCTCCGGGTGTTACTGAGAGCATAACAACATTTCCCCTGTTTTCTTTTTTCTCAAACACCAACTATGCAGACCCTATTTTGAAGCGCGTATTTATATGTTTTGTTTACATATATCTGTCGACTTGTCGGCGGTAATAACCGCATCCTGTAGCCTCCTGTTGTTGCTGTTGTTACATAACACAGAGTGTTAATTTGCCAAATGGCAAAATACACGAATAATCTATGTCGTCGTTCATGACAAACCATTTCTCTCCTCATGTTTGTCAATGGCAACGGCAAAGAATGCCACCATCCATGTCCATGGAAGAAGATTTTGCCATTGCAGCAGTTTGCTACTGCCACTGACAAGTCAGGGTTGAGTTGAAGGCTAATTGGAGTGTTTGCCAGTGTATTTGAGGAATTGCATGTGTATTTGTGGTATGGGATAAAGGATATATTTATTGTTATTGCAATTTATCCTAGAATTTCGAACACTTATTTACAAAACGGCAATGTGTTGATGAAGGTTGCCACAGCATTACAAAGTAGCGGACACACACACAAACAATACGCAAGGACAAATTCGTCATTCAGCAGTAATAGCGAACATATGATGCATGTACGACCCTGTTGCAAGGATTTTTTTTTCAGACAAATTTTCTTCATAAAAACAAAAAATTAATTAAACAATTTTACTTACAATAACTATAGTTTTTGAATCGTCCTTCATTCGTTGAATTTTAATTACGGCATTTGAAAGTAAAACTAATTTCATTCGTAGTCGCAAGTGGTTAGATATCCCTTTTTTATTTAAGAGTGAGTATACATTTTATACTGCCGTTCTTTTGTATATTCTTAAAGATTTGTGTAAATATTCAACAGGTTCTGCAGTAAGATCAGAAGGAAACCACTGCCTAAAAAAGCGATTTCAAGAGAATTGGGGTAGGGTTTTTTATTAACCGCAATTTAGTAATGGTGTGCAATAATTCCACAGATATCTGCTGCATAATCCTAGACAAAACAAAAGTTTGTCACGTTTAGTTCGATGAATAAACTATTTGTAGTCTTGAAATTTTGTATACATGTACTTGAACAAAATTTGTTTTCCATTTTGTATTGCCTTTTGCGATTAAAGAAATATACTTCTTTTCAACAGCACATGTAATATTCGCCCATTAGAACATCTTAATCCGACAACTGTAAGGATATTAAAATAGCTCGGATCTGCAGGAGCATTATTAAAAACGTATGAAAAAAAAGTTGAAAGTTTTGTGGATCGTCCCCGCCAGACGCATTGACAATAATCCATTTTTAAAGAAATTTGTAAAGGAACTAGCGAAAATGGGATGACCCTAAAAACCGAACAACATATTAATTTTTTTCATTGAGAAACTACAATTTGGAAAATGCGTGCATGTGTTTTTATTATAATTATTGATAGAGTTTCCTTTAAATGCAACATCTTTGTCAGATATTTTTAACAATGACATCAAGCGGGAATTTTTAGATGTTGGTTAGAAAAAATTCTAATTTGGTTATTACTGGAATTTCTCCATATTTGCTTGAACCTATTCCCCATTCATAAATACACGGTGTGATTATAAATTTCTTGAAAATGCGTACAATATCACCATTATTTTTTCCTAGTTATTAATCAATACATACATTTCTGAATTATTGCAGGAAAAGTATTTAATAAAACATAACTAATAAAATATTTCTCTTTTTATCATTTCAGGTAAGTTGACAACGCCATTTTTTATACAAATCGCTAAACATCTAGGTAAGCTTTTGAAAATTGAAATGTTTCAACACGATATATCTACATACCTCGAATACAAAGTCATTTGAAATATCACTTTTTTTTTGATATGAGATTCTGTCTCAATTTATATTTTATCATAAACTCATTTCGAACAAATACTTCCCTGGTTATTTTCTCAATAAAACTTTGTTCAAAATAATGAAATAGTAAATGCAAGTTAAATTGCTACAGCTATTACAGCAGCCAAACTTATTTAAGTGAACACAGAAATACTCGAAACCCAGCTGCTGCTGGTCCACACAGAATGAAAAAAAAAATAATAAAAACATAATAATAATAACTACCGCAATGGCCACAGCACAAGGACATGGGTGGTCCCTTGATTGGACAGCAAGCAGCATAGCTTTGCTCGTTCGTTGTTGGCCTAGCCACACTGCTTTCCCACAGACAAGCGGAGTCCATTAAATATTTCAAGAGCAAACTCTCGACAAGCATTAAATAAAGGAAGCAATAAATAACCACAAGAAGAAGCAAAATAATGACGACGACGACAACAACAAAAACAACAAGAACATATAGAAAAAGAAAATAATCAAATGAAACCTATAATAAAAACAACAAAAAATTCCAACAACACACAAATTTCTATCGCCACAAAACCTTGACAACAGCCAATGTCAGTGTGAAAGTTCATTAGAAGGAGACTCAGCAGCACTTGAACTTAGATGAAATTGTGTAAATTAAGTGGAAGAATGTAAACAACCAAAATGCTGTCTTAAAATCGCCAGCCTAACTCAATTATCTTTTTTTTTGGAAAATTTAATGATAGCCTGGAACTTGGGGCAAAGTTTTAGGCTGCACGACTGACTGACATGACTTGAGTAGCATTACAAACAAAATATCTTTCTTATTTGCTTTTCAATTAAAATGTGCCAAAGGTAAATGTATGGCATTATGAATTTAAGAAATACCTTCTTTTAACAGACATCCATTCATGGAAATTCACAATCACAAGATGTACATTTTGACATTGTAATATCCAAGATGTCATGTTTGTGGCAGACAAATATTTTGGAAAATGAAAGATGAATCACAAATTTTACCAAATATGTTACAAAAAAATAAGAGGATGTATTCCATAAATGCATTTTTGTAAAAAATTAGGGGCACATACATAGGAATGTTAACGTTAAAAACACTAATAAGGAACAATATGAAGAAATTTGAATGGTAAATAGTCCTATAAGGCCTAGGCAGCATTGAAGTAGGATATGTGCTATGAAACTAAGTAGTAACATTAAGAAAAAGTAGAGACTTTGGCTATTTGTGGAAAAGGTACCTAAGGGAGAGGATACATAGAACCCATGTTCCAAATGTTACTATTTTTAAAATTGTAACCCCTTTGGGATGTTATCAAAAGGAGTGGGCCGATAGGCTTCATCTTTGAATATGATCTAGAATTGGTAAACAAATATTACTTTGTGCGATGTTCAATCAAATCGTACACTCAATATGCTTTGTATTAGATTTACACATATTCAAAAAGGAGACACTTCCGGTTGTGGGTCTGTAAATCCCATTTTCAGACTTAAAGAATGTTTGGCAAAGGTATTACGATATTCAAAGTTTTTACCAATTCGGATACTTCGTTTGCATAATATGATATTTACAAATTATCAAAATATTGACAATTTGTGGGGCAGTTACCAGACGAAGCGGATCAATAATTCCCACCTTCGAACGCGATAAAGTATTAGTAACAACATTAGGTTTTGCAAAATTTTGGTCAAAACGGATAATCCTTTCGCGTGACATTATAATTTTATTTTTTTGTAAAAGGGGAGTGGTCCGATATTCTCTCTCTCTCTCTTAGATCATGATTTAGGTTTGGAAGAAATATTACGCTGTGCAAAGTTTGGATGAAAAGGGTTACTCCCTTCGAGAGTTATCGTGCGCACCCAACTACCTTGAGAGGTATTTACCAGCCGCGCAAACACTTCAGCCCTATGGCTGCGTATATTAAAAATTGATGTTAAGTTTTCTATGAATTTCTGATAATGAATATCCTTGGTTTAAAAAGAAAGAGTTTTCTTCACAAAAAAATATTATATTTTGTGGTATGAGTCAAATTGGTTCACTTCCGTAAAAGTAAATCGAGTATAAAAATCGTTAATAATGACTTCCTCTATATAAACTTTATGGCGTCCCAGAAAATATATCGAAATGATTATTAAACTGAATAATAATCGTATGCGTGGCCATCATACTCCATTTATCCTTCACAAATATAGGATAATTTTAAGAATACTTAGAACCCCTACTTGCAGGCACATGTGATAATTTCGATGACTTCCATTTTCTTTTTTATTACATTTCAATACACTTAATATTCATAAAAAAAGTTACATATTTTAGATTTCTTTTTTGCCATTTCTGAGTGTTGTTCATCCTTTTTAGGATGACTTATATATTCATAATATGAAGTGTGTATGTATGTGTGTACGCCATAACATAATATCATTAATGTTTTATGCAAGCAATGATTTTGCCTTTCTTGTCATTTAATTTGGATTTCCTGTTTCTGACTGAGTGGCTTCTGTTGTTGGTTTTGTTTGTTGTCATCGTCGATGTTGGCATTTAACGTGCCTTATCTTGGACTGACTTATTGAAATCATTAAATTCTCACATCAACCAAACAAGAAAAACAACAGCAAAACGAGCAATGCTAATTGACACATATTTATAAATCACACACACACACTCACACGCACACTTATTTCCTCACACAAATCAGTGTGTGTTTGTGTACGTGCAAATGCCAAAGCACAACAGAAAACCAACCAAATATTGACAGCCTGACTTTCATTTGTTTTTCTTTGAACAGAACTTCTTAATGCGAAAAGTGAATTCTTGTACCAATTAACAACAAAAAAAAAAGATGAAGACAGAGATGGGGACGGAGAAGTGATTAATAATCTAAAAGAAACACTTCGAATTAATCTCCATGGATTAAATTTCAATGCAATATGAAAATAGAAGAAAAGTTTCCTATTAGAGCAAAGATGAAGATTTCACTGAAATACAAAGTTTTCTTTTGGGATGTTATCGAAATATCTTCTTTTTTTTTTGGCATTTTGTTATTTTGCCAGCAAAACGTTTTCAAACTATTAGGCAAAACTTATTGAAGGTAAAGCGGAACTATTTTAATTCATAATTATATTAATCTGAAATATCTGTTAATGGAATTTGTAGTCGAGTTGAAGAAGAGCAAAATGTTTCAATGATGGACGAATACTTGTTTTACTCTGGTGCAGGGTATACAGATGCCATAGATAGAATTGTGTTTAGAGTCGATTTAACTATGTCCGTTCTTCCGGACATTTTTGTAAACGAAGTGCATTTATTATACAATATAAATGAAATTAGGCATATCTCATGTATTTGGGCAAAGAGCGAACCCTATTAAAAGTTATGAAAATCGGCTCGGTAACATCGATTCCATTATGATCTAATTTTGTAAGATTTTATGTTTATGGTACACACCCTTGTTTTAATAAATACGAAATTTTACCTAGACTTCCGAAATAATGTGTGACATGTTTTATTTACATTTATATTTATATTGAATATTCTTATTCAATATATTATGAATTACAATAATATTATTTTTAGTACTGCTATTAAAGCTTCATCATCAACTGTATGTATTTATATATTTAAACCAAATGAACTTTATTTTTATCAAGTTCTAACAGATATCAATTATGCAAATGTTTTTATGCAAATAAAATCCCACATTACAAAAGTAAATATATTTGAAAGCAAAACAATGTGTGGGATGTTCGATTATATTCCCTGAGGATATGAACTTTTTCCCTCCAATGACAGAAACAAAAAAAAGCTTAAATTATAATTTGACTTTTGACATTTTTGTAAAGCCATGCTTATTAGAATTCTATAAAGTCATGTTGATGGTGAATACAATTTTGCCATGTAATTCCATTAAATGATAATTTCCAAATAAATTATCAAAAAAGAAAATCGTTAGCAAAAGTAATTAGCAATAACAAATATTAACATTATCATTATCCACTAAACTAAGCCAAACACTTGACTGAAATTGAAGAAGAAACTTTTAGCTTAGTTTGTAATTTTCCAAAGTTAACTTGGCATATGTATGTATGATGCCATACTAATTTCTGTTGTTTAATGTGAAATGTGAATACACACACATACATAAATACATTGCAAATTACATATATACATTACAATTACAAAGTCTACGAACTGTGTGAAAATGTGTTGGTGTTAGTACATCGTAGTTCTATTACAGTTTGAGCTGTATTCAAAACAAAAGCTATTTCATTTGTGTTGTATTCACTCTCCCCCATAAGTATGCAACAGTTTTGTTTGTTTGTTGGTTTTCCTTGTGTATTGTATTGGTGTGTTTATTTTTATGCTTAACGCAAATACATATACACGCATACACATACACACATGATGAGCCTTCCACTGGTTGCAGCGACATCATCATTATAATCATCATCACCATCACGACTACATGCATTGATGCCAGCGTTTGTCCTCGCTTTCTTTTTGTTTTGTAATAGTAAAATTACGCAACAGGCTGTCAGCCTAACGTTGGCATTTTGGTTGAGCATTTTGTGATTAACGGTGATGGTGATGTTGATGTGCCTACAATGACCTCAAGTGTTTATCGTTCATTGTTGGGTCACAAAACATCCGTTGCATCCATCATCCTTCAGAGAATCACTTGCATATGTCGTGACATTGTCATGGACACAGGAACAGCAATGACAACATCATCATACGTACATACATATCAACGTTGACGGCATTTGGGCCTGTGTCTGTGTGTGTAGTAGTGGTAGTTGTCACACATCGTCATACACATGGCCGTTGCAGTGTATCAGATGTGTCAAAATGTTGGGTAAGGCTCATTGTGGATAAACAATTGTGTCGGTGTTGTTAATTTCTCTTGACGCCATCTGGGGGCGTATATTATCCCCTGTACACTATAGGCACACTAGAATACATTATCAACACCTACAAAGCTATTATGAAGTGTTGCAGTACATTTTTGAATATTGATGTTATATCAGTTTTTCATTTATCTTTCATTCTTGGAAAAGTGTGTGTGAGTATATAAAGGCTATACATATATATTAATTGTAAAGTTTATCATACATAATGTTGAGCCCACATTTAGGAGACCAAACATGAGCTGTTGTTTGTGCCTGCAAACCTTATGGAGAATATTCAATTTTCAATTTATTTCGATTCATATATCTTAAGATTTTCGAGTGAAGGTAAACTCATTCGTTTGTTTGTTTTTATATGACAGCTCCATGATTTTTTAATTTAATTTAAATGTAATCTCTCAAAGATCCTATGCAGTATTGGTGATTTGAATTAATAGGGTTAGGGTTATACATATAAAACATAACATTAAAAAACCTTAAATAAGTCACTCCTGCCTACAACGGAAAATTTAATTACCCGATTTTACACAATTTACACAACCCGCCTACTACATCCTTTGAAATTCAAGTTCAAGAGTATAACCATTATAGCTTTTGTTCTCTCCGAACAAGCTTTTTTCCATTTCTCACAGGAACAAACAAGCTGATGCCATATTTCCAATATTTCTCCTTCAACACAGACACAAAGACACATTTTATTTGTATGTATGTTTGTTGTTTATATTCTTTAAGGCATGCGCACTGTGACATCAACTTGTTGTTGCCGCTATAATGTCCTTGTATAAGTTCATGCTCACAAACACAAGCACACACACGGGAGTCTATGTAGTAAAGAGACCAGTAAATCATGTAATACATACGTAGCATGTTTGTGTAGGTCGGCAAAATTCGTGCAATGGTGTTGGTGTTAGGTAGTCATTAATTTGTATGCGAGTATTTGTGTGTGTGTTTAAGAGTGCCAATTGTTGGGCCAACAAGGAAATGGCCAAGTATAAAAACCTTTATCTCTGTGCAATGCCAAACAAAAGACTTTCTACCATCCACGCTTCGACAATGACGCCGATGACTTTTCGATTATCAGGAATTCTATCGGTATTTTCTTGTTGGCCTTTCAAGTGCAAGTTTTTTTGTGCGACATCCTTTGTTGTCATTATTTTGTCATTGGTTGGCTCTTTGACTTATTCATCTTTGTTGTGTTTACACATCGAGCGAAAAGTTGTTTATGATTTTTGTTTTCCATTTTCTTTTGTTGTTCGGGGTTTTTTCTGTAATTTTCTTTTAAAGTTTCCTTTGCCATGAAAAAAGTACTTTATTTTGTTGTTGTCGTTATTATATTTCATCGATTGCTCTGCTGCGATTTGTTGATGTCAAAGTCGAATGTTTCCCATGGAAATTAATGAGTTCCATAATAGCGCAAATTAATTGTGGGTACAAATATATAAACAAGTTGTAGAGTTTAGGTGTTAGGTTGTTTTGAAAACGAATTGGTGACAGATGTTGTGGTTTTCTTATGAACTATTCTTAAATTAAGAGACAAAATTAATTAATTTATTATCGAAAGACATTTGGTAAATTATCTATTCGTATTGCTGTCGCACTGCTAATGATTAACATATTCGAGTGTGTTGTTGTGACCTTTTCAGTCACTTGTTATTTATTTGATACAGAATAATTGAAGATAGTTGTTTGTTTTATATTGTGTCTAAAAATAAATATTGTAACGTTGGCAGGCTTATTTTGGATGATAATTGTGTGATCCACCCACTCTACGCATTAGTACTACTTTCCATTAATCATACGCTACATAGCCAGCCCTAGATAAAATATTTATAAACCTCTATTGTTCCCTTTTTATTTATTTTTAATTACGCTGGCGCATATATCAGAAATTAATTAAAAATAGGTTGTCTGGATCAGGAGATTCATGTAAAAAATCATTTTTGGAATTAGGTAATTTTAAACAATTCCGATTAAATTTAACACTAGAACGCCGAAGGCGGTCATTTTGGCCGCTTTCCAATTTCAAGTACACAAGCAACTGTGCATTTAATGACACTTTTTTTTAAATTTGGTGACTTTTTGTACCTCATAGAATTACGTTTATTATAAAAAATTCACCAAATTAAAAAAAGTGTCATTAAATGCACAGTTGCTTTTGTACTTGAAATTGGAAAGCGGTCAAAATGACAGCCTTCGGCGTTCTAGTGTTAAATAATTTCGAAATTATTTATTTATGTAATTCCGTTATTATCACGTCCACAAAACACCCTTATATTTTGAAATAATAATTTTGAATTATTAAAAATTTTTTTAATTATTACAAATTCTCAAATCGTTGGTCTTACATCCACTTCATATAATTTTACTTACATATATTTAGGCCAATTACATGATTCCTTTAATAATGTTCACCCCAACAAGTTTACGAATTCGTTTCAAAATTAAATTTTGTTATATCTCAATTATTTTTCATATATTTAATATGTATTGTTCTTATAACCTCCTGGTGGTTTGTAGTAATTATATAATAAATATCGTGCTAGAAGGCTATCCTACTCTGATTAATTATCATTTTCCAATTCAATTTATGAAACAAACTATTTCCAATACATGTAGGTCCGTATTTATGAACCTTGTGGTGTATGATTAATTATTTTACAAATTCATACAAATCATACGCCGTAGAGGACTACCATATAGCCTTTAACAATTATATGAGAGTAAATATTTAGATGGTCTATTTCACAAAAATCTACATTAACAAACAATTTTCAAAAAATAATTCTTTAATATATACAACATGCATACATATCTGTAACCAACCAGAAAATTGAGTATCTATTAACATCGCAACATGTTGATTTTTCAAAACATTACAGTTTGCTCTTCCTTTGTTCAATTCTCTTTATAAAATAAAATATTCACATTCCTCGGCTTGTGTGTTTTATTTACATCAGCATATCGTTTTTCAAGTGCATTTGGAATTTTTTTTAATAAAACGAAATTGCACTTTTGGTCCTCCTGACAGAGACATTCCCTGGCAAAACTTGAGCAGCTCAACTATGCATAAATATTTGCATTGACAGCGGGAGAAGGTAGCAACAAAAAAACACACACACACACACAAACAAATATGCAACAAAATGTTACGTTGAACACAAAGGATGTTTGTTATTGTTGTTTTGGTCATATTTCATTTTAAACTACAAAAAATGGGCAATAATAAGAGAAAAATAAAACTCTAAGCAGCACTACGTGGAACAACCCTATAAAGCAATTTTGACACTTGGCCAAGCTGGCGAAAGAAAAAACAAACTACCTATTTTATTGTTATTGTGATTTTAATTTTTTTTTTCTTAAAATAATTTACGTTGTTGTTGGCGTTGTTTTCCAAGTCAAACTCTGTGAACTAGAATGTGGATTATTTGTCATTACAAGTGGCCCATATGTTGTCCCTGACAGTGGTGTGGATGAGGTGTACTTCGTACACAAAATATTTTGTAAAACATAAAAAAGGAAATGTTACAATAATTCTCCTCATAGAGCTTTTTTGCTATTGTATGTGTGTATGGGCTTGTTTTTGTATACACTGGCAAATATTTTCAAACAATAACAAAACACCCGCACAGATCACATGCTACTAACTATAATAACAAAAACAAAACAGGCAAATGCCGACCATCTACAGCTATACACTAACATAAAGCACACACACATACATATGCACATTTGTGTTTATCATGTAATGGTATTGGTATCGGCAATTCTTTGACCTACAGTTTCATTGTGTGTACGTGTACGTTTTGTTAGTCAGAGAGAGAGCATGAGTGAAATGGGGAGAAAGAGTATAGAATACAGCAACAGCGTCATTCTCATCGTCGTCATCATCATCAGCCGAGGCAGCGGCATTATAATGAGGATGGCGATGATGATGATTATGGCGTTGGGTTCTGTTGTTGGGGTTGATGTTGCTGCTGTGGTTTGTGTGTTGTTCACTTGCCATTGTTGTTGCCCGATGATATTCCTTTTTTCGTCTTGTTCTTTGTCTCATTTCGGCTGTGATGTAAAAGAGCACCACTCATCCAGCAGCAGCCAACACTTTTGGCTAAATTTGTTGCCTTAGCATCAGCAATGCCTTCAGTTTGCTGGCAAAATTCAGACGTGGCAGTCGCCTTTTTGCAAAGTGCGCGCGTTCTCTTCTTTTTTTGATTTTTTGTTTCAAAAAAACATATTTTTGGAAAATATTTGTCTTTTTGTTTTTCATACAAACAAAAAATGCAAATCAAACTAACAAGCTAAACAAAAGAAGTGTAATAAATGCCACACCACAACCTTTACAACAAATCATTAAAAGTATTGGACAAATCTGACAGAGCCCACAAGAAGCAATTATCATATAAACTCATCGTGATGTGAACTGAACTGAGCGAATACAAGAGACAACATATTGTTAATGAATTTTGAAATTTGTTTCGGAATTTTGCCGCATTTTCAAACTGTTTAATATTTGTTCTCTTTAATGCTCTGGTCTCTCCCAGGCATATTTTGAAAAAAATAAAATATTTGTGAATATTTTTAACCAATTCATTGATGAAAATAAATTGTGACACATTTTCCTGCGAGCTTCCTCTAGTATTTTATGGCTTTTGAAGAGCAAACCACCAGCAGCAACAGCATTGAAACGAAATTTTGCTTTCGACAAAAATCAAACAAGTGCGGATTGTTGATCAGTACAAAAAGGCGCAAAACTGTGCGGAGAAATTTAAATCACTTTGTATATGAATTTTTATAAATTGTTAATGTATGTGTTTATTTGTTACATATTTGAAATTAACTGTGAAGTTGGAACCAATGAAGTGAATGTTAACGGGTTTCCTGGAAATTAAATAAAAAAGGAAGAAATGCCACAACATAACCTAATATATATTTTTAATAACTCAAAACGTTATTGTTATTCAAATATTTACACACAATTACAAAAATATATAACTGTTTTAAACTCAAAATAAAAAAAGAAAAAAAACCTAAAATTTTAAATTATTGTTACAAGCAAAAAATACAAAACAATTAAAATATATACACCTACCATATATCAATAACAGTTAATGCTTATATATTTTATGATTAAAAAAAAACAACTACGACAACACAAAATATTAAATTAAAAAATATATACATATGTAAGTCCCACATTCCACGATCTTTTCATTTCAAAAACCAAAACATTCAAAATGAGTCATATTTTGTTTTTTTTTTCAATAAATTTTATTTGCTGGCCGATTATATATTTACTGTGCGACGTAGTTTTGTTATTTGTTTGTTGTTTTTTTTATAAATAACTTAAACAATAAAATAAAAATTCAATTAAAATATTTAACAAGTTTCTGTGTGTTATTTTTATGTACGCGTACATATACACTTACACATGTATCTGTGTCGATTCAAAATATTTGACTCATTTTGTCTGTTTTGTGTAACGGGGAACATTTTTTTATTTTAATTTACAAATTTGTTTTCATTCTTTGTTTTTGTCTCTCGAGAGGAGGATTGTTGTTAAACAACAGCTATAACAACAACATTAAAATTCTTGGCATAGTTTTGTGTGTGCGAATATTTGACCCATATTCAAAAGAGAACAAAATGTAATAGTTTTGATATAGTTGTTGGTTGTACTATTTGGGAACCAACAGAAAAAAATCTCTCGAAATAGCATATTTCATTTAAAAATAGTTTTTTTTCTTTCGGGATGTAAAATATGCAAATGCTGCAACATAGCAACGTGACATATTCTTTTGAGTATTTCGTTTTTATTGAATTACAAAATATTTCCTTATAAATATATTTCTATACATATGCAATCGAAATATTAATACGAAAAGCTCTTTGAAGAATCGATATTTCAATTTCTTGCTATTTTCCCATGCTTAATTATATCTTGGTAACATTATGTAGTATATGAAAAATATATTCTTTAATATAATTAAAAAATATTGGATTGTGGAATCATGTTTGATAGAAGAAATCAACATTTTTTGTGTACATGGAAAACTCGAGGTTCTGTGTACCTGATAACCAATCAATCAATAATGTACAGAAATTAATAGAACCTTCTTTGAGTCAGGTTAAATGCATTTATGCTAAAATGTTGTCCCTTCAAAAAATCATTTCAGTCACCTGATGTTCATTTTCCTTTTTGAGGTCATTTTCTAGTCTCCATATTAATATTTTCTGTGAATATTTGTTAGAAAGAACTCATTGACATTGAAAAATATGCGAACGATGCAGAATATATATCTAGTTAAATTAATGTATTATCTATCTCATTGCAAAAATACAATATTTTAATGTTTAATTGGCATGAGTAGTTCTATAACTAAATGGTTATAATTATAAAATTAATCATTAATGTTAGAACGTGAAGGTAATCTTACTAGTTGTTTCAAAATAAAATTCAGTGTATCCAATATTTGAAATAGAATTCCGTATATAATATGTCCATATATCATTTGCCAGAAAACAGTAAAATTAATTGGCATAATTTTGACGATACAATTAATATTGTGGTATCTAGCCGTAAATCTTTTCAACAAATTCATATAAAAATATTCCGGTACCTTAGCTAATAAAATAAATTATAAGCAAACTAAAATTGTCGGTAATTTTGTCGTCAACTAGTTACAGAATTTCACAACAAATTGACAATAACATTCTATAAACAATTACGTCTGTTTTTATTAATTTCTTAAGTAATCTTACGACTTATTAAATGTTTCTAAATCTTTCGCAATACTGTATCGGTAGTGGCAAATGAAACTCAATTAACATTTATGGCAACCCAAGAACGCCCTCTCATCTTAACAGGGGATTAGTGAGGAGACTACATTGTAGGTTCTGCAATGAATTAACTTTGATTTTGAATGTTTCCGTACGACATGATGCTGCACGTAAGGTGTTTGCTATTAATTATGCATGTCTTAGCATGATTACTAAATTTTGTTTGCTTAGCACTATGAAAGATGTTTATTGTGAACACGTGGTACTTAAGCCCGGAGAGTGGGCGGTTGATTTAATTAAAAAAATATATATTTTATAGGCTAAGTTTTCGTCTCTTTTGCACCTATGCCAGGACTTCCCTTTCCTCGCACACTCACACACACACACATATTTTTATGCTAAAGGAAAGTACAATAAAGATGTAGAAGCAAACAAAAACAACACTGATTCACTTAACATTTTGCCTTTGACGGTATAAACTTAATTTTCATTAAGAGGCTTAAACAACAATGCCGATTATCTGGCATGTGTGTGCGTGAGCGAGCGCGTGTGTGTGACTGGGCAAATGTTTACACTTGTTTCTGTATCTATTACTATCAGTCGTTTACTTCGTTGCGACAATCGTCACACATACATAGGAAAAGCCTATTGCCACACCCACATTCATGGTCGGTAGTTGTCGTTGTTGTGAATGTTGTTGTTTATTTTACGACTGTTACGGCACTTTTACAGCTGCTAAGGACAAGAATGGGATGTGATCGGTGGATGAGTGTGCCAGAAGAAGTCACTGGCTCCAATTTCCTAGAAGACGTTCCACAGATTACCTTGCTCAACACATTTCTATCTCTTAACGGCATTTGTAATTTTATTACGCTGGCTTGTCGTCGTCGTAGTCGTCTGCCAAAGCTTATAATTGCTTGACGTTACGATTTCCTCCTTTCTTTTCACTGTCTTCTTTTCTACATCCTCTTCCTTCGGGTTGCTAGATTTTCGTCCTTTGTGAAAGCTTCTATTGTTTTCCGCGGAACAAAGTTTTATTTTAGTTTTTTTCTTTACATTCATTCTTTCCAAGGATGTTGACGAAAGGAAACTTCTTGTTTTTGCCGCTTTTCCTTCATTTCATTTTCGTTCTTTTATTATTTAATTTATATACCCACTCTCAAATATATTTACCAAATTAACAACCAAGAAAGAAATTTGTTTCAATTAGAATTTATTTTCTCCGAGAGTTGTGTCACTTAGAGGCACACTAAATTGAAAAATGTTTCAAAGTTTCACTTCACCGAAAAGATTACAGCATTTTCCAGATATGCCGATTTGGTGCCTAATGGGATGTTGACATTTCTATTGTGTGCGATGTTTGTGATATTGTTTAGGATTAAGTTTCATTAAAATGGGATTTACACTTCATCTGTTTGGAGTTTTGCTTTGAGGGGTTTATTTGAATTTCCATTTTTAATATTGACATAAATAAATACGATCAAAGTTTTTAGGCTATCATTTCAATGAAAATGGGGTTTCAAAGTAAATATGCTAATAACGTTCGCTGTGAATAAAGTCAGTCAATTACAAGGGAAAGTATATTTTTTCGCTACAATAAATAAGAGGATGGATAAATCAATTCTTAGTGTATAAAATTTAATATTGGGTTTCTTTTTGGAATCGATATACTTATTCCTTTAGATTTGAATGTCATTTTCAGATGTAATTCATGTCCATCTATAAGATGATTCTACAGTCTCCCCGATAGTCATGTATCAAAAACGGAAATTAGCTACATCGACTAATAATATATTTTGGAATTTCTATCTCGGTTTACATTTTTTTAAAGTTCGGTTTCCATGTTTATTTTTCGTTTCATCTTACATAGATGTTATGGTGTATGTAAGCCTAAATGTAGACTAAATTTCTTTCACATGAGTACGTGCTTGCCCGCACTAATTTCCCACACCATCCACCACAAAAAAAAAACAAAAACTAAAACATAATGACATGCCTACTTTGCGGTGCGACAAGGTTACTGCCGAAATATATTTCACTCACGTTTTACGTTATTTTCTTTTTCGAATTGCCCCAACTTTGGCAATTCTATGCTCGGGTGCTCAGACATGTGTGTAGGACCTCCATTGAACTCCTCCCTGTATTAGTAGTGCATTGGCTGTATCTGTATCCCTGTCCACCCCGCATCTGGGTGGTTTTGTAGAAGAATAGCGTCATTAACATGGTCATATTACACGTAGATATTTTTTTTTTGGGTTATGGTTTTGTTACGACTCGTTTGTTACATTTCTTCATCTCTCGCTGCTCGAGAAACTTGAGCGTGTCTGCCAGTTACTGCTGCTTGTGGCAGCCAAGAACATTCGCTGATGTGGTGGCAAGTGCCAGTACTCTACATCCGTGGAGTTCTTGGTTGTGAATTTAAATTTAACGGAAATTGAATTTCCTTTTTCCATGGCAGAAAAAAACCCAAGTCACTCTGGCACAACTATTACAGCGTAGTCATATTTGGACTGGCTGGATTAAAGATTTATTTTGTTAGACTCGTTTAATTCCATGAGTCTTTAGCCACATTATTTTTTTTTTCGTATGTTTTCATTGCTACTTTGTGGTCCATTTTTTGATTCCTTTGAGATTCCTGTTTCATGCGGTTAGATGTCTTCGCTTGGTTGGTTTTCGTTTCCTTTAATAATAAATTATGGACTTTATTTGCAAGACTAAAAATCGTTTATAGCCATTCCAACAAAGAGAGGACTAACGAAATTCATTTGAATCAAGCAAATCCTTAAAATATGCTTTTAAGTTTGTACTTTAGTTCTGTTTGCCTAAATGTATGCAAACAGTTTTTTATTTGCGTATTTATTATTAATGTAAGCAGTAATATTTCCATTTCAAAGTATATACCGTTCATGGGTATATCCTTTTATTTTTATTGAATAACTTGTTTGTGTTTGCATTCGAGCAATTCGAAAGGGTCTGCTATGAAAATTTATTTATATTTATGACTGGACGCTTGCTTTGCCTTGTTTTAGTGTCATGTCTATTTTCATGCTACTCTTCGAATCAGTCTCACATATTTTCCTTTTTTCTCAGAAACCCTAAAAATCCTATTAAAGTCTCAACGAAGTTCTGACCAATAATATATTTGTTGTAGTGATTCTTTCGTTTGTTATTTCTCAATTCTTTTTTTATTTTCTGTTTATGTTTTTGTAACATGACAATGAAAGCCAACCAACAATACCATCCAACCAGCCAAGAGCGAATTCATTGCACTTGTATTGTTTGCAGAACATTTTGGAAACATTTGTTTCATCGGATTGTTGTTATCGTCATAAGTTTTTATTGGTAATCGTGAAAAGGAGAAACAGGAGGGCAAAAACTTTAATCATGTCACTGAACTCGGAATTTACACAGCGACTTGTGTGCCCTTGGGTTTTTTTTCGACTAATGAGTTCTTTAACACCGACTAGGACTTGTTACGAAAAAAACAACAATTTTTGAAGGGATACATGTGTTTGAGTTTTTATCAGACAACAACAATTTGTTTTGATTTCTAAAAAAAATATCATGAAAGAAACTTACAGATTTTGGGTGGATTACAAACTTTTCTTGCCTACAAATATTGTAGAATTGAGTAGAACCTCAATTTTACTATTGTCAAATAAGCCTATTTTAGTAAAGGTCAGTCAAAAAGCAGATGTTTTGTATTTTTTATTATTTTATGAAAAATATAAAATATTCTAACAGACTATTACATATTACGTTCAGTAAAGAAGACATGAAAAAGTTTTCCCAATAACAAAAATTATAAAAATATTAATTAGTTATATAATAAATTTTCTTCACGCAATGTTTCTACTTTATGATTTCTGTAAATAAAATACCTAAAGCTATATCTAAAAATTAGTTAGACTATTAATTTTTGTTTAAAAAAAGGTATTTATAACCATTCACCATTTACGAATTTAATTATATCTACACAAAACATATTTAATTGGATTTATAAATATTTCAAATGTAATAATCATTTGTATACAGTGAACTATCGATAATGTAAACACTCAAACTTACATTAAATTATTGTAAAAATCAGGGAATTAGCGGTGAATAAGCTGGTCGAATCGAAAATGTGAACAAATTCGAAATCTGATCTACCCCGACATTAATTAGCACACATTATCGAAAGTTCACTATATTGGATGTCACATTATCGAGTAATTGTAGGTTGTTGGTAAATTATGTTATATGTACACAGCTAATCCTGTTTTAAATTCATTATGCATTTGCCAACTTGTCGATTGTTTTAGCCACAAATCCCCACGAGAGACAAAACAAAATATGAAATATTCAATGAAATTTATTGTCGATGCCACTAAATGGAATTTCATTTAACAGTTAATCCCCTTAAAAATAATCCCGAAAATAAAACTATTTGATATAAATAAACATTTATAATTGTTATCGGTGTGGAAAATCAAACAATCCAACCGCAGCGCTCATTACAAATTGAGAAACCAAATCAAATTTGCGAACATTTACAAATTGCAGTGAATGAGCAAATAGAAGACAAAACTACAACAACAAATACCAAATTATATATACATACATATATTTTTTGTGCAACTAAAGTGCTTCAAATAAAATAAAACAACAACAACAAGAAATAAATCCAAAACAGCAACAACAATTAACAAATAATTACGCTTCTTCCATATGGCAATATACCAAAAACAGAACAAAAAAGTAAACTAAATAAATAAATCAAACAACTACAACTACAACTAAGTATATATAATTGTTATTTCAAAAAAAAAAAAATTAAATAAAATAAATAATAAGGCATACAAAAACAAATATCAGTTTTAAATAAAATCAATCCTATATATATTACAAAAAAGAATAAAATTTCCACATATCAATGCCAATACCAAATGCATTGATACCCATCCATCGTCCCTGCATAAAACCAAAACACCGAAATACCGAAGGATAAATGCAAAGTGGTGCCAGCCGCAAGATAAACGAAGCTTCCATTTGAAACAACTACAAATATTGACTTTATTGGAATAGAAAATAAAAACAAAAATAGTTACTATTTTGATGCAGATAGTTAAGCGAATTTAAGCAAAAAAGAAATATACCAAATAAACAGAAACATAAACAACAACAGATACATAAAACAGGAACCTCCGTGGACCGTAAATGGAATGTTAATGAATAAACTATTTTTGTGACATTTTTAAAGAAAACAAATATATAATCACAATTATTTACAACAAGTACAAGCATACAACATTAATCCCAGAAAAAAATAATATAATTATATACTAAGTAAAAAATAAAAAAACTTTTAAAAGGGTCAAATTAAACATTTTATTGTTATTGTATAAATGTTACACTATCAGCAAAACGCCGATTATCCTCAAATATTACCACAAGAACATTCTTCGCCGCCGACGACGACAACAACATCGCTGCCAACACAAGAGCAGCAAGTACAGCATCAGTCGCCGACGAAGAAAACAACAGCCGTACTACGCGTCTATTACAGACGTTTGAATCAAAAGGACGGCACCGATCCACAAAATACCAGCCCTCAAACAATATCTGCAAAAATGAAAACCCTAGCACCAAATATACGTAGGCGTCGCCGTTGTGATCGCCATCACTTGGAATTGTATCACGGCACGGAGCACAAGCATGGCTCAGGATCGTCGCCTACCACTGAAATACCGCCAAAATCAAAATCGGCCTCAACATCGCCCATCAATGATTTTGGTATACCCGCACCGCCAATAACACCGCCACCGGCATTTTTGCCCGAAGGCTATCGCCGTTCAACGACACCGAATAAAAGTGCTGCAGTCAAGCGATCTTTAGGTAAGCGAATTGAAAAGTGAAATTGAGATTTTATGGTGTGGTATTTCTCAACGTCAATTTTAAATGTTCTCAAGGTCACTATCTGTGTCTGGTAGGACTTCTTTAAGGGAAATAAATTAAATTGTTATTATTGAAATTGTTGTTCGATTGTGAATGCCCCCTATTCTACTTAAGGATAGGATATACGTAACGGTAAAACATTATAAGCATGACTATTGATACCCTACAGAGGTATTCCAACATAAAAATTTCATCGCCATATGTATGAGTTATAAGCAGTTATGTCTGGTCTGTCAAATTGAGTAGCTGTGACACTCCTAATGTGTTACTCTTTGCCAAAAATTCGCAATGGTTTGAAAGAGGACATGGTCCACAAAAATCAATTTGAGTTCTTCCGCAATTCGAGACGTTTTCGCGGATTGATTCACACAGCATTGTGCATAACTTTGAGTTACTTTTTCCCTACAATCTTTTCAAGATCCGATTAGAATATAACACTTTTCAAACAAATCTTATAATTCAGATTTGTAGTTAGTAAAAATAGGCTCATATAATTGAATCAATACAGGTCAGCATTTTGCAGTAGTTCTCACATAACAATGTTTCTCGGAAGATAATGTTTTTGTAGCAACCACTTATATCGGGAATACCATTCATTGTGACTTCAAAATGTTCGATGTATTTTTTTAATAATTTTAATGATGTTAATCGCAAGCAGATAAATTTTTGTACGTTTCCAAATTTCTCTAACTAAAATGTCCCTCAAAAAAATTACATTGATATTTATCCTATATAGGTGTGTAGCAATTACTTCTCCATTGCATTTGCTATATTATTTTCACTTCACTGATAAATGTAATAAAAAATAATATGAATGAAATCCAGCAACGTACTCAGGATTTCATTTCTGGGTGGGCCCGGTAGTACAATATGAAAAAATCGCTGTTGCAAACATAAATTTACTGTGAAAAAAAATTCATTTCGTACGTCCCTGATGAAATATATAAATTGAATAAATATTGAAAACAATTTATCAAAGCGTTAAATACTAAATGTTATTTAATTAACTTTAATAAATAAATTCAATACAAATTGTGTGAATTTAACAACAACAACAACAACAACAAAAAACTCCATTGTAAAAAACAAAACAAAAAATAATGCCAAATATTATTGAATGCGGTGTTTTGTGGAAAATCTATGAAGTGAAAATGTATGTATACATTGTGAATATGATTTATTAACAGAAAAATAGCTTTTGAGGGTAGGTTGGTGTATTTTGCGTAACGAATGTGTTTTTCATTCATTGATTTTTTTTATTAAATACGTATGTTTGTACATTTGATGTCCTGTCCTATCTTTGTCTTCTTTTTTCCATCACTTCGTTGTAGTTATTTGTTTGGCAATAATAGTTCTGTACAAAGCCCTAGGCCAATTCTCGTCGTGCTGTTGTATTTTTCAAAAAGAACTCGTCTGATGTGAATTGAGATTTTATTTTTTATATAAATGTAACATGTGTCATTCAATAGGATATCGATTTTTTGTTTGCTAACATTGATGCGTACAAAAAAAAAAAAACAAAAAACAAATCATATTAATATATTTCCCCAACTTCTCTGCTATTTTCTATTATGTCAATCAAAATATGTTAAGATTGACATATTGCCAACATGAAAAGTGTTAATAAGTGGAATACCATTACAACCGAATGATAAAGAATAAAGTTATATTCAATAAATAAAAAGTTTTTGGGAAGTAATTAATTACGTTTTATTTGTCCCACCATAAAAAAAGAAGTATATTTGTTTTTAAATTAAGGGGATTGAAGATTTCGCCAATTTTTTGTGCCAACATCAAGCGACGACTGAAGTGCTTCTCAAACTTTAAACGAGTTTTTCTCGAAACATATTTTTACAAATGGCTGGTACTCAAAAACTAATAATCCAATCGATTCCAAATTTTGACACGCTTCTCTGTGAGTGTATACCTATCGTATGAACTACGATAAATCTAATCGATGAATACCTTCATAATTTGTTAGGCGATTTTCAAAAAAAAAAACTTTTTTCCCTTAAGAGCATTTTGTTGGGACTATATAATTTATATTATATATTTACTTATGCAATAAAGTTAAAAACGATTGAACATTTTATAAAAAATCGTTTTTTTAATTCAAATAAATCTAGATGCTTGCTGTGTAACCAGATTGTTTTTATATTCCCCCTTTGGACTTAATTCCCATCAAGTAATAAATTTATTTGAATTAAAATAATTGAAAAAAAAATAATAAAATACTTTATTTACCCAGAAACACTTGTATATATTTCAAGAGATATTTACTCCACATAAATATACAATTTCATTTCTTTCTTAAAATTGATTGATTTCTTTTAATTTTACATCCTTATTTGTATTGCATATTTATTATATTTTTGGGAAATGTGTGCATATGCAAAATATGTATTTCATACATCGTTGATTTTAAATTTAGTTTTCTTCTTCTTCGCTTTACTGTGGAGATATCATCAGCAAAAGTTGATCTTCGTTGGATATTCAATGTCATTTTTCCACTTCATCAATTGCAAAATTTATTATCTTCAATCTAGTTATCAATTGAGAAGAGATTACAAACAGAATTTTCCAACAAGTATAATAACAACAACAGGAACGTCAACATAACCAATACCAACAACAATCGACATCGATGCAAGCCCCAACATCCGGAAATCAATCATAACACTGACAGATTGTATTTCATTTGTTGCATACATACATATATCGGTGATAAACAAAACTATACACTCAAAAAAAATTGAATTACACATACAATTGTGTAATTATTCAATGTAGCAATTGTAATTAATTGTTATTTAATTGGAATCTAAAAATAACTATTTGGTATAGAAATTATTAGATTATTATATTGGCAATATATTACAACTTCCCACTTCACTTTGTTTCTCCTTCTGCTTATATTTTATGTTTTATTATCAAATCAATAGAAAAATAATGAATTGAAGTATCATATATTGTTGGTCCCATTGGTATACATATGTATATGTATTGGCCATATACTATATTTGCCATAACTACCATCATAGAGAAGAATAATCCTAAAGATAAAGCAATTGAAAGACTAAATAGAAAATAATAATGAATCAAACTAATGGATTTCTACTCCCTTGTACTGTGGTTAATATACCGAACAACATATATAGATTTAAGAATAATAGCGGTATGAACATCAATGGGATTCATTTCATTCAAATCTCAATACACAAATCGGAATAACGTGTGGTGTGAAAACAAAAGGCTATTCACATGAATGGTGGTCTACTAGAATAGAATAGATGTTATTATATTTGATAAATACAGCAAATCGCTTTGTAAAAACGAGAAATGACTAACTAACATTTGGTTAAAAAATAATCAACAATCGATATATTAGTAAAATTTCTTGGTTAAAAAAACCTTTTTAGATTTGCAATATTTTTTAACGATAATTCATATTTTCTTTTGCCATACGAGTGACTCTCATTTGTTTTGTTTAGAATTATTTGCCTGCCTCAAAGGATATAACAGTTTTACGTGACTTTCTGCGTTTCGTGGTAAATGTTATCCAGGTTACATGTGTGTCTCCCACTCCGTATGAAAATAATATACTAGCATAAGTATCCAAATATTATATTGTAAAGGTATTTCTATCCAAATGCCTTTACAAAAACGGTACCTAATGGAAATGGCAAAATCCTTAAATGAACAGTAATGGCGTTTCACAAATGAGGCTGATTAGAAACTCAATTTCGTAACATCAATTCAGCATTGATGGCAGCATCATCATTACCTTTGGTTCATTTGAATTGGCATTAATGATGGCATTCAGCTGGGTTATCAAATGGATCCTAGCCAACTGCAAATGATGGACCTATATTTGTGTCATCTATGAAATGTCAAATCGTTAGCCTAATGGATTTTCAATAATTTAAGGCGGGAACGGCAGCGAAGTGTGTTTTGTTGGAAGAATTCGGTGACAATTTGGCATTGTCTATATGCGTACTTTATACAAATTGAGTCTATCCTATTGGAAATTATGTTGGGATATATTTTCCATTACGTTGGACTTAATATGTATACACTTATGTATTGTTTGCTTTTTTTCCTTCATAATTTTCTATTACAGTTGTTAGAAATGTTTTTTCTTTCCACATTATCCAAAAAAGGGAATTCTTCCAACCACAGGGATATCGGGATTCATATAATGTTGATTTACACTCATTTCAAATGCATTTCCTCTATCAATATTTTTCCTCCTCGAAACTGAAGCAATTCCTATATTTTATTCTCTAATGCCATACATACTCTGACATTTACCCCAACACCACTTCTCTCTCTCTCTCTGGCATAACCACCAAGCATCGTTAAGCCGTGATAGTAAATAAGGCACGTGCTCGTGCATATCCCAAGGACATCATAGATTTTTGCCATGTTTTGATAAAGAACGAAGAACGGCACATCATCAACGGAATCATCATCGTCATTTTTTTATTCATCTCTGTCTAATGCCCTCGTGTGGGTCCTTCGCCGAATGCTACTCATATTGGCACGACTGTTAGGTATTAACCTATCTTAGAGTTTATCACGTTATGGCATGTTTGTCTTCTCCTTAAGTATCCCTACCAATATTTCTTCATCTGGGTTATGGATGTTTTAACAACTGGGTGTGTCACAATACAATATAAATGTGAGTTTGTGTGTATGTATGTATGTATGTGTGTGTATCAATAATGGTTAGTTTTGTATGAGTAAAAATATTGCCGATACATTGATGTAACTGTTCATGTATACGAGTATGTCTCCCTTGGCGTCGATATATTCTGGAAAAACTCAACAATACAAAAGTTCGATCTTGCCCCCCTCGTATCCCCATTATGGCTTGTACTTCCCATATGTGTGCGTGCCTTTTATTTGGGTGTATGATAATGAACGGCAACGGATATAATCCTTCATGGGATGTGGCATTGGACCCATCTGTAAATGATGTTATTTAGTTTCATACTTCATTAAAACGATCGTTTTTCAAATTGAAAGGTTTCCCTTTGCCCTTCACCTTTTTGCACGCCAAGGTGTATTCGAAATGTGTCGGCTTATCACACATGTACCCAATATACGAAATACGTACGTTTTGATGGAGATTATCATCCTTTTGATGACAGCGTTTCGAACCTTTGCGAACAAAAAAAAAACGAAACAATGTGTGATAGATTTTTGGTCTGTTGTTTCTGTGTGTATGTGTGTTTATCTTAAATGATAAATGTGTGTGTGTGTTTATCGATTGTTGCTTATTTTGATGGAATACCCATTATTTATTTGAGAAACATTAAGGTAAGCTGCCTAAAATATTTGAATGGTGTAATTAAATGTGTATGTATTTGACATCGAGCGAGACAAATATCGAAAGGGATTATTATGACAACACATTAAATGCAATACAAACATACAAAGTTCATAATAAATAAATATTACTAACAAATTGTGCAAAGTTTTATGCAGAAAAAAATACCGTCGTAGACTTAGAATGCGAATGAGTACTATGAATAGCTATATTAATCCATCTTCAATTAGCCATTAGACAACAGCATTCTTAATAGGTTCATAATAATTTACACCAATTTGAAAAATTGAGTGTACTGACTGTAGAAACTTGGAGTTTAATCCAATCGAGATCGTCCAAAATATCAAGTAGGTTTACTTAAACTTAGACCTATTTTATGCACTTGTGTACCAAAGTAGAAACATACTCCATTTTATGGTGCCTCTTTGTATCCAGAAGAATGATTTCGATTTTATCTTAATATAGCCCAATTTACTGATAATTAATTGTCCAATATGCCATGAAATAACTAGCGCTCCACGGGGAAAATTGTAAATTCAGAGATTTAACCGTAGGTTTCAGTTTTATATGGGATTGCGATGAGTAAAATAACACTCGCCATTTTTTATTTTTGTGTACTTAAATTCCTTAAATTGACTTATCCCTATTTCCTTTCCTCCTTCTTTGGAACGTAGCTACTTATTATTCTTATATTCTATTTTCCATCATAAATCGTAATAGAAAATCTTCCATTGTTTGCGTACAACATCATGATTCCAACAATCAATCACTTTTTTATGAAATGTATGTATAAATTCAACGAAAAAGTTTTTAATTAAACTATCATAAATTTCTCATACAGCATGAAATGACTTTATCTTTTGGCAAGAAAATAAGAAACTCGTTGTCTTTACTGGCTGGCAACTGGCGTACTTCACCCTCTTCTATTATTGCGAACAATATTCTGGGCCTATCGATCATGCTTATAATATCATGTCATGGCAACTTTTGTCTAAGTAAATATTAATGCCTTTTACATATTTTTTTGGAGGACATGAAGAGGGACCAGAGTAAATAAACACCCTTTGCTTTGCCTCCATCGTCATCATCATCGGCTGGAAGTTACTGACATTGATAAAGCATCTGCCATAGCAACAGGGCGAACAAATCCTTCTTGGTGAAAACAAATGATGCACAACCACATAAACATATAGCAATTGTGCTTTTGTTGTTCGCTCACACACACAACGGTATTACAAAGTATTAAAAATAAATTGCCAAAATGTATGCCACTGATATTGTTCTTTTTTTGTATTTTTTTAATAATAAAAGACCATCAAGCTATGAGGAAGTGATGGAGGACTTATATCGAAAGTGGATGGTGTACTTAAAAACCCTATGTTTGACAACAGGCTTGAAATGTACGCAACGGGGAGAAAATGATATGAACATGAAACCACTTTGTAAAGTGTCAGAAAAAAATAAATCCTCACTTGACTGTCATTTTATACCAAAATAAATTCTAAATAATAACGACTTTTTGCTCATTTAACTTGAATAAAAAAAATGCAAGAAAAAAAACCGGACATCTAAAGGGATCAACTTGGCAAGAAAACAGAAACATCCCGCAATTGTTGCCATTGACAGCTGAGCATTTCTGTTTTTCTCTTTTTCCAAGAATTTCATTGATAAAGCCACAATGCAGAACATTTGTAAAATATTTAGCTATAAATTTTGTATTATGTTGTTACTCCGTCTGTCTGTCTGTCTGTGTGGTTGCACACAAATGTGTTCAGACTTTTTCTCCTTCGCTTCTCTGGTTCTCATGAATATTGCAGGCACACACACAGACACACACAATACATTTACAGTCAGATTCCCTTCGGTCGTTGCATTGCCTGTGATGAAGAAGACGACGAAGAAGTAGAAGAACAATGAGGGAAAAAAGAGAGTTGGGAGAGTAATTGGTTTACATCATTGCAACTGCTTACAGTGTCATTTGCATCATTTGTTTTCTTTTGACACACTAACACTATCACACTTAAACATTCATGTTGAATGCCGAAACTGAATGTTATCGCTTCTGGACAAATTCGGAGCAAACGTTTGTGCAAATAAATGATTTTAAGGACTAATCCAGGAATAAGGACACAAAATTTATCTTCAGTATAGAAAGACAAATAAAGTGCTGGAGAATATTTTATTAATTGAGGAAAATATTCGACTACCATTTTCATTGTTACTAAGTAACAACTAATTATATTCCATATATAATGGAAAATTATTAACATTTTTAAATAAAAAAAAAAACATTTTCAAAACGTATTTTATTCATTTATTGATAATGGAACATTTGCGATAATCTATAATCTTTTTCTTCCTGAATAGTCCTTATAATTGTTACATATGAGACTTGAAAGAAAGAAGAAAGTGTTATAATAAAATATTTATTGTTTGCGTTTAGTTGTGGCAAATGTTGTCCATTTCAGGCTATCTGTGTGTGAGTGTGTGTATTTGTTGTTACAAATATACTACAACAAATAATGTTACCAACCACTTTCTCCATTCTAGTTTCAAAATGTGTCTAATGATTTTCTGAAAACTGGTAAAGCACAGCTTCAGGCATTCCAGAAGTTAGTCCAAAACATTTGTTGGCGACATTTGTGTGTTGGTTGCGAATGTGTGGTTTCGAGAATAATTTAATTTCCACTTCATTTTCAAGAAAATGTCCTGAAGAGTTATGTCACTTTGTTACAATTGTGGTCATTTAATGTGGTGCTGATAAAGTTCTAAAGAATACTAAGGGTAAAATTCTAAATTAAATAAATGGTAAATCAAGAAGAAAACGTCTACAAATTGTGTGTAATTTGTTTGACATTTTGGATTTGACAAATTAATAGAAAATGAAGTCGTTGTTAGAAAAATTGTAATACTTATTCTAGCAATTGTTTTTGAAACATGTGTAGTTAAACATATATTTTAAAGAAATAACTAACTTTCGTCACAATGAACTGGGAAGTATTACTACAAACATATTTTTAACACCCACTCCATTGACATTGATTTTATAACATATGTATGTCTACTATATCTTAACTTTCAAGAAGCTATAAAATAAATCTATCACCAAAAAAGGCATACAGTATACATTTTTATGTAATTTTATAACATGATATGTATAATCATTTCTTTCGATGTTTCTCAAACAAATAATTAATTGTTGTTTTTTTTTCTTTATAGGTAAGTCCATTTGGAAAACTTGCATTGTGGTATAATCTGTCAAAGTAACAGTAAGTAATTATTTATTTCAGCCCTTGTTCACAATATTTTTTAACTGCCTGAAGTTATTTTGTTTTCAATTAAACACGGAAAATAAATTCCGTAATTTCCAAATTAATCAATTTCCTTCATTCACACATGAATTAGAAGAAAGCTTTGAATTGGCAAATAAGGCCTGTCAGTACCGTAAGCTGAACTTTTTCATTAATTTTTTCTTCTTCCCTTAAACTTTATGTTATTTTTATAAATGTCACATACGAAATTGATTGCACAGCACTCAAATAAATTGACATTCATGTCTGAAATTAAACGAAATTCATTTTATGTTATGGTGGCAAATAAAAATTCCAGTAACTAGAATAGCACTTCATAGCAAATTTCCAAAAGGAAGACTTTAATATATGGCGACATGGCTTGGTGGGACTTAAATACAGCCTCATTTATTATTAATTGTGGTCACAATGTTTGCAGATAAAACTTCTTGTAGGAGGTCATCAAAAAACTGAAATTTATTTGGCCACAAACTGGAGACATTCTCCGTAATGATGGCTATTAACTGTTCTGTTATCTTTATTATGGCCATACAAACAAATTTTCATGCAAACGAACAAACCGAAGAATGGCCTTAAAATTTAAGACAGCTCTCCCTGCTGAGATGTTTCTAAAAGTCGTTTTTGTCTATAACTGTTGCATCTAATTCCCTGCCGCTCTCAGTCACTTTCTATTGCTGGTTTTTAGTCCCTCTGTGATAAATGACTTTGTTTTTGTTTTTTTGTTCTGCGCTGAGCTGATGGTATGAGTATTCATAACGAAAGCTGTCGATAGCACAGCCACAACAACCACAAATACCATATGCGCGTCTTTCCGTCACAAATTGCAATGCAAGTATGATTCCTGCCACTTAGCCAGCGAACGACATAAGACAAGTGTATGACTCTGAAAGGCTCTTTGAATTGTAACTTGTCGTTCATCATCCTCTTCTTCTTCTTTTAGCTTTTTTCTTTGCCATCTTGTTCCCTCTGTATTTTTGTTTCCTTTTTTTGATGTTTAAGAGAGATATTGTTTAATGTCATCACAACAGTTTCTCCCCGCGATGCCTCCGTCTTCTTTTTATGTATAAATGGTGGCATATGTGTCTGTTTGTTTCATACTTATGTCAAATGGGTATTTACGCGTGTGTTCGTGTATGTTGGTGTGTTTGTGCATTAAAGAGCATTAAAAGTGTTCTTGTGTTAGCACATTAAGGACTACTCGAATGAATTCCGTTTCGCAAGTACCTCCATGTAGATACAATGCATGTGTAACATACGATGTAGAGCTTTCTTATTTTGTATATATATATATATATAGATGTATTTGGTGTATGTATGTCTGTAGGGGTAAAATATCTCAAGTGTAATGCTGTTTAATGATTTTCAATAAAATATTGTGACATTTTAACAGCTAAAGTTTATGTCATTTCCCATTAAAGAAAATAGCAGCATCATTTGTTGTCTAGCAAGCATCTAGGCTTATTTATGATTATATTTTTTTACACACAAAGCATTTATTTATTATGCATGTATTGGCATTATGACATATTCCTCTCACACAATGTTCCATGATTTATAATGGGAAATAATACACTTATAGCCAATATTAATTTTTGGAAATTTATAATCAAATTATCATTGCCGTAAAGGAAATGACAAATATCGAAGTTCTGCAAAAATGCATACTAATAATATTCAAATATTATTTTTACCATGATCACATTAGAGTCACACCATTATAAAAAAGCCTGTGATTCAGGGGAAAGCTATGAGCTGAAGCTTTATGTAACAAGGGTTGTTTAGTAGGGTCAATCAATTTGATTATTAATATTTTTGTTGGTGAATATATTATATGTATTGTATTGGTTGTTATGCATACATTCTGATAATCTTCAAATAAATTTGTATATAAACCCAGAAATCCTTTCAGTATTTATAAGTTTCCCTATTTCGAGCATTTGGAAACATTTATAAGAATGAGCAATATCATAGGGTTGTTAAACAATTTAAATATGTAATTTATTTCAAATATTCTACTCTACTCCGCATTTAAAAACATCTGTACTGCACTGAAAGCTTAAATGTATAGTATCGTCTTCTAAGTCCTCATTTTAATCCTCTAAAATACAATCAAACTGTTTTTAATCAACGGAGTTTATTTCTGGCACTTCACTCGTCATTCTCTTATCGTTGGAAGAATAGAGTGTGTCTCGTTTAAAACAACTGACACAGATTATAAAATAAAAAACCATAATAAATAACCCAAAGAATGTAATCTCCAAACTCTGAAAAAAACCTCAACAGTTTTTCAACACTTGGATGTATAATAAAATGAATAATCGCATCTTTTGGCAATTTTTTTTTCATGACCAAAATGATTTGAGAATTTTCTTTTTTTAATTTTCTATGGTCATTAATCATTTTGGAGCAATTTTGTGCATCTTTCATAAGCAGCAACTTTTTTCGCACTCAATGCTTGCTAATTTTTCATTTGCCAAAAACGTGAACACTGAAAAAACATTGTACTTTACGGTTATTAAAAATAATGCTTTGCCTTTTGTTAGTTTTAGAAAAATTTAAATTTGGTTATTGGGCACAGAGACATGCTCTAGATGACCAATACTTTTGCACATCTAAAATGAACATAAAAGAAAAGAATTTCGCAAATGTGTTTCATTTGCTTAGAGCGATTCTCAATTTTTACTGTTCGGTTATGAACAATGTTGTAGTGTAACTTTTAAATTTTCATAAAATCATTAGTATACAAAGAAGCAAGAAGCTCTTCCTTCGTAATATACATGCATATTCCAAATCATATAAAAAATTATTATAATATTGAAATTAATATTGAATATGGGGTTTTAATATTTATTATTCCTTAGCATATTTAAATTTCGAAAATGCATTTGTTCAGCAGTAGCATCCGTACAAATTCCCTAGATGTAAAAGAAAACGATAGTTCCATCTAATACACACAGGCATTGCATTCAATTGTGTTGTGGCATTGATGGCATTTTTTTTTTTTTTTGTAATGATACCACGCGATAAAAGCGACCTCGCTCTTGGCCGCTTACATTGAAGGTCATTGCAGTGAAAATAATAAAGGCTCGAAATCTATAGAACAAAATATTTAACATGTAAAGATTTGCATACACACATACTCACTCAATTCCACTTTATAAACAAAAGCATTTGCCAATTGTAAACAAATCAGAGTATGTTCGCATGTCTGTGTGTGTGAGTGAGTGTAAATTACAATTCTTTGTCATTTTTATTGTCGTTGCTATTGTTGCGGTTTGTTATTGGAAAAACATTCACTTATAGCTGCCTTTTTTTTGGTTATTGTTGTTATTGTTTAGGCCTTGTCCCATGATACCAAACCCCAGCAATAGACGACCAATCATCTGATCTTTCATTGTTTTTCTTCTTTTCCATTTGACAATTTGCCAAAAAAAAAGAAGAAAAAAACGAAGTGGAAAATCGACATCCCCACCAAACAACATTCCAATGAAAACTTAGTTCCACCAGTTAAATGTTGAAATGTAGAATAAATTGTTTGCTCTTTCTAACAAAAACAGAGGGCAATCTGAATTATTTTTTGTTGAGCTGTGACAAAAAAGAAAATTGCTTTCGCATGCCTTGAATTAGAAATGTTTCGAACAGTCCTAGAATAGATGTCATTCATCCCCGTCCATTCTATGGCCTATACTAAACCCTCCTATTCTAATGTCGGCTGTGATGGAAGAGTGTGGATAATTGATAGAGCAATTAAATGGTATTTTAGATAATGTATGCTCTGGACATTTTCTGCACAAAGCCAGAGTGTTTGTTTGTTGGCTGCCACTTTGTTGACAAATTGAGAAAATTACTTTAGTGTCTCATTTGTGTAAACGATTTTGAAAATTTCCAATTATGCGATATTATTGTGTGTGCGTGTTTGTGTATTATTTCAATCAAAGAAATGTGCCTATTTTTATTTTTCTTTGATTTAATTTTGTATTTTAAAATGATGGCTTATGCTCGTATTACGTGACATATTGTCATGAAATCAATAATGCGCCTCAGTGAACGTTGTTAAATATCTTCCTATTTAAGGGGACCCCCCCCCCATTCTCGGTGTCAAAAATTTTTTTGATTTAATTCGAATCTACTCTAATTCTAGAATGTTCCTACAAAATTTCAAGTGAAAATCTCAAGAACTCTTGAAGATATAGCCGATTTATTTTGCAGCATCAAGTGACGGCTAAAGGGCTTCTCAAACTTTAAACGCGTTTTTCTCAAAACGAATGGCGGGCACGATAACTCAAAAACTAATAATCCAATCGGTTTCAAATTTTGACACGTTTCTCTGGGAGTAAGAACTAGGATAAAGCCAATCGGTGAAGATCTTCCTTATTTTTTAACTTAATTTGTGGTACAAAATAGGCGATTTTTCATAAAAAATTTTTCAAAGTTCCGCCATTTTGTTAATTGTCGTGCGAAGTCAATAATCCTAGTTCATACGAGAGCCAGACATGTCCTCTTTCTAACACAGTTGGAATTTTCGGATTCCGATGTTCCAGTGAGGAGTTATCATGCCCGCCATCGAAAATATGGACTTTTCTTTGAACCCCAAAAACAACAACAAAACAACAACAACAAATTTTGGTAAATTATTTTTCTTCCTTTTTATATCTTCAAATATATATGTGCCAAGTTACAAACCTTAACAAGCATTGGTATTCATTTACCAGCCCATTTAAAATCTTAAAAATAAAAAATCATGAATGGGGGGGGGGGGGGCGGGGGGTCCCTTAAGGAGAAATATTTCGATATTATAATGGTATTCTGTAAAATTAATTCAATTTAAATGATGAATTCATAACTAAAATGTTTTTTATTTTAATGTAATAAAAGTACATTAACGTATAAGATGTAATGTGTATAAATATGATTTCTTTCATTGTAATCTGAACATTTGAAACATACATTTTTAAAACGTCCTTAATTTAAATGTTTTTTGGTTATAAAAAGGTAAAGTTACAGCGAACTAGTAGAGAACAAGCAAGTTCTGTGTAGAAGAAGTTCGTTATATCCGAGGTACGACAAAACATAGACCTAACAAAAATTATCAGTTATATATATATATATATATATATTATCAGTTTTTTATTACTTTTTAGGGTTGCCAGCGTTAGCGTAAAATATAAAAGTTCGTTGTAACGAAAACAAATTGAAAAAATTAGATTCTTTAATTAATTTTGAATTAACAATATAATTTTATTTAATTTCCACAACAAAATCGTTTCTACAAAGCCAAAAATTGCTTTTCCAATTAGCCTTTGTTAGATTTCTACCCAACGGTGAAAATTGAAACTTCCGTTTAAAACCACATCCATTTAATGTCAACTTGATTATAATCCTCGACCACATACTCTACAATTCTCTGTTTGCGGGTGAAGGTGTGCCAATTTTTATCTACCAAAAACCTACCTGTCCAATTGGCTTATGTAAATCTGCTATATGTGTCTGCGTGTGTGAACACAACAATTGGCAAACACATTTTCAGTTGAACGTGAATTTTTGAAGTGATTTTCACTGTTAAACCAAACAACCAAACAACCATCCAAACTGCCGAAAAAGGCTTGGTCAACCATTTACTTCAGCACTTTTGTTCGCCTGTAAAAATTGTCACTTCATTGCAAATTATTATTCTCGACAACAATCGGGTGACAGTGGCTGACACAGTCGTTATATTGGTAATTACATTTTTCATTTTTGACATTGGCGGCTACATTCGTTTGAATAAAATCGATGTTTGCCTTTTTAACAATTCGGTTGTGGGTGTATTTTGAAGGTGTTCGAGATATTACCCACACTCACACACATTCATTCCTGTTATTCTATGCAAATTGAAAATGCCCTTGTGCTCTAATATAGTCAATTAGACTAAAATGGTTTCTAAAATATTTCCAATAATCCATGAAATTTCGTTTTAAATTGAATTTAAAAATTAAATTCGTTTTTTCTGTCCTGCCGCCTACAAATATTACTATTACATATGTTCATATGTTGTACAATAATTATCGGCTTAAAACTGCTAATAAGAATGCAAACTTAACAAAAAAAGTACAACAAAACATGTTGAAATAATTATGTATTTATTTACCAACTCCATGTAATTTCGCAGCATAGTTTGTTTAGTAATTTCACCAGAAATCATTTATGCACATTTCCATTAGTGGATTACATATTAATTTGCTGATATGCAACTAGTTTTTATTCGACAACACATATTAATTAGTTAATTAATTAAAATGGTTTAAAGTTAACTGTTTGATAGTTAATTTTCTCTACTCTTGCTTTACAAGTTGTATCAAAAAACGAAATTGAACCTAATTAAGTTTGAATGTGTGTGGATAGAAATGTAAAATAAAATGTGGCTCTAGTTTAATAGTAACAAATATTTATCATTGAAAATGAGTTTACATTTTTATTTTTTTCAAACAATCATTCGCACAATCACATTAACTCCGCTTAAAGAAAAGATCATCCTTCAATCAGAACCCTACTCTTAATTAGTAGAGACTACAATTTTCAGTCAATTATAATCTTATAAATTATTCCATTGTTGAAAATGTCTAAGATGCAATGCATTCACCGAACAGAATGAGAGAAAGCTTAAATGAATCATCTCTTTAATCCTGAGCACATTGCATTCAAAGGAGAACAGAGATTGCAGCCAACAAGAATCAATATTTGGCTATGTGTGAAAGTAGTGCGAAAGCTAACAACGAAGCAAGCGAGCAAAGCGAGCGAATAAAAAAATGAACACACAACAAAGGAGTATGGATACAAAGGAAACCTTTTCCACTCTATACAACTTCAACTAAAGGTTAATGAATATGTACGAGGAGAGGTGAAGTTTGAACAGCTGAGCAGCAGCATTGCCAATGCCAGTCATCGCCACGGGTGGTATGCTTAAGAATGTCCTGCAAGAAGGATCTGCCAACCAATGTTGAATAATAAATAATTGTTTGCAGATTTGACAGTCGTAGAAATCAAACAAAATGAGATAAAATCGAGTAATGGGACAAACGAATGCTTTACAAATGAAATTAGGAGAAAAAAAAACGAGAAGAAAATAATAATCTCTGTCATTTCTCTTTCTGCGAGTAGAGAATGACATGGCAGCATAGCATCACAAATGTAAATATTTGTAAAGGAATGGTTAGAGCATTAAGTCAAGGCCGACACATCCATGTAGGCCAAGTGTACAAATTTTTAATGAGCTCCATAGAAATGAGATAATAAAAAACATCTTAATTTACAAGATTTTTACTTTTTTATCTTGTCCTTTTTAATTAAAAGTAAAAGTTACAAAAAGAAGTAGTGATTAAAAAAATCACCAGATGAATGTTTTTTTTTATGAGACTGTATATTTGTTCTAGTTAACCATCATCATTTCAAATGGGTTTGTTCTCCTTTTTTTTTGGCCTTAGACCATATCATATAATGTAGGAGACTTTTTTTCGGTTATCTCTAGTAAATTTACATAAATTGTTTCTAATGCCATGTGTGTTCGCTAATATAGCTGCCCTGCATATTTTTGCCACAGAGTTGGGCAACTAGACCACATCAACCAAGCCAATTTGCATTCCATTTCATATCATTCGAATGCGTAACATAATTCCATTGTTGATGGCAACTTTTATTTTGCGATAAAATTTTACATATATATATGGTATTTACCGTGACCCTTTTCGAACATTGTTTAGAATTGGAGGGTGGAACATATATTCGAATTTTAAACATCACAGAAAGTTTTATAATATATAGTCTGTATATTGATTGCGAAAATGTCCAACTACTCAAAATGAACATATTATTTATTTCCTTTTTTAATTCAATCCTATTCGTTTCCAGATCTGTGGATAGATGTTTTTAAATATTTGTTCTGCTCCATTCACTGTAGACATTTTTATGAAAAATATATCTGCCGAGCACCCTTTTGCACACAACTGATGTTCGCAGTAGCCAAATGTAAATTAAAATTGTTGGTTTTTACACGAAAAAAGGTGTTTATTTTATTACACATTGTTGGTATGTATCTGCATTTGTGTGGTTTTATGTTTTGCATAAATATTTGTTTTTTCCATTACATTTATAAAAGCCCTTGAAGCTTACATGTGTGTGATATAGAATGTTGGTATGTGACGTCTGTCCTTAAACCCTGAATGGCAGTCTGGCTTATTATAACGTGTCTTGCGAGGCGTATGTCTATGTGGGTGGACGTTACTTATTATTTACAGCGCCCCACTCCCCTTCACACCAAAAAAATAATGTGTGCAAAAATGTACACCATGGGCCACATCTGCATTTAGTGTATCTGTTATACTAATTCAAAGATTAATATGAATACGTGCCTGAAATATATTTCTCCAGTTTTCCACTGTGTACTTTGTAAAATTCTGTTGGTGGAATGGCACATTTTCCATGTAATTCGTGTGCCATTACAAGACACATTTACATACATTGTACGCAGCATAAATGTTTATGAAAAAGTTGTGCGAAGCTACTAACTTTAAGTGAGGTTAAGGAACTTGCACGAAAGAAAATTATGTAAATTTAGTTTATTTTTCTATGGGCTGTTGGAAGAAACTTCGACAACTCCATTACACTTAAAATGAAACTTTTGTTTTGTAAGAACACAAGATTGAAAACAAACACCATATTCAGAGGGCAAAAAAGTTAAGATGAATGTAAGATTGTGGTTGTTAATTGTTTGAGACGTTCCTTTAATTTGATAACCAAGGATAAGATATTGGTCTTAAGATTCTATGAAATTATTTGTGTATTAATGAAATTAGGTTAATGGTATGAGGAGAAATCAGCTATATATAAATTATTTTATTACAGCTCTTTGTTTGTAAAACAAAAATTCGGAAATCCGAAAAGAAAAATATGTAAATATAAAGTGAACTGTAAAAACTGGGTGGCGGAACCACGGAGTCTATTATGTGCTAACAAAGAACCCAATTTTGGGTTTTCGAATTTGATTATAATGCGTAATATATGTAGTTGCACAAATGTTGTGTATACAATATATGTTTAATTGTTTTAAATATCTTACAAACTATTTATTTTGTATGATATCTATTCTTTCTTCACAATATATTATTTTATTATACCCTACCAGGTAAGCAAATAATTGGAATGATAATCACTCGCATTGGGTATTATTTCAAATAAAAAAGAAATCAGAATACGTTTAAATTTAAAGACACCATTTTAATTTTTCATTTTACTAATTTAAGGGAAATCAAAAATGTCCCTATTTTCAAATATCCTTTTCGATAGTGTCTAACCAACAATACACATAAATAATTCATGGTCCCCATTAATGCTGTCAACAAAATCATTAAATTTTGTATCATTTCAAACTTTTTGCGCATATCAAAAGTTTTGGGCATTTCACAAACATTTTCATTCTTTAGACATTTGAATTTTGCTCGTGTCCTTTATCAGACATAATGTGTTGTTAATATGTTTTGTTCGTCACAGCTTATTATCGAGCAATAAATCTTAGCTGCACTGCAAAACACACACCCTCTTCTTTTTCCCACAAGTCTGACAGTCAATATGTTTTTGTGTGTGTGTTAAATTTCAATTCACCATCGAAATGCTGAACATAAAAATTTCAACAAAGCCATTCTATGGCAATAAAATATCACAACAGATACAGCTGAGAAAAACATCCATTGTCGAACAATGCAATGATGGTGACAATTGGCGAAAAGTATAAAAATTGTTGTGAGCTGCTACGAATACCAACCGGGAGGGAACGACTATTGTCGTTGGGCATACACCACGTACTTCCTGTCAGGGCTGCAATAGTATGTGGCAGGACACCAACAGCATCTGTATTACAAAATCACAGTTATCATGCAGAAGTCATCAGTCATGTCCCATCAACAAATAGCCTTGCATTGCATAGCAGAAAGCCGGTCAAATTGCTGGTGACCCATTGGAATGGAAAAAAGCAACACCTCCTCACCACTCACAACTCGTTGTCCACTGCTATTACTCAAGCGTCCAGCACTTGTAGCCAAATAAACAAGTGTGTCATCTAAAAACAAAAGTACGTGACATTGTGAAGATAAAACACAATTAACAGCAAAAGTTTGAAGCGTGTGCTATGGAAAAAAATAATCCACTCGTAAGAGGTATTGTCGATTTTCCATTAAAAATACATCGATGTTTGCTTTAAAAGTCAATTCATACAAATGGGCACACGATAGTGAAATGACAATTTTTGATATCTGAAAAGTAACAAGTTAAACGGAGTGTTTCTTAGACGCGGAATATTAAAATACACAATAGAGAACATACAGTGCCACACATAAGTATTGGCACAATCATCAATTTTTAACTTGACCGCTATTTTTCAGCACCGTCTCCCAGTCTACACAAAAAAAAATATTTTTCCGAAAGAACCCATGTTGTTACTTAACTAATGCAGAAATTTTTATTTGAAAATTTTTTTTTAAAACTTTTTTATATTTTATTTAACAAAAAAATAAGGCAATTTCATCGCACAAAAGTATTGGCACACTTATATTTATATCTTAAATATATAAAATATTTGTCTATTTAGTACTTTGTTGGCAAGCCCTTTTGCTTGATTACTGCGTCCAAACGGTTTGGCATGGAATGCACTAATTTCTTGGTAGTTTCCTCCCCTATTTTTTGCCATTCTTCTATAAGTGCCTGCTTAAGTTCTGACTTATTGGAAATGGGCCGCCTTTTTACACGTCTGTCCAGTTCCTCCCACAAATGCTCAATGGGGTTGAGGTCTGGAGATTGCGGTGGATGTGGCAGGACATGTGCGATATTCATTGTTAGCCACATACGCACATCATAAGCAGTATGTTTCGGATCATTGTCCTGTTGAAATGTAAATGACCTCGGTAGATTCAGTTTGTTCGCGCTTTTTTTTACGTTTTCCTTTAAAATATTTAAATAAACTGTTTTGTCCATAATGCCATCTATGAAGACCAGCTCACCGACCCCCGCAGACGACATGCAACCCCATACCATAACTCCTCCTCCACCGTGTTTGACAGTAGGTGCAAGATTTTTTTTTTCATATGCCGTATTGGGCTTTCTCCATACAGTAGAGCGGCCATCAGAACGGAAAATGTTGTACTTACTCTCATCCGAGAATAGCACTTGGTCCCAGAAGCTGTTCGGTCGGCTCCCATATTCTCTTGCGTAGGCTAGGCGCTTCTTCTGGTTCTTTAAAGAAATAAGCGGCTTACGTCTAGCAACTCGGGCACTATAATCAGCCTCATGGAGCACTCTTCTGACCGTCATGGGATGAATTTTCTTTCCAGTCTCCTCTTGAACTTCAGCTGTTAATTTTTTGGGGTCCTTTTTAATTTCTCGCACTATCTTTTGACGCTCCCGGTCACTTAAAACTCGTGGACGGCCAGGGCGTTTTGCGTTTTGTAAATTTGATTCGCCTTTAAACCTGTTGACGATGCTTCGAATTGTGAAACGGCTTCTGTCCATCATTTGGCCGATCTCAGCAAACGATTTTCCTTGGCTGTGAAGGTGCATTATAATTTTTCGCTCAGATACACTCGTTTCTTTTTTCTTTGGAACCATTTTTTGTATTTTCTGCATTTAATTTTACTCCTTTAACAAAAACTTTAAATAACGGTAAAATGACACGGTAGATAATTTCAGGAACAAATTGCTACGAACAAAGCAAAAGGGTAGACAATTTTAGGAACCAATATTTTTGCAAAAAGAGTTGCCAGCTGGCACAAATTAGGAAAAAATATAATAGATCATGTAAGTGTGCCAATACTTTTGTGCGATGAAATTGCTTTATTTTTTTATTAAACAAAATATAAAAAAGTTTTAAAAAATTTTTTTGAAATAAAAATTTCAGCATTAGTTAAGTAACAACATGGGTTCTGTAGGAAAAATATTTTTTTTGTGTAGACTGGGAGACGGGGCTGAAAACAAGCGGTCAAGTTAGGAATTGATGGTTGTGCCAATACTTATGTGTGGCACTGTAAATCAATGAGAAAATATTGGAAAAATTATAAATTTTTTTTACAAATACAAACTCAATGAGATTGGCCAATAATTCGAAAAATTGCAACGTCACCACCATTTTGTATACTAATCTTCATTTGCAATTTTTAATAAAGTGTTTATAGGTGTGCGTGTGCATATTCAAGTATTTTGGTGCATTTAATACAATCTCAACTAATAAACGAAGATTTGTTATACAAATTAATTACTCAAAATTGTATATCTCTGCACATCTCAGCAGACGATTTAGAAACAATAGTTTTGGAAAACTTGACATGCTGTAGACTGAAATTTTCAATTTACAACTGTCATAATCACTGACTACGAGTATTCAGCCATGTGTAGAACAAATTAACACACACACACATGTGTCAATATATACCAGCCACCACATTAAGATTACTCTCCACACTCGGCATTCTGGCGAAATGGAAATGAACAAAGTTTGCTTTTAAATTGTTACTAATGATTTGCAAACGACATAAATGGTCACTTAATTAGCACAAAGTGATGGCAAACTGTTAAATAAATGCCAGTTATGTTTGCCTGTGTCTGTGTGAGTATGTATTTGTGTTTGTGGACGTCTGGTAGAAATCATTTCGTTTTTTTTTTATTTTTATTCATATTGCCTTTAACCCCTTGGTGTATTCATCAGCATCATCCCCGTCATTTTATTATGTTTGTCTCTATCTGTGAGTGTGTGTGTGTGCGTTTTGGGTGACCCGAAAGGGTTGAAACTAGTCATGGTGCACTGCAGCAACAATTAAATTAAATATAACCAACTTTTGACTCTCATGAGAAACGTAATGGAAAACTGTGAGCGTTGTTTTTTGTGGTTTATAATATAAAGTTTTCGGGTTAGTTTTAATTGTGTTAAAAAATTCCCTCAAAAAAACCAACAAAATCGCATAACCATCTCTTAGAGCCACTTAAAAGCATGCCATGAATTGTAATTACATTCAACACCTAAAATTAGACCGTAAGTTAAAAGTTAGCCACTTATAGAAGGGAACTGTTTCTGAGTGTTTTTATTTTCCTCTTTTTTAATTTTTATGGTTTGGAATTGGCAAATTTTGATATTAAGGATTAGATTAGAAATTATCTGGAAGCTTAGGAAGCAAAAAATTGGAATCTCTCTCAATATTTGTTCTTCATTGGGATTTTAAACAGTGTTTATTTTTATTCACGAGTCTATAAGTATTTGAAGCCTTCTATTTAAAACTGAAATAACAATTCTATGGTATTATTATTTTTTCAATTAGTTTTATAACGATTTAAACAACATTTGTAACAAGTTATTTTTCTTATTTGTTATTAATTAAAAAGCGTACTAATATTTCAGATAATTCCCAATAAAAATAATTTTATACACATAATGTATGCCCGATAAAAAAATATGAATGCTCAATTATTTTTTTTTAACCCACATACAATTAAAATCGTCTCAAGTGGGAAATGTCATTATTTGCAAATGATCATTGTGATGTCCAAAAGTCAAAATACAAATTGTGAATATGTCAGTTGTACACAACACACAATGACACTTAGTCATTCGCATGGGCCCAGAATGAAGTTGTCTTCATCAATTTTAAATATCCACATGAAAAGGTCAAGCCACTTTGTTTGTTGGTATTGTTTGCCATTTAAATGTTATGAAATAATTGAGAAGTATACCTTTGGGCGTTTCGGCTTTGTTCGGCCAGAAAATGTGCAAATCTATATGAAATATATTTTTGACCCATTTCTCTTGTACAAACACACGTGTTTAATACATGTATAAAAGAAAAAATGACATACACGCAATAATATAAAATGAATACTCAAACCAATAATATCATTTATAAAGGATTTAAAAGGAAAAAAATAAATTTATTAGAGATTATGCAGATTTTTTTGTGTCAATTTGAATTTATTCATAATGTCAGTCAGGCATATACAAAACATTCCTGGAGAAGGATACTACAATAACAATTTCATTTATATAGTGAAATAGTAATTATTCCATAATAATGTCAAAACACACACACACATACACAGAAAACATTTAAACACTTAGTAAGAAAAATTTTTGAATTATAAGATTAAATTTAATTTGAGACGAGAGAGGTTTTTAATTTGTTATATATAAAAGGCTATTTTTAAAAAGCTACATAAAAAATGTAGAAGAAAGTGCAAAATTACGTACTGAATATGGGAAATTTGAACACATGACTCAACACACACACACCTTCCCATGTAAAATTCCGTAGTTATAAAAATTCGATTCAGAATTATATCCTTTAACCAGGCCATATAACCTGAAACTCATATACGTTGACTTGTTAAAACGTATATTCCAAACCATTTTCTTTACAAGTAATTCTATAAGAATTGAATAATTTATCTCCAAACACTTTGCTTTATTTATGCTTACATAACAATTTTGTTATTTTATCAACATCATAAAGTGTAATCTTGTAATTCTATGACTTTGTTATAATATCTCAGGCCAATGGCTAAATAACCGAATACATAATTCTATTAATGTGTGACATATTAAATTTTATTTATTTTTTTTCATAATAATGAAAAAACGTTCATGAACCAATAATCCTTAATGGCCACATAACAAAGAAACTAAAATCTATTCCTATGAACGTTTGTTTATTTCGAACAAAAAGGTGGACCATAATAAACAACGGCAACAGCAGTAGCAGCCACACAAAATATGCAAATATCTTTGATCATGACCATGAAGATGACTTGATGGCTTTTGTTTCGGTCTTAGCCATTGTGTGTGTCACCTCCAGTATTGTGCCCAACACAATAGCGTCCAACAATCCCCATGTTTTCTCCTTGAACAGCCTTTGGAATTTCAAAACTTTTTTCCATATAGTTTCATAATCAATGGCATGATGGAGAAGAAGGATAGTTTTCGTAATCAACCCTGGCTGGTTGTTGCCTTCCCCCCTAGCTGTCCATGACAATGATAATGTGCTGATATGACACCATCACATTTTTTGTTCATTCTCCCCGTCATAATCACGGCCATGCTGTTGATGATGCTGACGTTGATGGCGATGGTGATAGTGATGATGTTGATGATGATGATGACTTTGTTATTTACTAAATAAACCGGGCAGGAACACCATAAACACCCGTAGACAGCTATTGCGTGGACAAGTTTTTGCTGCCTTTGGCTGTGTGAGAAGGTGCTTGAGTTTTGACATTAAATGTGACGAGTTTTAATTTTCAATATTCGTCACAAATTTACCACGAATCACCAGCAATGTGTTAAGTGATGCATAAATATTTGAACACTTTATCTACTTTTAATTAAAGAGAATTTGATTATAATGGAAAATGGAAGCATAGTTTTAGGGGTTGTGTTGATTTAGCTTAGTGCATACTTCAAGGTTGTAGTCCTGTAATGTTAATTATTTTGATATCAGGGGAGGGCAAACAAACCAAAGATTCAGTTCCAGCCAAAAGGCATAACTTTCTCACATTAACCGTTTAGTTGGGTCTTTTGAAGAAAAGTAATTGTCTTGCAAAAAACAACATTTAGAACAAAAAACTCATACATTGAAATTATTGCCACCTTGTTTTTGACTTTAACATTGACCTTGACTACTAAGCAAATAATAGATTTTAAAAATATGTATTTTCATACTTTCATTTTTGGCAATTGTTAAAGCTATTTTGTTGTTAGCGATCTTTATGGAAGAATAGAATACAAAAGAGCAACAACAACAACAACGACAACCACAAAACAAATAGACAAGTCTTGATGATGCATTAAGATAAATGGCTTTTTCATTTTCTAAATTTAATGAATCACATCTTCAGTTGTCTGTGAGATGGGCAGACCGAAAAGCTAATAAAAAACTGAACGTTCCGTTTTACTATCGTTTTTTTCCTCTGTGCACAAAGAAAAAACAACATCTTGTCTTTGCAAATTCGTTGATGTACTGTTTTTTTTTGGTGGCAAGCGGAAAAAAACAACAGTACAACACAACCATAATTACATTGAAACGTGCCCGTTCAGATGGTCACTGAAAAGGTGCATGCCACTGGCACCACATCCACCTCAAAATAGTGTCCAAAACACGCAACACGTTAATGTCATTTGATTATCCTTTCTATCTCCCTTTGGGGGGTCTTTGGCTCTCAAGTCGTTTGTATATTGATGATATTTTCCCGACATGGTACAACAGGTTTCCATATGCAACATGTTGAACAATTATTATGCAATGAATGTTGCTTTTAGAGTGTTATGCTTGCGTGTGTATATGTATGTGTGTGTGTGTGACTATCTCTTCCTCATGGGACAACATCAAACCATAAAACCATCACTTGCTGTGGTGTTGCTGATATTTCTGTCAACATTTTCTTTTTCATAGCGTTCAGTGTTCTAAAATGTATGTGTCTGTGTCTGTGAGTTCTAATTAAATTCGGTTGTTGACATGTGGTTGTACACAGACACATTGTGCAACTGAACTTTTGCTAAAGGTTTATGAATGAAATTGCATTGCTAAAGCAGATGTTAAACATTTTAATATTGCCGTTGATGTTGATGTTTTTGCTTTTTTTGTTGTTGTTGTTGTTGTGACAAAGCGTGCGAGTGTCTGTAGCAATGCAAACATATGTATTATACAAAAATATGCACCGACATATTTATTTACAAATATTGTTTCATGAACTGCATTTGACTTTATAATAATTTTTGACTAACAATTGTATCTTTTGTGAATAAAAGTTATTTGATAGTATGATGAACTTTTATGTATTGCTGTTCATTTCTGAATATTCTAAGTAGGCATGTCAAAAATATTGGCCATGCGAATGTTTAAATTAAATTGAGGAGTAGATTTCTGGAAAGTTTGGAAATGTAGCCATATAATATTTTCGATTGTCTGTGTGATTATTCAATACAACTATTAAATGAAGTATACCTACTATTAAATGAAGTCAGATCCCATTTATGTTTCTTATTAAAAGCAGAACATTGTAGAAATAAAGATTGCGCATATGTGCTATTCTGCAAAAGCCAAGTACTGTTTTATCGTAACTTTTACGTCTTTATATTTCGCCTCAAATTATCTAAAATTAGACAAAGTAAAAACTTTTTTTGTAAAACTTTAATAACCAACTTTTTCCCCGTAAACAATATGTGGGTGTGCATTATTTGTTCATTACACAATTTTTTGCCGAAATTACGTAAACTAAAATTTTAGTTTATATCTTTGTTTACAGCTTCTTTTGCCAAATTCTGTTTATCAGATTACCAGGAATCTTTTAAAAGAATTTCATAATACCTGCTTGATGTTGTTGTATTCATGGCTTGTCTTCTCTGGTGTTAACCGTCTAGCCTCTGCTGCACATAACGTTTATACCAATGGTTTAAGTGGTCCTAACTGACTGCCTTAGTTTGTTCGTAAGACTGACTACTAAACATAAGAGGGAACTTTGATATTGTTCGAGATGGTGTTGCTGTAAAGTAGAGCATTTTTGCCTTTTTTACTTTTTGTGGTATTCTAATTTGACAGATTGTTTTTAGGAGGTAGGTGTATTATTTTGATATTATATTAAAATGTAATTTACTCATCCAATGTGGTACTCGAGACACATTCATAATTTATGCCACTAATTATGGTCTCATCTGTTATTAAACAAAAATTACTGTGGGCTATGTAAGCAGAGATGATGCATATATATGTATACGCATACTTATGAAGTAATTATGGAAAATTTGAGGTTTTTGATATATAGGGACAAAAAGGGAAAACCAATTGCAAAATTTTCTTGATACACAATTTGTGTACTTTGAATAAACTATATGTAAGCAAACTATTTAATAATTTAAATATAAATTTCGTTACAACAACTGTGAAACATTGTATTACATTGTTTCTATTTATTTCAGTATTGTTGGGTTGTACATTTATTGCATTTTGCTATTATAAATTAAAGTTTTTTTTGCATAATATATTATATACATTTTTATTTTTATTGCACACTACCTGAAATTGATGTTGTCCAAAATTAATATTATTTATTTCATGTTGGCAGAGAATCTGTATCCAAGGATTATTTTTGTATTTTTTATAACTATGCTTCTTTAACTTGTGATCAACATAAACTTTTGACTGAGCAGAAGCATAAGAACGGAATAAATATCAAACTTTTGTTTTCTTTTCAATTTTTCTTTACGAATTAATTATTGATTTCAAATATTTTACGTTACACTTTACCTTATTTTTGGCATTTGAAAAGATTTCGAAGATACTCTTGGGACGTAAATTTGCTTTTCTTTGAATGAAAGAAAAACAATTATTTAAATTTAAATAAATATTCTGGTATTGGTATTGACATTTCTTTAAGATAACATAAAGAAATATATAATCCGCACACACACATAACATCCTCTGATGTATTTTAAAAGAAAACTAACACGATGTGTGATTGAAGTAAATAATATCGCATGATACGTATCGTAACTGAAACGAATACCGACAACATGTTCAATAAGAAGGTCTTCAAAAAGAAAATGCGACAAATATTGGTTTTACAAGTGAAAATAAAAATCGAACACTTTTCGCCAAAATATATATGTAAGTATGTATGTTACTGTAAACATATATTTTTAAACTGCGGGGAATCTAGATGTAAATCGTTATGAGTTTCCTGCAGGTTTGTCAAGTAAGCAGCCACTGGCACTTTATGAAAGGATTTTCATGAAAATCCCCAACATATGTTCAATATTAAAAGGAACAAAAACCCGTAAGTTACTTTCAATGTATTAATGTAAATAAGTACACGAAATGGTGTGTATTCTACATTATATTTTTCTCTACATCACTTATGCCATTGTCGCTACTATCCGCCTCAATTGTATAACAGGCTCTATATAAATCCCCCTCTATATGTATCACTACATAATTTATACAAATAACATGATTAAAATTTGTCACACATTTCTATTTTCAAATAATTATTGCTAAAATTTTTGCATTAATTATTCGATTATATTATATCTGTAAATATTCACTCAGAGTATTAATAATTTTGGCATTTTATAAAACACAAATGAAAATAGATTTGCAAACAAATTGACTTAAATAATTTTGAATATCACCCACTCTCTTGCCGACGAGGAAAAACATAAAAATATTTAAAAATATACATACATATTTATAAATATATATTTTGTGTGTGAGATGACGCCATATTCAGAAGTTTATTGACAATATTTTTGTATTTTTATTAAATTAAAATCACAGAATTCTGATGACTAAATCTTATAGAAATTCAAAACTACGTTATATATTATTTGGCCTTGGATACCGCAGGCTGAGTCAGTCCGAACTTACTTTCATAACATTAAGATTTTCGTCAAACTATCAAGCAAAATTGTGTGGCAATCGGTTCATCATTTCAATCCGTTCTTTAATTACAATATAGTAGAAAGTAGATTCCCCTCGTCAAAGTACGAATACTAATTAATATGTATAGCACCGCCACAACATATAGTGTGTGTCAAATACATGACAAAAAAAATATGACGAGATTTTTTTTCTTTCATCGCCATTAGTTTTGAAATTAAAAAATATATATTTTTTTATTCACAATGTATGTATGCAACAAATTGTTATCTACAGAAAGACACATACAGATCCATCACCTGTACATCTACAAATGTCTGCTATTGTTGTTTATTTAAATGTATGCATTCAAAATAAATAAATATATAAATATGTATATATATATACAACGCTTTGCTGCCATAATAAACATTTCAGAACAGAGAACATTATTCAACGGTTAATCATGAATTTGTGGCATTGCCTCTCCGCGCACCATTCTAATTGTCTTTTGGACTGACAGCTCAGAGAACATCAACGTCTACAGATATAAATTTAGTTTTTCTTATTTCCATGTGGGCGTGGGACCTCCGCTATTTATCGCCATAAATGTTGTTGTTCTGACGTTGTTTTCTTCTCAGATGTAGTTGTTGTTTACTTGTCTCTCTTTTTTGCCATGCCTTCGTCTTAAGGTGAAGTTCATTAAAATTCCTTAACTGTAGGTGAAGGTCATTTCAAACAAATTTGTTTGAGTCAAATTCATAATCAACGTCAAAAGCGTAAAAATGTTAAGAAATTCAAAAGTACCTTAGAATTTTCCACACAAATAACAATAGGCCCTAAACTAATAAATAAACGAAAGTGTAGGAAAGAAAATGCATAAAATTTCATTTAAGGAGTTAATATTTGATAACAATATAAATGCCAAAATAGAAAACTAATTTTTGAAAGGCGGCTAAATCGTATTGACCCCCACTTGACATTTAAAAAAATAACTCTTTGAAGTTGCTGTGAATGAAGTTTAAAAATCCTTTGAAAGGTCACTACATGCACAAATCATAAATGAATTCGTGGTTAATTATGGTCTGACATTTAAGAAAATCGAAAATGTTAAGGGTTATTGTCTCTGTTGTAGGTGTAAAAACGTATTACCTCTCAAATATAGCCAAAACTCCGTTATTATGATATTGCAGATTGTGGCCAAGCAGGATTAAAACATCTTCATTCATATTTTCATTAAATGATGTATTAAAATAAAGGCTCAATTTAATGGCAAGTGACATCGGTGTTTTTTTACAACTACGTAAATGTATTTAACGATTTCCAAGAAATCCATTAACGATTGACTTCATAGGCATTACGCGGTTTCTCAGCGAAATTTTAGAACTCGTTGAACTTTAAATTATATTATTTTCATTACACATTTAATAGACATGTTGCCCATTGAATTCGAAAATTGATTTTCATTTGTATTTAAAATGCCTACTTTAATTCGTTTAACTACAACATCTCGTTAATGCGAAAAGAAGTTTCCCTGAATTCTACTCGCATGTGTTTAACATCATTACACCTATGCTAAAGGAAACGTCATTTCCTCTTCGTCACAAGGACATGGATGGCAACATTTGATCTTTGTCGTTCATTAAAAGTGGGGAAAACCTTCATCAATATCAATTCTGGTCATATCAAGTATCTTGTTTCTTGTCTTTTTTCATTTTTTCCTCCTGTTATTCTCTTCCGTTTCTGCCCCTGTGCCTTTTCCTGTCAATTGTGTCGTTTTACCAAGATGTTGTTGTTGTGTTTTTTTTTCGTTAGAATTTCAATATTTCTATCCTTTTGACTTTCCAGTGGGCTGTCAGCAATCATGGTTGTGTTACTGACATTGCTCTCTTTTTTTCTTTTCTTGCTGTAACTGCTCTTCTTCTTGTCGCACCTCAATGACAGTTGTTTTATTTGCGGACTGGCACCATAGGAGCAATATTAGCTGGAGTTTTATTGGCGAAGATACCGTGACAGCGACAACAAACTTGAGGTTAGGCATGAAGAAACGTAATGGGAAAAAAGCTCCGACACCCACTCCAAACCGATTACAGTATTTTCTTATTAGAAGCAATGTTAAAATGATGATTAAATTTGACATTTTTTATACTAAGGTATCGGTAGGATATCTTCAAGGTACAATTTTCAAAGGTTTGAAGAGGGCAATTTGGCAATCGTCCATCACAAAATAATTTAAAAATTAAAAAAAAAAATAAATATCTGTTTTTTACGGAGCGGAGTTTATACGTTATCAACTAGCATTTTATTATGTTGACAACTATCAGTATTTTATTTATTCATATGAAATAAATGGTATTCAATCAGTTTTCTATAATTCACTAGAACATGACTATAAGGTTTCATCACAGCCACCTTGTTTTCCTAATAAATTTGCCATATCCTGTCGACTAACAAGTCCACTATATTGGGCTATTTTAGATTGTCCTTCATTCTTAGACACACTTCCCTTCCTATATTGGCTGGAGAGAAAAAAGTGAAACCGTTGAAAATCCTTTGTATGCCGATCCAAAAGGACATAATTCTGTAAAATTACATTTCGAGCGGAATTCCCTAACAAGCTTTAAAATTAATACCCACAATGACAGGTTGGTTATTTTCATGCCGTTCGTTCGCTTCTTCGTATATAATTCACAAGCTGAAACTCTCTAAAGTATGCTTCCTTATTGTGATACAGCCTCGAAATGTTTGCCATTGAAATAGTTGATGCTGATGTTGTTGTTAGCCTTGTACTCTGTTGGGTAGTACAAATTACTTTATTTCCAATCGTTTGAAAAGCTCTTGGAGCTGTGTGGGAATGTTTCCAAAAGCAGCAGCAGCAGCATTTCATTCCAAACTCCAAACATTCACATTTTTCACCAGACTGCTGTGCATAGTTTGATGTACAAACATCTGTACATTTTGTGTATCAAAATCCAAAGAACTGAACTGACATCGAACCATTTGTGTATTATGTAACTGCTTGCTTACATATTGCCTCGACGGGATGTGGGCGAGTGGTGGTGAGGACCAGAAGGATTTGGTATGCGACTATACAAAAACATATTTGCTCTTCTTCCTTTTGAATTGTCAATTCACAATGTTGGTTGTGTGTCTGTGTGTGTGAATAGCAATCGTATAGGACAGTAGGAATCCTTTAAGGCATTTGTGAATACGACTTCCTTTTGTGTAATATTTGTATGTTCATCGGTATGTATTTCATTACCCAGCCAGCCTATACAGAACTCACGGTCGCCAGATGTATGGCATGCACGACAAATAGGTCGTTGGATTGTAACTAATTTTGTTGCGAAATAGTTTCGACGGAGCGAAGGTCACAAAAAACGTCTGTAATTATACATTTGTTTTTTTTTACCTTAAAAAAATAATAATTCAATCCGAAAACATTGTGTAGGGATCCAATAATTAAAACGTTATAGAAAATATTAGTATAGAGGGATAAAATTAGGCTGATATATTTTTTGTACATAAATTAGACTATACTGTTTTGGGTCCCTGAAACATACGGGCATATTCTAAGTAAAGTCTGTTCCGGTACTTGTAGTTGGTTTAGTTGGCCATATATTCTATTTATAAAAGTTGTTGTGCGAGTATTCTGGACGATGCCTATATCCTTAGAATAACTTCAATTTTAATAGGCCTTTTATAATAGGATGTTTTTGAAAGGCGCTCAATATAAGATTCGTTTTCTTTTAACAAATCATTCTATAATATTACAGGCCTTTTGAATTCTTATCAATACAAATTGGGTTTGTATTGTCAGTTTGACAATGTTTCCTACTTTAACGTTTCGATTCATATAGGAGTAATAAAGAAGTCTACCAGATTAGTCTTATCCACGTTTTATTTTTCTTTTTATATTTTTAATTTTTCAACACAAAATCCTTACTTTGTGGCCATTGATGTTTGTTCGTGGTTTTTATAACCAAAAAAAAAAGAATGTTATTATTTGGTTTTATCCTTAAATTGCTACTCTTTCTAAAAATGCCGTATTCCACTTACATACTTCTAGATAACCAACCGCCTCGGGAGATAAGCCATTGGTTTCTTTTGTACATTTTTCATGTCTTGTAAATCAATATGTCGACGTTGTTAAATCTCTCTGCTTGTGGCCAACTGAAGAACCATCCGTAAATCGTACACAGCCTAAACATCCGTTGCCTTTCAAAACGATTGGATGGGGGGAGGGGGTATAAACATATATACGCGTGTGGATTCTTGAATACTTTTGTTAGTTTATACCTTTAGGCGTATTGCTAACGAAAAGTAATCTTTTTCCAACTCTTATTCTTTTTCAAGCTTTTGCAAAAGAATATCAGAAGAAGAAATATTCACTTCCACATATTTTCGCAAAAAAATGCTGTTTAGCAAAATGCCACACAGGAAATATATTCTGGCAAAAAAATAAGTTCGCCATAAACAACATTACTTCGTTTAACATTCTTATTTGTGTGTTATGTTCGTAACGCATTTCCATAAGTTCTAATTTTGTATTTTTCGCATATATTTCTATAGAAAAATTTCAATTTATATTTTTTATTAATTACTTTATTTTTTTCTTTCGTTTCAGGTATGTTTTCGTAATGCGTCTTTGCATTTTAAACCAGAAGATGTGGTAAAAATATTCATTGGCATTTTCAAACATTTTAACATTTAGCTTGCTACTATATAAAACGAATTTATAAACTGATTATATCTGATTTAAATATTCGGTTTGTCACGAAATTCACTTCATTGTTATTAGAATAACAATTATGGGGAAGAACACAAAATTATTCAAGCAAATGTCCCTGTGCTTTGTTAAAAGGCACTATATACATACACTATATACTAACATACAAGGACAACAAGATATCCTGTATCCCGTTATAGATGTGATCAATTTTAAATTTTGTGTAGTCATTTGTTTGTTTTTTATTGTCATGTTCCACAGTATCATTATATAGCAATCTTATTTTTATTTGGTTGCATAATGAAGGCAATTTAAAAATGCATCTATCTTCGTCTGCCAAAAATAAAATAATTACAAACATCCTATTGTTACATATACATATTTTATAATATAATCTGATCTAATATAGATTTGGATGGATATCAAAACATTTTCTTATTTCTCTAATAGGAATAAATCGAGAAAAATTTAAGTCCACTGGTCAGTTTATCTCTAAACAATAAAAAGAAATGTTTTTTTTTTAGAATTTCCTAATAAGAACAATTGTAGCATTTCAACTTCTGAAATGATTTATGACGCTTTAACATTTCTGTTATTTTTAATTCTTTTTGTTTTTCACTTTTGTTTTTTGACTAACCTAAAAACAACTACTAATCTAGTATTGCAAACATGTAAAATGTGCCAAATAAAATAAATAAAAAAGTCGCGAAATAATATAAATTAAATAAATATATATAGCAGCACATTTTCTTGATAAATCATTCCATTTCGTCAAAAATGTGACAGATTTGTCAACACTTTCCCACATTTCACGTAATGATGGCCGAATTGTCAGGAAAATACATAGCAATTTTAAAAAACACAGCCAACCCCAAGTAGTAGATAATTCTTCATACACAGAACTGTCAAACTAAGATCGATGATGGTTAATGCCATACGGTTTCCCCACAAATAATCATTGTCATCGCCAACGCCATAGTCACCGTGCTGGCTTCTGTACAAAATGTGATTTTGTGGTCCATTTCGTTTTGTTATTATCAGAGATGTATTTCCCTCCTACCCTATGCATAATTAGATTTGTATTTTGATCAAATTTTATTTATATTTGTTGGTGTGTGTTTTGAGGAGGGGTTTGGCAAATTTGTTGCCTAATACCATTCGAGACATTATTAACAACAAGTGTGAGAAAATAATTCATATTATATTGGCCCGATTAATGTAGCCGACAATTCATTATCATTCTAGAGGAGTATACTGAAAAAAATTATTGCTAAAGAGTCATTTTTATTAGTTATTTATCAATATTTTAAATATAAAAGTTTAAATTATTATTTGGCTTTTAACAATTATTCATAAATGTAGATTGTTTCAGAAAACTGTTAAGCGAAAAATATAAAGCGCTTTACTCATTAATCCATCTGCATTTAGTCAACGGTAATTATTTCCTATTTCCTTAAAATAAAATTTTTAAATTATAATGACCAGAGCTCCGAAATACTCCCACTCGAATTCGATTGGGAGTACTCTTTCGAGTAGAAAAAGTAAATAGAGTATACTCTATTTTTCTCTGCCACTCAAATAAGAGCGCAAGTGCTTCGCTCGTTTTCGAGTGGGAGTGAAATACGCTCGAAATCGAGCAGATTACACTCTTGCCGAGTACTCTTTTATTTTTATTTATGTTTTTGTTGTGATGTGATGTGCATTGTTTGTTGTTTGTTTTGTGATTTTTGGTTTGCTGTACTGCTGGGAAAGCATGCATCAACAAGCTCGTTCTCTGCGTTCACTTTATGTAAGTCTGAAATAGTAACAGCAAGACGAACCAGCCTCCAAATTGAAACCCTCGACAATATTTTGATACTAAAATTAAATAATAAACCACTTATGCATTCATGGGTTTTCTTTCAAACCAGCGCTTTTAATATTTTTGGAGAATACTTTTCCATATTTTTAATGAATACCATTTTAAAAATTTGTATGGAGGTGTTTATGCTTTTAAAAAAATATTGAATTAATTAAATCACACGGTTGAATTCATTTTATAAATTGAAATAAAAAAATAATAAAAATCTTATATGGTATAAGATTTTTATTTGTATTTCACATTTTCAGTAAACAAAATAATCGATCTCCCCACAGCACACATAAGATCAACATCAAAAAATGTTTGCTACTACACACACACACAAATAACCAAACAACCAAATTTATTTGTCCACTCGATTTCACTCTTAGAGTGAACTCATACTCTATTTCGAACATTTTGACTCACACTCTTTTTCTTCATCAAGGAGTACTCGGGAGCACTCCCAAACAAAATAAAAGAGTGGAGAGTATACTCCCTAAAAAACTCGTACTCTTTACTTACTCCCACTCGGGAGTATTTTTCACTCGCGAGTAAAATCAAGCAAATCGGAGCTCTGATAATGACTCATATTGCCGTTATATCAAAGCATTCCCTTAATAATTTTGAGTATCATTTTCAGCATATTTTATAATCAATTTTTAATTTCTCCACCCATATTATCTAAAATACTCTATTCAATTTAAAGCAACTAAATAAATTCCAACTAAATTTAACAAATAATTTTCAAATAACATTTTACAAACCCACTCCTATTTCAAATATTGCGCATCAAATTTCATTAAGAAAAGAAAAAAGGTGTACCTTTTAGAAGTTTATCTGTACGTCAGATCCTAATTGAAAAATTGTACCAAATGCAAACATTTACACGATGTCTGTCTGTCTGTTTTTTTTTTTTTCTATTATGTTGCTGTCAATATGTCAAATCTATAACAAAACATCAATACAAAGGCTTTTATCACATTAAATTGATTGTCCTTGACGAGTAGCACGTCTCATAGTAACCTCTGGAGTGTTTCTAACGCCCACAACAATGGTTGCCTTTTCACAATCTTTTACAAGAGGTTTTCCCTGGAATAAATATTTATTTTCAAAGCTATATAAAATATAAAAATAATCCCCTTTTCTTAACAATTGTAGTTAAAAGCTTGAATATTTTTTGTGAGATCTTCAATTCTCAGCAATAAATTAAATAAATTGTTTTTGAAAATATTTATTTATCTTAATTGTAAAACAATTTCAGAAAATTGGTTTGTTTCAGAAAATTGGTGCATAGAAATATATCGTGCAGTATTCTAAGCTCTATATTTGGCCTGTGCACACAGGCATTCAGTGTATCTTCCTACAAAATATTTTGGATATGTCTCCCATACAACAACCCCACCCGATTTGCACGGTGTGACAGAACTTATTGTCCTTATTGCTCAGACATTCAAATTTCCAATATAAGGAAGTGTGTTTCATAGTCGTACCCTCCGACGTTGGTCATTTTCATAAATATTTTCATATTTCAATTCCCGCCCCATGGCGTTCTTGTTCTTCTTCGGAATTATTACGGCAATAATAAGATTTCATTCTTTTCGTAAATGAATTGTTGTTCTCGAAATTGTTGTTCTGAATTATTGTTCTCGAATAAAATGTTAATAGCCGCTCCGGATAACAAAAAATTTTTAATTGAAGAAAAAAACAGCGAACATTTTACCATTTTCAGATAATTCGGCAATTTGCCAGTGGGGGTGTATCTAGCAATATAATATAAATGCATTTCTGTATAGCTCTTGAATATCAAATGAAGGTTTGGCTGCTGTCATGGCCTGTGTGTGGGTTTGGGCAATTACATCAAATTTAATTTTAAGTGTATTCTTAGTAAATAATTTGATAATGTCTTCATTTTCCTTTTAGCGAAGTACAACAAACTCTGTTAACGTAAAACGTCTAGACTACTTAGGCCAAAAACAAAACAATAAGAAACGTTTTAATGTGTTGCTTTATGTTCAAATCGAATACAATGAAATTGAAGATATTTTATTTCGTTTGCACGAAAGTGCTTAGTTTGCTGAATACAATGGCGTATAAGTACTGACATAAGTAATACGCCAACATAATTCACAAATAAAGTGTACTTGACTTAAATAGAATCTTGTTGAAGTCATTAGCTGTAATTTCTTTAATTCGTTTGGATAAGGTAGTGTAGTATGGAGAACGTAATATTTTTGAAATGGTCGAAACCTCATTATGACAGTTTAATTTGCCGGGAAATGTAATATTAAAATGTATTTATATTCATTAAAATTGAACCACCATGATAAACGAGAATAAAATAAAACAAATACTTATAAATACACTTGACGCTATCGGCTAATTATCATATACTAAATACAAGTATGTACTTATGTGGCGCTTACCCCCATAAATATGAATCAGATGCCTTTTTCCGTTTATATTGTTCTTTTTAAATTGAGAAAAACACGTGTTGTTGTTTTCTTACACAGATTACTCTTCTCCATTGCAATTGCTCAGTGCATTATACGTCGATGAACCATTAAATGAGATGTCAGCGACATTCACATAAATCTGTCATTGCGATACACGAGTTCTTATTTTTTCTTTCCACGCAAAAAAGGGACATTTTAATGGAGAAATATGATTTTTCGTTGATTTTTATTTACAAAGGATATTTGGACATTTTTGAATACAATTTGGGTTAGCGTGATTGTTATATAATATGCATACACAATGAATATAAATGGGTGCATGTCAGACGGCTGCTGAACTGATTCATATTATGTGAACACTAGAAAATTAATGATTTTAGTCAATACAGGTATAACACATACACATATATATATATTTATATCTATACAAAAATTTACAAAAAATCTATGAAGGTGTGTCATTAAGCAATCAGGTGTTAAACCATGGCACTGATACTTAACTTATTTTATTTGACAATTCTCGCTATTTCACAAAATTGTATGTGTGTGAATCCCAAAAATCTCCCTAGGGAAAATGTATAAACAAATAATTATTTTTATACAAAAATCATTATTAACATTTCCTGTTTATCTTTCCATTAATGCCAAGTGTAAAAAGCAAAACGAAATTAGAAAAGCACAAAATTCTTGAAATGATCAAAACAGATGATATCTCGTGCAATTATTGTGTAGGCCAATGCAAAAGTCACTCCGAAGGGATCGAACAGGAATTGTGGTTGAGATACAGAAACCAAAAAAAAAAAAAAAACATTCCCACGCAATCACAGCCAACGTATTGAAAACACATGAGGCACCAACGATTGGAAACACGGATGAATGAAAAATCAATGAATGAATAAAATTCGTTATTTGTGTGGATTCAATTCTTGCGACGGCAAATCATGGCAGCCATCTAGAAAAAAGAGAGTAGACAGCGTCAAAACTAAATGTGATTGGATTTTCTTGTTCTTTTAATTTAATATTTCCATGACGTTATTTCTTTCATTCAAATACGTTGGGGAATCGATTGCAATTTTCGCCGTTTTGTTTATTAGTTCGAAACAAACCACCGACACCCACATAAAGAAAAATATCATGGCATGACAATGACTTTAACCCACATTTGATGTGGCGTAGAAAAAAGTGTTCATGACCACTAAACATTATTTGATCCGTTGTTTTTCCTCAACAAGATTGACCGAACATTTGGAAAAATGAATGAAAACAAAACATTTGTAAAAATTTAATAAAAACATGAAGAACCACAAAAAATAAACAATGTTTACGCCCACAATTTTCGCGATTCAAGGTTATATATACTTGCCAAAAACTGCGGTTTATATCGAAAATACAGTGATTTCTAGCAATTTATTTGGATGGTTTTTTCGTATTTTATCGTATTTTATGAAATAGTTCAAAGTAGTTCAAATTCGCTCACAATTTATAAGCATTCATCATGACATTTTAATTTTATTTTAACAAGAAAAAATATCAGTAGTGTTGGCGGTTTATTTGGGATACCATTTGTATTTTGTTTTTGCAAAATAGTCAGGCTGAATCCCAGTTTGTTGTTTTTATAAAAAACAACTATTTATTAGTGTGGAATGTATGGCATTGCTTGCCGAGGGGTAAGGCAGGGAAGACTGTAGTTTCGGATCACGCCACTGATCCCCATCAGTTCCCTTAGTTTTTTTTTTTTTTTTGGGATATTCTCCCCATAAGCTATTGCTTCTATACAACAAACCTTTCATACCCAAATGTCTCTTGTAACAAAGCGAAGTACTTAGCTGACCAACGACATAAACTGCATGAGAATTTCGCTGGAGCCTCACTTCGAGGTTAACAAACAATACCACACCTTTCCCACTGCCATACATTCCCCACTAATAAATTGTTGTTTTTTTTTTTATAAAAACAACAAACTGGGATTCAGCCTGACTATTTTGCAAAAACAAGAAAAAATATAAATCAATTAATTTTCTCATAAGCTATAGGACTGTGTGGCGTATGAATCTGGCAATGTTGTAATTTTATTGTGTATGCGCAACCTCTTCCTGATAATGTCGTTAATAAATTGAAACTCAAACTGTTACTTGATATTAGAAATAAACCGACACTCTAATCTCAAAGCTGCATGTAGTTTAATTGTGGTATGTTCTGAACGTATTTTTTTAATAACAGTTTAACTTCTTCATCATAGGCTCAGGTTTTTTAATCAGAGCACACCAACATTTTCCAATCATAGTTAAACTTTGAAATATTATATTATTTCACACAACAAATAACAATAAAATATAATAATAACACAATCGTGTTTCCGTGAGTTTTCATAACCGATTTATATTATTAATGAACATAAAAAAAAATAGAAAACATTTTTTTCTCCACCTCCTTTTTATATACCTATATATTAATCAACAATAAATCTCTTCATAATCCCAGAAAAAGGAAAGAAAAAATATTAAAGTTTTCGTTTCATTATCCTGCTTTTTTAAATTGTTTCGCCAGAATTGAATACAACATTTTATTTTGACAGTATCTTAATTCGTATCACGTAAAAGATAAACTACGTCGTGATTGAGGCATACTAACAAAGCAAGCATCTGTCACTGACAGCATCAATTGAACCATAAAATACAACTTTAATTGAGTTTTTTATATTGTTTATAAAAAACAACAGAAACAAATAAATATAAATAGCAATTCAGTATTTGTATTTATCCACCTGTTCCTAAGTGTGAGTGTGTTTGTGTATCAGATCGTTTGTAACATTTGCTCTTTAATCATATTTACGTCACTGATTTTCTGAAGAAACACGTGGCAAAAGTAAACAAAGACCGAAAACCAATCAAATAACAAAAATAAATATTAGCCATATTGTGGTATTGTTGTAGCCAAAAATATCGATAAATAATGTGATTAATTTGTTTAGGTGAGTAATATATATATATATATATATATGATATTTAATAAAAATTCCATTATCGACAATATGACAACGTTTTACTTTTAGTAATATGATATTCCACTGAAGATAGCAAACATCCTTTTTTCTTTAAATAATATCGTAAACAATTATTCATTTGGTGGTTTCAAAAGTAAAAGCAACTGATGGTTTTTAAGTGCTAACGCGTTGAAGGTCTCTGCCACTGCCACCACTTTAAATCGGGCCAACAAGAAATTACATCCAGGAAATGTTTTGCAATAAAGACATATTTACTAAATATAGACATATTTACACAGTAACGCTCCAAATTGAATAAGAATCAAAGTCAATCACACCCTTGTGAGCGCACCAAAAGAAATTTTTTCTGGATGTACTGAACACTCATTAATTACTTGAGAGTTCTCTGAACCCACCCAAAAACGACAATTATGTTTATTGTCATACCCGTAATTGGACGATTATCTAACCATAATCTCCTCTTAAAGCACGATATGTGACTGTGTCAGATTCACCATTTTTGAAGTCGGTTTTAAACATTTTTATGCGTTGTGAGGCGATTTTCGCCAATGCCAGACTTTCAACTGAAAAGAAAAAATTGATTTAATGACTTAGTTTGACATATGTCGAATTCCAGTCCCATACTTTTAAAACCAAGAAATGGATAATCCTCTATTATTGTCGCCATACGTCACGACTTTTCAAATTCTTAATTTCTAGCCATCAATCATACACACACCCCCCCTAAATCGAACGTCAGACATAGTATTTCATCAGCAATTAAGTTTTGACACTTCAACTAAGCATTTGTTTTTAAATTTGAATGAATCGAATAACAATTTGCTTCAAAAACATCAAAAGAAATTTGCAAATATACAAAAAAAAAAAACCATATTCATTTGCTTTGGCGATGGAAATTCTTTCGCTACAGAGGCGTCATGTGAAAATACTTAGGAAATGTACGTCTGTGAATTATTTGTTTGTTTACGCGTTTAACTTAATTTGCTTTGTTTTTCATAAATCATAAGAAAAATATTCGAAATATTTGTTTATTTGGACATTGTATACGTCGACGGTGTCGAATATACACATTAGTGTGGGTGCAAATTAGAATTTACAAATCAAAGTCAGCGTTGAATAGTTGTATCCAAAATTCGCGATCTCTTAAAATTTCTGGTTAAAATTAAATAACAAACTTCGTTATTTTTTTATATTTAAATATATTTACAGTTTTCGAATAATATTTCCCTCCATTCATGTCTCGATTGTGGATCATTTGATCTCTAGTATTTTCTCAAAATAGTTTATACCCGAACCACCCTAATATACTATACGCTATTCTTCAATTGTACCAAACTACTTGGCAAACAATTTCATGCAGCATTAACTTTGAAAATTTCATTAACAAAACAATTGTGGCCGTGAATTATTTCCAGCGAAACAGTTGAACTTTTCGCGTCACATGCAAATAATTTTCGTGGGCGATATGCTAAGTTGCACACAGCATAGTTGTATGGTTTCCCAAATTGTTTTCCACCATCAGCATTTGCTGCGACATACTTCCCACGCCTCTAATTCTGCTGTAAAACGAATGCCGCCTGTTTTTAATTTAGCGCCATAAATATTCAGCGAATAGTTTAATTTTCTCGGCCTGCTCATACTCAAAGCTGGCCCGATGCCAAACTATTCGCACAACTATGTACTTGCTGCGTGTTTTCGTCGGCTTTTGATTTTTCGGCTAAGAATGTAATTTGACAAATCAATTTCACCCCACGAAACATTGGTTGGGATTTGTTCGATGTCTCACTTGATGATATTATGATCACCCATTGACATGATGTGAGCGAGAGTGAGTGTAAATGTGTGTGTGGTCGCATGCATGCCATAATAAAACCATATGCAAACGGGGAAATGACGGAAGGAATTGTTGCCTTTGGGTGAAAGAGTCTTTACATAATTTATGAGTGTGTGGAGATTTCGGTTTTCTGGCATGATTCTGAACAAGCTTAGTGCACACAATTAGCTGCTGTGACTACCAATAATCATGCATTTAAAAGTGCTTTTGGAAAGTGTATGGCACTTGGCAAATACTTGGTGGAATATAAATTTGATGTCGATTGTGGGTAATAATGTGTGTGTGTGTGTGTGGAATTCTTGAAACTCTACAAAGAATTGCTTTGGAAATGAAAATTTTATTAGGTTTCATAATAATACGAATAATAATTGACTTATTGATGATGAAGTAACCTGGAATGTTTGGGTTCAGTATATATCAATTTCAACAAAATATTACAAAAATATCGTATATAAAACAACTACTTATTATTCAGATGGATGTAGAAACCTCCAACGTGCTCTTAAGGAAGGCTGCAAAATCCACGTTATATTAGGTAACTATGGTAGAATAAATAACACTTTCAGATATTCTAAGTCCTCTTATAGAGGAAAACAAAGTCATCTTATAAAATATCTCCAAATTTCCATCAAAATTCTATGTGGTATTCTGAATGGAGAGGGGGTTTTTTATGGAAAAATAACTAATAGGTTTCCCTATGACAAATTTGAACTAGTTTACCACTTCAACTTTAACTTTTGAACCAAATAGCAATCCAATTTATTTAATTTTATTTTTATTAACCTAGTTTAGTTTATTACTTTGAATGTTTATGTTGTTGTTATTTATAGGAATAAATTTTCTCACCAAATGTCTGGATTTTATCTACATTTTTATTGAACCAATTGAAATTCCATTGCCAAAATATGTGTGTGTGTGGTATTTTTTATAAAAATAAAAAAATTACCAATGACGTACATTTGTATTTATCCATGCCAAAATAAACTGCAAAGTCCACCAGGGAAGTGATCATGTTTTTAAAGAAATGCGTCAAATAGTTGAGCACAAAATTAGAAATTTATTAATTTAAACTCACACAATGAACAATATCGTTAACGTAAAATAAGGCATACAAAGCGAAATAATATTACTAAATGAAGTTATTTCTTATATTTTAATTTTGTTATGTAAAATATCTAAATATGATATGGTGGTATAGTTTGGTAATGTGGTATAGTCACTTTTTTAGTAAACTGAAAATTTTAGAATAACTAAAACATGTTCTATAGTTTGCTGTTCTCAAAAAAAATAAGATAGCAATGACCTGTTTAATTTATTTAAATCACGTTGAGAATCAGTACCAAAAATAAAATTTTTCATGAAATTGACTTTTTTCGATTGAAGTTTAAAAATAATTTTTGTGTTACGGATGTAATTTAATCGTTATTACTAAAGCATTAAAATAATTAGTATGATCTATATATCAAATAATATGCGCGATTGCACCACATAATCACCAATTTAGGAAAAAAACTAGACATTTCTTCAGTAAACACAAGTGTATGTAATGTGGTATACCTTGATTCTGCATGAAAAAAGGCCAGCACTAGACAAAATCGCATTACTATGTGAAACATTCGTATTCTACGAGAGTCTACCATGAATCACAAGGATGAAAAACAAAGGCTATGAGTTTTAACAACTTCTCCATACAAAAATTAAATATTGCCATGTGTAGACATTATTATATAATAAAAATTAAAGTTGCACTCAACGTATCCGTTAAAAATCTTAACAGACATAAATCTCGAGCTAATTCGCATTCATTAAAAACAATAAATTATATAAGATATCAATTGGAAGTGAAAATTATACTATACCACATTAACATCATGCGGTATACCACATTACCTGCACTTTTTTTAAAATCACTTTTTATGGGATTTCAAATATTTTCTCAAATATCTCTTAAATTGTTCGAATAATATTATTTTCAAATTGATACATGGAAAGACAACACATGTATGCGTATGTTATGTGTAAAATTTCAATTTAATCGGTTCGATTTCCGATTTCCGATTTCCAATTAATAGTTCTTCAGAAAAGCATTATAAACATAACCTAACTATTCAACAATAAGCAATTGTCAATTGGATGACTTATGACTCGACATCAAAAGAATGCAATGAAGATGAATGAATTGACAATGTTGACAAATGAACTCTTCAAAGTGCTTATTATTGTTATATCCATCGCATATAGAAATGCTAATTTTGTATTAAAACACTCTAAATTCAATTAACATAATAAAAAGCATCCAAGTGAGCAAATTGGGACACCAGGTCTCAGATCTCAATGCCAAAATGCTAAATATTTACACATTTCACTTGAAATGTTTTATTGAATATTGGAGATAGAAAATAAATTAAATAAATAAATTTCCATTCAATTACACAGAAACCAATCTATTAGCAGCCATTCAAGGGAAAATGGCTGCAAAAAAGAGTACCAAAAACTTGAATAGCCCTTCCGAAGCACACAAACTTCATTTAGAACAAATACTTTTGACTACATCTCCCAGCTGGGGTTATCAATGACTTTCAGTTCTTTTATTTGTCCTTCCTTTTTTCCTTCTGCCACTCTCGGCGATGAGCAGAGTCACTCTCGAATTGCCCGCAAATTGTAAATAAACATAATTTAATTTGTTATTATGATGAAGTGGCCCACTCGGAACAACCAAGTGACCGACCCAGAGCAAATAGGATGTGGTGTGGTATAAATAGCAAAGAGAGGAAGGAAAAATCGCAAACATACATTTCAACTTAATGATGCTTAAAGTTTAAACAAGCAAAAGTTTTATTCCAATTTTCCGTCTACTTTTTTTCTTTGCACTCAAACCGGCCAAGAATTGGCTATTGAAAAAAATGCTGGTGTTTGAGGAAAAGTTTTTTTCTTTTCGCTTGAAGAGTAGCAATTTATTGTAATGTGGTTTTTGTATATATTTTCTAATGGAATTGCTCTTTTCCACAAAAAAATGCCTGCCACTGAGATATGTTTATTGACCCTAAATAATGCGGTCATTATTTACATTATCCCTGACTCAATTTGAAAATATTTATTCAAGAAGTTGTATTGCAAAAGTTGTTTCTAGTTTATTGGTTTTGCAATCAGAATACATAGGAACAGAACTGTTTATATATATTTTTTAATATCCTAACTATTTTCCCAAAACGAGAATGAAAACAGGAATTGTTGCGTATTAAGAAATAAGTATTCATTTACATCTCACAGAACAAGGAGTTTTGCTGGACATTACAATTTTTTATATACATTGGTCCATACTGAGTTATATTGTATTTCTATATACCTTCTATTTGCAAAGCAAAGTATGTCTTCTTCGATTCGAAATCGCTGAGTACATATGATTTCCAAGAACTTTTTAAGAAATATCTGTTTAGGCTATAAACTTTCAATCCGCTTCAATAACTAGATGATATTAAACTCTTATAATTATATCCATGTTAAGTGTATTACTTGCAATATGATCCCCCCAGATACATTTATCCTGTCAACTGGTTAATGTTACAACTCCCCTAAAGCTTTAATCCTCATCAGACATTTAATACCAATTAAAAACTGTTTTTTAGGTCCACTGGCGGAGTATACGGAAATGGGAAGGGAAGTAATGAAAATATCGAGTAATTGCTTGTGTGAATCAAAACTGTTTAAGAAACTAACTTCATTTGCCAGAGAATATTCGGCGTTGGTAGGTTAACCACTGAGTATGTATTTGTGTGTTTAAGTTTGTGGTTCTAAAAAGTTATTTAAGTCTGTTTGGTTGCGGTGTTCTGTTGGAAAGAGAACTTTGATTTGTACACATACCCACTCATGTGCAAAGTTTTCCCATTTCACAGGTGGAAGGTAATTTGATGTGAATTTAAACTATATTAGGCTGTGTCGTCTCCAATATGAAATTATTTTACAATACTCGTTTTTCGTTTTAACTCAAATAAAATAGAACCGTTACAGTCGAATGTATAATAGTCGCAACACTTCCTTATAGTAAAAAACACACACCCAATGTTGAAAACCCATTTATAAAATTTTAAGACATGAGATTTACAAGACAACATTAAATGGAACTTCGTATTGCAGACCACAAACCGTTTCTGGTGAAATACAAGTCTTGGGGTAGTTTTAGGTGGGATTATTTTCGTTTCAAAAATGACATTGAATTGTTTTTTCTCTCCCCATTAGGATATTAAATTAAAAATGTTGTTTCAATGCTCAACAGAAGGAACGAAACCGCATCTGGTATTTAAATTGAATGTCCCAGTACGATGGTGGTACAATTAGTATATTAGATGGTGTCTAACAAAAAATGAAATAGGGCGATGGTACTTCGCTAATCATGCTATACCATTACATCATTCTATGTTGTAGGTCATTGTTCTGCTACAGGCATCTACAAATGAGAATCGTAAGCTCTGATTTCAAACATTATTTATATTCCAAAATTTTATGTGCAAAGAACAATATTTTTTACGGGAATAACATTTCAAAATATTGGTTTTATTTTGCTGTTCTATCTTCTTCTATAAGTATTCGGTTTTGAAGAATATGTCCTGGCAGTGGAGAGTTGGCACCTTATATACAAATATTCATATATATTTTTGGAGTCATCAACAATACTTCATTTCTTTAATGGGTTCTCAACCTCATTTCCAATCAAAAGTTTTAAAATATTCCCCACATTGCTCGCTTTAGTATCCTATCATATCGTGTATATGCTGTGCTAAATAATTGATTTAAACTAATTCGTTTCTTTGTTTTCTATTGTTCATTAAATTACAGAACCCAGAAAAGACAAGACTGATGCACAGCACGGTGGTAATGGTACCCTCTCCCCAAATACCGAACAGCCACCATGTCAGGGCTCTATGCTGCCTCCACCAGGTGGCGGCACTGGTAGCTCTCAACAAAATCACTCACATATGGTTAGTGGCCGTGATCAACATGATTCCCATACACAGAATTCCAAAATGGAAAGGCCCAATACATTGGGCACCAATAAATTAGCCAGGCGTGTAAATGTCTGCTACGAACACTGTAAGTACTTTTCTGCTCTGCTCTGCTCACCACCTCATCTCCATCCGTCCAATGTTCATAAATTATTGAAACAAAGCATACATTTTGTGTAACGACGAAATAATTCAATTTTAAACCATAAAAAATGTGATCAAACCCAAATACCTAGCACTTTATACATTTATATTTTAATTCACAATCTTGACCCATTTTCATAATTTGTTTTCTCCCCGAACCTTATAACAACTGCTAATTTGAATTCTTTCCCAAAGTACCACGATTTTGTTAGAAGAAAAAAAAATAAACAATTTAGCAGACATAGTTCAAATTTCAGGCAGACATATCTAGACCCAATCGACAAGCTCTGAAAATTCATAGTTCAGAAATCATTTAATTGATTAAGAATTTACCATTCAGTAAATTCAAATATAATTCGGCCACAACTCGGAAGTCGTTATTTGTTGTTTACAAGAGATCGAATAATTAACCAAACCACATTCTTATAATTCTAAATTTTCAAAATTGTTTGTTAAAACTTTTGGATATTCGGCATATCCCTAAAAATGTTCGTTTACGTTTATGTAGAAATTCACTAGAACTCGTTCGTTGCGAATTTCAAGGAAATCAATAAGTATAAGAAAAATATGCATACTCTTCACAACTCATATTAACTTTAAATATGAAACAAATGTGGTAAACAGCCAACCATGATTGTATTTCAATACATTAATTTCAGCATAAAATAAAGTATGTATATGTAACGGAAAATAAAATAAAAAAGAATTATATTCGGTTTACATGGTCTTGTACAAAGTTTACGAGGAAATAAAACGTACCAGCGCCAAAAAAAAAAACACAACCCAATCCCACACACAGAATAAAAGGTTTAAAAAATGTTTCAAATAAATCAAGAATGTAGTTTCCTGAGCCAATAAACGGACATGAAGCCACCACACCAAGACAAACATACATACATATTCTATATAAATGTGAATGTAGTAGTGCATGTAAAAGGATGTATATGTTTATATCGAGCATATCCATATTTTTTGTGTAAGTGTGGTAAGAAGCTAACCAACACACACACACAGATAAACACCCATACAATAAACTGATTTTTTATCTCAAAGTTGACACATAAATTTTAAGACCTGTCATAAAAAGTATTAAAAACAATTCTTTTTTTACTTCTTGCTACGATACACTTGAACCATAAACTCAAGTAGACCATTATGTTCCCTCTCCCCCTCGTAGGGGAATTTTTGTTGTTTTGCCATATTTTTCATATCTTTACCTTCTGTTTAACAGAAAATGCAGATTATTATAAAGATTGCCAACGTTGGTATTGCCACATGGCACAGTGGCAAATTTCATTACAATTAAAGACACTGAAGAAAAAATATTATCTGATAATCTTAATATTTGGTATTTCTGTTCTTCTTTTAGATCCCGATGGTTCTTCAGGTAATTCCATGATGGGTGGCCCACCCGGTAGTACGCCCCCACCATATGCTGATGCAGCTGGCCATCATCATCACGGTGGAAAAATGGTTGGCGGTGTTATGCTGTCCGAATTGCCCGAGCCACCAATTCCATTGTCGGAAATTGGTCCCATCCCACCGCCTCCAATGTTTTCGACACCATCGCCAACATTAGTGGCTGGACGACCGCATGGGCCTGGCGCAGTCAACGATAAAGATTATCAGCCATATGATGATTATGGTAAGTACTGCAAGCAAATTAAAAACAAAAAAGTGTAGTGGCATTGTTTGCAAATTTGTTGTACGATTAACATCGTCGAAAAGGTTCTGGTGTCTTCATCGTATTTGACACATACAACGTCATTCGGCCTTTAACCATCGGTATCATAAAATAATGACCCGTATTAAGGCAACTTTTTAAAGTAAAACTATAAAAAACAAACAAAAAATATTTGATGATTGTCGGTGATAATCGAAATATCGGATAAATAAAAAATTGAATAAATAATAGTATACATAGACATCATAGCTGAAAATTCAATTGCAGTATTTTACCTACACATATTATCTAAATTTTGGACCTCATAGGATGTAAACTACATTTTTACGAAATCTTTCTGATGACGGGAGAATTCCTCCCACCCACTGGATATCTAATATTAAAATTATATTAGCATTTCAAAGCAAAGTATATAATTTAAATTTATTTCCATTATCTACACAAACACGACGTAATAAAATCTTATCCACCCGCATTCTTTTAATGACAATTTTTGTTACAACAGCTCATTTCTTCTTCAAACGAAGCCCGGCCAAACCGCTCGCTTTACTTCTCTCTTTCATTTATTGCTTCATATTATGTTGAAATTTTATGATTATTCACTTCGTAGTATCACTGCCGAAGTGGTTCTTCAAACCAATAGCAGCAACACCCTTCAGGCAAAAAAAAACACTCTTCGAATTCAAGTTTCTTAAGGTAGAAATTTGAACAAATTACGAGTGAATTTCAAGTGGTATTTGTTACCACTTGTAGTAAATTCCAACATCGTAAAATGTTCAAATTACCTAAAAATCTAGTTAAGAGAACGTAGTAACCGTATTTGGTTAATTATCGTTTGTCGTTTGTACTCTTTGTTTAAAAATTCCAAATAGGTGCTAACATTATGATGTCCATGAGCTTGCTGAAACATTTGCTTAAATTTATAGAATATATGTATTTACATATATAGTAAAAGATTACAATTTTGCACCATAATATTTGAAACGCATTTAGAGCAACGACTTTTTAAAGAAAACTTGAAGTATTTAATTAATTACTTGTTATACTTGCAGATAATGAGCATGATGATAACGATTCCGATAATGATTACAATTATCAACATTATCCAAATCATATCGATACACAACGCATTGAGGAAATTCCAGCCAAAGAGCCCAAACCAAATGCAGTTCCTCTTAAATCGGCCCTCAAAAAGAAACCCGGCCACAATGTGAACTCGTCATCATCGCCAGCCACGCCCATACAAGATCATTCAAATGCCAATGGGTCTTTGCCGCAAGGAGCGGGCATTCAAGGGAATTCCAGTGGCGGCGGTGGTATTAACAGCAGCGGCAGCAGCAACAACAGTGGTGTGGGCAACAATTCAAGTCATACCTCAACCAGTCATCAGCGTCCATTGGTAGTGAGGCAGGATGCTACCAATAGTTATAATTTAAAGTAAGTAGCCAGTAATTAAACAACTTCAAAGCAGAATTCATATCTAGCTACGAACTTATTTTGTAAAATATAACGTTAATTATTTTAGTTAGGAATGATATTTAATTTAAACTTTAGAGTAGAATTTTTTTCTATAAAAATCAAAACATTTGTTAACTTGTTGTTTGATTTTCGGTTAATTTTAATTAATTCAACCATATAATAACTAAAATCTACCCTTTTCTTTCTTTTTCTCCCCTTCACTATTCACCACCAAAATTCCACGATATGTCATTGGAAATTTGAAAATGTTACCATGTGACACCGTTGTTTTTGCTTATATCATTATTAAATAATAACTCCATTGCGACAACCACCATATCCAACAACCAACCAACCCAACACCTATTAACAAAAACACAATCCTCCTTCGTTCTTTGTTCGTCCTCTGGTATATGTATTACACAATTTCTTATTATTTTCCCTCCCCACACCCGTATTCAAACAATTAGGCCCATTCTACGACCACGGATTAGAATATGGTAATAAATTTAGATTAATTTTTTCCACATATATACACAGCAAAAGTAAAAAAATTATCAAAAATATTTATGAAAACCCAGTACCTGCTATCGATATTGTGTGTATACTGACCCTTCTATTTTGTGTTTTTCTGTTGCATTTTTTTTTTTTTTTTTTTGTTTTATCAATTTTAAAACACCGAACGTCTACAGACATACACTTGCACATACATACACTTGCACCCTACCACAATCTGTCAATAAGAATTTCATTTAACCATTCCACCACACCAACAACGCTGTCGAAAGATTTTGTCTTCTGTTTCTAATAATGTGATTTGCTATTTTCTGTAAATAACAGTAATATTTATTTTGGCATGGCTTCTTAAAATTTTATTTTATATTCCCGAGATATAATATGGGGAGTGTATTTCAGGAAAAATCATGTATATAAGTGAAACATGTAGCCTTTGTGACAATTTAGTTTGCTATTTTCAATTTAATACAAATGTAAATATAAAAAAACACTCTAAAATCTTCAAATTTATTGTTAAATTTCATATATTTTAAATGTCACATAACTTTATTATTAGTAAATGTTTCTATGGTTTTTTCCAATATTAGCTCAAGTCCTGTGACATTTTTCATATTCCTCCCTTTCGAAATCATTTTCTTTGAACAATTACTAAAACAATTTATTAGCAATCATAAATAACCACTTCTCGGGGTTTTCCATCAATATTAATTTGTGAAATGGAAGTCTTTATTGGTTGATACCTTCCTGAGAAGTACTTGAAATAAATAATTGGCAATTGATTTCTCAACAGATCCTTAATGTGCTCAATTCGACCGTTTCTTAACAATCTTGGGGCAGATTCTGTTCATTTATTAAAGGACACTTTTTAATGGAAGGGAAAATACACTTTTTATTTCTCAGCCGGTTTGAGTGCTTTAGTGCAAAAGTCTGTTGCCTAGTCATTAGGCTGTTGGTGTTGGCCAATGCTATGAATGTTGTCTTCATAGTTTATGTAACAACAGCAACACAAGTGGAGATTTGCATGAATTCGTCTGTCACAGGTGGTCGTCTTATTGCTTTTTTCATTTATTTAAAATGAAAAAAACGATGATTACAAAAAATACAAATATTTAGTTGAAATACTCAGTTATGCTCAAGTTTCGAGAGTTGAATGACTTTTAATCAGGCGCATGCAAGAAACTCAACAAATCTTTAAGACAAAAATAACAACATTTTACAAGTATATAATCCGGATTGTTTGCCTCTATTTAACTCTTTAATCCGGATTGTGAAAATACATTATTTCTTAATTAGATTGATATATTCCTTCACCGCACTGGGGTACATGGTATTATGTCCCAAGGTTTGTTCGATTGCGACAACATTTTGCACACAAAATTTAGCACATAGTACTGAATTAAGTATTGATTAATGTGTGTTAATCGGTTCTGATGTAGATAATGATCTCATATATATTTTCGATCAATTCTAGGTATATGGTGCACCAAACCCCCAGGGCTTGTACAATTGAAACGGAATCTGGACATGACATCATATTGTGTCTGAAAAGGCATATGTTAAGTTTCGTTGAAATCGGTTCAGATTTAGATATAGTTCTCATATATTTTCGGAGTTTGGTGCACAACTCCGATTGAGACGAAATTCCGAATATGCATTTGTATCAATTTATTGATTTAGTTGTTAAAATCGATTCAGATTTAGGTATAGTTTCCATATATTTTTTCATTTGAGGTCATCTAGATGGTGCACCATGTAAACAAAAATTGTCTGATAGTAATGGCATTTTGCACAGACGGTCTGTACCTACTACATTTGCCCGATGTTATGAAATTATGCACAGCATACCGAAATAAACCTAGATTGACGTGTGTGAAATTTGCATAAATCAGTTCAGCTTTAAATATTTCGGATATAGTTCCCATATATATATATATATATGTATATATGTATATATATATATATATATGTATATATATATATATATATATGTATATATATATATATGTATATATATATATAGGTGAATCTCACATCATTATTACGGAATTTTTTGATTTTAAATACCTTTGATTTGTTCGCGACATTTTACATATTTGATTACGGCAAAACACATTTATTGCTTTTCTAAAACTTGTCATTTAAATGCCCTCCCAATACTGTAATAGAAAACTCAATTGTAAAGTTGCCGTCATCGTTTCTTCAGCGCTTTGGAGGGCACAACAGCCATTGAAATAAAATTTGGCATTTACATTTGTTTGTTGAAATGGGAAATTCAAACGTTTTCGTATTGTTCAGACAACAGGGAAACGAATGAAAAAGTAGAACGTCTTTTACTATTCCGCTAATGTCACTTACTGCTTCCACTGGCACGTAGGGTTAGTTTGGCGCTCATATGTTGAGATACACATGTGAGGAACACTAGTCCGTCAGCGTTCCTATTACACATTCTCCCCTCGTAGTTTTCTTGAGACTTCCCATACTTGTTGTCCTTGTTGTTGTGCAAAGGAAAATTCGACTTTAACACTTATATATAGAGGAGTGGTGACAAAAGAAAACCCTCCGATAAGAGCTTTGCCTTGATGGAAGCGTAGCAAAAAGTTATCTGCATTAGACACTACCTTTTCCTTGTATGTTACGGTTAAATCGTCCTCCTTTGTTGAGCCATGAAGAACGAAATTCAATATTCACAGAACACAAATACTTGTGAATAAAAATGAATGGCATGCCGGAAGATGGCTATGAAGAAAACAAAAATTTTACGTCTTTTAGAGTGTCATATTCATACACAAAAGAGCTCGCATGCAAGTTGACTGACTTACTGTGTTCGTAGTTCATCGATATCTTTGTAGTCTTTTTCATTGAAAAATAAAAAAATATATATTTAAAGAACGTGCTATATAAAGGCTAAAGTCAAACAAAATATATTGGTTTGAGTATTGAGAGTGAAATTATTCTGGGGTAAAATTAAAGAAAAAAATAGTTGAAAACTTGATAACAACAATTCTAACACGATACAAACATGGCCTTGCATATACATACATGATGCTGATGCTTGAATATAAAAAATATTACTTTCATTAATAAATTGTTTTTTACAAATCACGCAGTAAAATATAACAACAACACTTCTCATTTACGAACACATCTGCTAAATTTGTAGTGGTATTAGTTTGTGAATTTCCAAGAGATTTGTGTTCACATTTATCAGAGTCGGTCCCTTACCATTTCTCTTTCTCGGTTCATTTTTTAGTTTGTTGCTGAAAATGAACGGTGAAGGATGTGTGTAATAAATTACACTCAAGAGCTATTCCTATGTCTTTAGATATATAAACAACCTTCAAAAATATAAAAAAATTAGTGGACCGAAATAATGAATACATCCCATGAAATTATATGTTAATCATATTTTATTATTTATCCATGTCTCTTTGCGAACTAGACAATAAGATCGAACGAGCTAGTCGAAGAGTTGAAGGTTTATATGCATAATCACGACCTTTTTCGTAGCCCCATTCAAAAAGTCTAATAGTATCAAATCGCATGATATTGGTGGCCAGAAAAATTACGTGACCAGGAAATGTTTCTTGCAAATAAGCCATATTCGCTCGAGTTGTGTGGCATGTGGCATCATGTTGACAAAGATATAACGATTGCAGAGTTTTACCAAATCGGATGCTCCCTGTGCATTATAAGATATTTACATATTTTCAAAATATGGTCCAAAAAATATTAGGTCATGTAAAGTTTATATCGAAGCGGATAATCCTTTCGAATGATATTATAAATTTATTTTTCAGCAAAAATTTAACCATTTGATCTGATCTGAAAAATAAAAAAATATATTGTATTTATTCGTTAAAGTTCTTTACATGTTTTCCGTAAGACAACCACAAAAATGTAATATTATAGCACTTTAATTCTCTATCTACACATCTTCGTAAATGCATGTATTCTTTTTTAAATAACTATATTATTGATTATGTATAGATATTAATTAAAAGATCGTTTAAACCACGACGTTTCTAATTTCTTCATGCCTTCGTGTATGTGTGCTTTCTTTTTGATTTTATGTTTACACCAAACAGTAGGCAACAAATGTTCAATATTAATCTGCCATGCACCATGGAGAACAAGGAAAACACTCGGCCATTTGTGATACGCGAAAATAGCAGTGATAGCAGCGATGATGATAATTCACGGATTCTCTATCGCGACGATGACACATCACGTCAGGCGAAGATTGCCCGCAAGGAATCGTTGTCGTTGAAATTGCAATTGCGCCCCGACAAACAGGATCTAATCAATCGCAACATCTTGCATCCCGTCAACGACAATGATGTCAAGGAATCGAAAGAGGCCATTGGTGCTCGCCTCATCAGACGCTTATCGATGCGACCGACGGCCGATGAATTGGTGGAGCGTAACATATTAAAGAGTAAGTGGTTCTTCTATAGAATGTTTTCGAATTTGTTGTTAATGTTTTTTTTTATTTCACCCCACCAGCACAAACACCCGCCGAAGAGAAAAAACAAAAAGAAGAAAAGAAATCATACCTATTGCGTAAATTAAGTTTTCGACCCACCGTCGAGGAGCTTAAGGAAAAGAAAATTATACGTTTCAATGATTATATCGAAGTGACTCAGGCCCACGACTACGATCGTCGAGCTGATAAGCCATGGACAAGACTGACACCAAAGGACAAGGCTGCCATACGTAAAGAATTAAATGAATTTAAATCATCCGAGATGGCAGTACACGAGGGTAGTCGACACTTAACAAGGTAAAGCTAATAGAATTATTTATTTTGTGTACACCCTTCTAGGTGGCTTCCAAGCTATCAAGTGTTAAGTTGAATAAGCCCCACGATGTTTTCAAATATTTAACTGGTTTCCAACCACATGGGTAACAAAATTAGCCACGTCATCGTCACGAATAGGCATGTGATGGTGCTCTATGCATGATGTGCAGTCAAGTGACAAAAATTAGTTTTTATTTCCGCTTCCTCTTAGGTCACAAGTATAAAAAAAATTCCCATTATTACAGTTCAACATTTTAGGGAATGACGTAGATCTGCAGTGTATTACACTGTCCAATGTAGTAAATGTCCACTATATTTACGTTGGCATTGTTATACCCTCCACCATAGTATTGAGGGTATATTAAGGAGAGATAGGAGAAAGCGGTCAACACGTACATACATATTTTTCGGAAATTATACTTTGTTGACATTAACTATCATAGAATTTTTAGAGAAAATTAAATTGCAGACTCTGTTCTTTATTTGAACATAAACTAACTATGACTGTAAATCGAATGTTCTACAATGTTATATTTTGAAGATAAGCAATGTATTTGATTCTGTAATGTAATCGATTTAAGTTTTTATTTTTTTTTAGTTTGCCATGTTTTTACATTCTGCTATATTCAATACGTTAGTGTGGACAATATGATTTTTTGCTACGAATCTTTATAAAATCGTTGTCTTTTTCACATTCCCAAAACGTAAATATAAAATATGCCAAACCCAATGTCACACATTATGAATATGTTCTGCAATATTTGCATTATTACAATTAGAGTAATAGAAGGGAAAATGACAGTAATAGAAGGGAAAATGTTAATATAAACTATGCAATTGCCCTTTCCAATTTAACTGCCTCTAAAATATAGTTATTACTGATCTTGACATTTCTACTTCATTACAAATATAATTTATTTAACCTATTTTTTTTTTTTTGACATTTCTTACAGGTTCCATAGGCCATGACAATTGCAATGGCAACAGAAATTATCGATTAAAACTCCATACCCAACAAAATTTTGTGCAACAAAATATAAAAAATTTTAAAACATAAACAATGTTACAACAATAAGAAGAAAAAGAAAAATAAAAATTACCAAAAAAATGTAAAATTTTGCAAAACAATAACAAAAAAATAATGTGTCAGCAAGTGAAACAACAACTCAACAAATGAAAAAGTAGCATGATGTGCTAGCTAATAATTTTGGGTTTCAATAACAAGAACAGCAACAGCAACTCATCACAAACAAACAAACAACAAACCATACAGTAACAAGGATATGAGAAGAATTGAATTGAACACAAGACAAATGGAAATTTCAAGCACAATGAGGGATTACGGAGATTTCGATTCGATTTGGAGTTCGCACCGGGTTCGGAGCAATCCTCCACGTTAATGGATTATCCTGGTTATGCATGCATATGTATTTATTTCAAACTTAAATTTATAAATAGTTAATGTATTTGTTAACGTATATTGGCAATAGTTTGTTTAATTTCAATATTGATTCGGGTTACCATTAACTAGTTGGTAATGATTACGGCTTACAGATATGTTTGTAATAATTATTTAAACAAAACTAAGAATAAATAATAGTATATTCTTTGAGTGTATCAATAAAGCAATAATGCAAACCTTTTTTGATGGTCCGTTTTGAAGTATTCGTGGAAAGGCTTATTTTGGTTGCTGAAATTCCATTGGAAATGTTTATTACATCAACTCTTTAATGTGGAAAAGAAAGGAGAACTGAAAACCCATTAGAGGATATTAATATGCAATACTCAAATGTCCTTGCACAAGGAATATGTTTAATGTATTCAGTACTAAATCAATACTTCCTTATTCAATTCATGATTTTTCTCAATTTATGTTAACTTTACTTTCTTCTGTGTTTGGTTTTCTTCTTAACAGCAACAATAAAACTCTAAACGTTGTTTACAAATCTATGCTGAATTTTTGTTTTTGGATATACAAAATGTTTCAATGAAATATAACCACATTAATATGTAAAGAAAATTCCATTAATATTAACGCTGATAGTTATACAAAACAAGAAATTTAAAATAATTTAAATAAAAAAACATTAAACACACAAAATATTAAGGAGTCAACCCAAAAATATTGTTAACTGAAAAAATGTAGTGAGAAAACAATAATCATCCCACTTTAAAAAGAGATATTAAAAAAAAGAAATATAATTAAAGGAGAAAACTAAAAAAATACTTTTCACTAAAATCCAATATAAAATTCCTTTATATAGAGGTCAACATTAGTTTTGCAAATCCAGAAGAAAAAAAAACACTCTCACGTAAAATGATAACTAAAAATTAACAAAGAGAGTTTATATTCAATTGCATACAGAAAACAAAACCATTGTAAATAATATTAATTTTTTCCATTTTATTACACTTATTTTTAGTATTTAATTCTAAAATAACATATTTAAACAATAACGTCTTGTAATTATATATTATATGTATGTTTTGCAAATGAAAACAACTCAACTGTTTTTATAAAAAGAAAATACATTTTGTTTTGATTTTTGAGGAAAATCTACGTTTATCTAATAATAATAGTATTTTATTTTAAATTATCCTTTTAATATATTCGTGTATGCTTGTTATAGGACACGAGGGATGTATGTTTTGTGTTTTTACTGCTTTCGGTTTTTAATTGACCGCAATAATGTGCTATATTGCAATAAGTGGGAACATTTTCGCTGAGTGATTTTTTTTAACCGAATGGTTTGATTTGAGTGTATCAATAATCATTGCTTAATTTGACCATTGAAGAAGTTTTATATTATTTCGACTATATCAAAAATGATAGTTTCATTGAACAAGCTTTATACAGTCCCTATGAATTGATTTTTTATCGTAAGATTTCGTCGGGAATTTGTTTTGAAAAAAAACTATGAATGAGTTCTTATGGAGAAAATAAATTCAATATTTTATTAAAATTTTCATATGAAAAATCAAATAGTTGTTTAGTACCAATATAAAAGCATTTAAAAACTCATTATGTGCAAACCCTCGTAGACATGCTTTAATTGATTTATAATTATGGATAAAATTGTTTCAAAGTGAATATTTTAACTGGCCAAAAAAATACGTGTATAATTAAATAATATACAAATAAGGGGAAATAACTACGGCAAAACATTTCTTTATTACGTAGCACAATACAAAATTTAGTTGTTCTTTTGATTTAATGTGATTTCGTTTTTGTTGTTGTTGTTTTTTTTTTTTGTATTTATATAAATTTTCATCAAAATAAATATTTCTTTAAATTTAAGACGTTTATTTTTTATTGTGAATTCGCGTTTGAATTGTCTTAGTTATTTTTTGCAAGTTATTAAGTAATATATTTGCTACTTTGTACATTATATAATGTGTTTTATGCTAATATATGTGTATTTGTAATTATAATTTGTACACCTCTATTTCCCCAATCACATTTACATACATACAGTAAAGGAAATCAGACATATACCTACACAGTAACATTTAAATATACTTACTTAGGTATATATATATTTAACAATTAGAAAAAATATGTGAGCCAAGTGAAAAAATAAAGTCTTCATTTAATTAAAACTAAATATTTTTTTATTTATTTCAATACATTATATGAAGTAAAACAATATTCCAAATATTTCAGTACTATTTAGGTTTTAGTGATTTATTGTTATTATTGCGACGAGTTTGATGTTACGTATAACTATAAAACGACTGTTTTGTGGATTATTCGTCGTGCACTATAAATTCATATTATAATCGCTTCCTCGACAACTGCAACAGACAGTGTGAACAGAATTGAAAATATATCTCAACTCTTTAACTACTCCATTTTCACATTTAATTGAAATTATTATATTACATGTATTCGTAACTGACCAACTCTTTAACTACTCCATTTTCACATTTAATTGAAATTATTATATTACATGTATTCGTAACTGACCAAGGAAACAGTGGCAGATACAAATATATTGAAGGGGAAAACGTAAACTCGGGGTGATGGATGTTTTTCCTGTCTAATTGTCGAGAGCTAATCATATACAAGAAATATCTTCGCGAATGACCGGTCGGCTGTGATATCATAGTTATATGCAAATGCAATGCAATTGCTCTGGTTGCAATACATAATTTACCCAAAGTTCATCAGTTGCGGCAGTTCAGAGTTATGTTTGTGGTATTAATTATGACTAAAAAATCCGAATTACAAATAAATATTAATAAAACCAAACAAATAAAAAACTTATTTTAATGCAGAGGATATTGATTTATATTTAGTTTTTAATATTTTCATTCATAGAAAATTATTGTCAGGTAGGTTGATTTGAATCTTTATAGTTTTTGTTTAAATAAATCTGTATACATCAAATCATCTTATTTATCCCAGTATATTTTAATGAGTTTTTACATAAGATTAGATAAAGTCTTAATGATTGGTTATTAAAGTATAAAACATTTGAAATTTGATGATTTATGAGAATTTCTAAGATTTTTTTAAATGTTTTTGAGTCATTGTAAGCAAATATATAATTATCCACAAGCCTTGCTATACAAAGAAATGCAATCGATTCAAAATACGAAAAACGTCAAATGTTCATCGATTTCTATGACCAATTTTTCATTTTGCTCAAAAATTATGTGGATGTTCGTGTAAGTTATATAAATTACTAGCATATACCCGCTATTTCGTTACCGAATGTGGGAAGTAATTAAAACCCAATACCAAACATTATTAACACTTTTAGAACCATTTAGTACCTATGTCCTATAAAAAATTATTTTTTGTCATTTTTACCCTTTGTACTCGTGCAAAATTTCCAAATTTCAAATATAGCTTCACCCAAATCCAAATTAAGTACCAGTTAGTAAACATTAATATAAATTGCCAATAACTTCCAATGGAAATCAAGCAATCCAATGAAAATCTTATTACTCAATTTCAGCATTCCAGCTCTATCGGTTAACTTTTAATCAAAATTGTACCAAATTTAGTGTCATTTAGTAGACATTTCCAAAACTTTCCACATAACCCAATCCCACACCCCAACAGTGATCCTAACTTCACATGTCAAGATTCCAGCTCTATCGGTTTATATAAATCCAAATTTGGTACCAGTTTGTACACATTAGTATGAATTTCCAAAACTTTATACATACCTGAATCCTACACCCCAACAGTGATCGTATCTTTAAATTTCAAGATTCCAGCTCTATCGGTTCACTCTAATCCTTATTTGGTACCATGTGGTACACATTGGTACATTGGTTCACCCAAAATTTAAATTGTACACAATTTAGTACACATTAGTATGAATTTCCAGAACTCCCTACACTCCAACCGTGATCCTATCACCAAATTTTAAGATTCCAGCTCTATCGGTTCACCCAAATCCACATTTGGTACCATTTTGTACACATTAGTATAAATGTCCAAAATATTCTACGTAGCCCAATCCTACATCCCAACAGTAACCCTAAGGCCAAATTTCAGGATTCCAACTGTATTGGTTCACCAAAAATTTAATTTGTACCAAATTTAGTACACATTAGCACGAATTTCCAAAACTTTCTACAAACCAAACCCCATACCCCAACAGTAATTCGAACATCAAATTTTAAGATTCCAGCTCTATCGGTTCACCCATATACATATATGGTATCATTTAGTACACATTAGTACGAATTTCCAAAACGTTCTACATAGCTCAATACAACATACCAACAAAGATCGTAACTCCAAATTACAGAATCCAGCTCTATCAGTTCACACAAAATTCAAATTGTACCAAATTTAGTACAATTTAGTACCCATTCAATACAAATTTCCAAAACTTCGTAGCATTGGTTCACCCAAAATGTAAATTTCCGAAATTTCATAAATAACTCAATTCTACTCCAACAATGATCCTAACTCCAAATCTAAAGATTCCACCTCTATCGGTTCACCCAAATCCAAATTTCGTACCATATAGTACACATTAGTACGAATTTTCAAAATTCTCTACATACCATAATCCTACACCCCAACAGTGATCCAGACTCCAAATTGCATTTTTGCAGCTCTATCGGTTCACCCAAATCTAAATTGTACCAACTATAGTACAAAAATTTAAGAGTTCTAGCTCTACCGTTCTAGTACGAATTTCCTACAATCCAGCTTTATCTGTCACGTTTGGACCAAGAATGACCCTCAACCAACATTTCAAGATTCTATCTTCAGCCGTTTCGTCTGGGCGTTGAATCAGTTAGTCAATCACTTTACTCTTTTATTAGTATAGATTATTTAATGCTTATATATATTTTTAATTTGTCTATTTTTTTCATTTCAGGTTTTTATGCTCGAATTTCCGTATGATGACAATCGAAAACGATATACAAATTATTTGAAAATATGGCACGTCCGCCGATAACGATCAATATATATTTTGGAATTATCCTTATCTCTCAATCATAAAATTCCTCAAGGAAGGATTACAATAGAATATTGTCCAAATAAGTGGGCTAAGTTGTAAGGAAAATTATTTCTTAATATTTATATTTAATATATTTTTTAAATGTATGTATATATTTTTTACAAAGAATATTGAATAAAAAATAAAGAATAATGAATTTACTAAAAATACTATTTGTTTTTATTTACGGATACAACAAATATGGTAAGTATACATGCCCCTACGCATGCGACATAATTTGTGTGATGACGTCACAATTTTTCATTCACCTGGTTGTATGCATTTTTTGCGCAAATTTCACAAAAATACCAGGCGCCCAGAAGAAAATAGAAAGTAGCCCGCCAAAAAAATTTAAAAAATTGCATCTGGCAATGGCGTACAATGAAATTACAAAATTTGTAGCATACTGTAGCATACGCGGGTTGGGTGTTGCCAGACCAAAATTTTTCGAATTTTTATTTTCTGGCAGGCGACTTGTTACTTCATTCTGGGCGCCTGGTATTTTTGTGAAATTTGCTCAAAATTGCACCAAATTTTTGGATTTTTTTAAATTCATTGGGAGCCATTATTGTGACATTGTTACTAAAAAACTAATATTGTGAACCACCACTAAGAGATTTTTTAGACGTTCATAAATAGACACACATTTTTAGTATTTTTTTTTTAATCTGTTTATTTGTTGTATTTCAATAAACGGAGAAGGTGCATAAAAAAATAACTCAACTACATACACTATTTACTTAATATTACTTAATACAGTATTTTTCGGTTAATTGAACCTACGGTTAATTGGTTTCCACGCTTAATTGAACCACATGATGGGTCAAAAATATTTCATTTCCTAGTAAGCGGGTTCGGATAATTGGTTCCTCGGTTAATTGAACAAAAATTTGTGCAAATTTTGATGTGCAATTAACCGAAAAATACTGTACAATGGTAGTGTAGAGGTTTGATGTTCGGAACAACATTTTTGGACTCATATCAGGAAGTAGATTTCAAAAAATTCAACATAACTGATTTGGTGCTATAAAATACTCTAAGACTGCTTATTTAACATTTAAAGCAATGTTAAAAAAACGGTGATGCTTCCCATTTTCATCGATAATCTTACCTCGGTTCAATGTTTATTGAAATAGCCGCATAAAAAAATATTAAAAAATCCACAGATGTATATTAAAAAAAAAAACAAAAACATTTTTAGGAAGCTTTCAAAAGACTGATTTTCTTAAAAATATTTTTTCGGGAATTACATTTAGACTTTAGATAAAAAAATATTTTTTCGAGTAACACATAAAGTCGTGGGTTTTTAAACATGTTTGTTTTGGGGACCAGATATGGGCGTGGATTTATTAAAAATACCAGCAACCACAAATGTAAGTGGGTCTCAGGGATGTCTTTCCTGACCTGTAATGTATAATAATGAAGTAAAAAATTGGTCATTGGTAGGGAAACGGCAAACAGTTATGACAAAATAACCGCGACATTAAATTATTCATTTTTGATTTTTTCTACTCAGGTAGTTAGGAAATTTAAATCGGTATATATCTATAATAATAAAAGTGTAAGGGATAGCCGCTTTAGTGGGTCGATTATACAGCCATAACATAACAGAGCACGCATTTTTGCAGCAATGGTTAGAGGGGAATCTGCAGTTTTATTACACAAAGACATTATATATTTATTACACCTATAAAGGTGATTTTTTAGCTATTATCTTTTTGGCAACACTGTTTTTAACAGTTTACATACATCTCGTGTTTTGTTTTTCTGTCATACATCTTCAGTTTGGTCAATAATTTAACGATGAATCGTCATACAAACGATCAACGCTTTCAAATAGTTGAATTTCATAACTAAAATGCGTGCTTTGTTAAGAAAGTTCATTGCGCGTTTCTTCAATTTTATGGCTGTATTATCGATCCAATGAAGCGGCTACGTTTTACTCCATTTCATGTAGATATATACCGATTTCAATTTCCTTTACGACCATACAATTTGGCGAACGGAGCGCCATATATTGATGCCGTAACTCGAAATTTCATAAATGTAGAATTTAATGTCCTGGTTTTTGTCTCATATGAAAGGTAGGAAGTCTGACTATTTCGTGATCTATTCAAAATTTAAGAAATGTGAAATGTTTTATTTAAAAAGTTATGTAGGAGGATAAATTTGTATTTTATTGCCTTAGAAAAGTTTTCAAAATACAATTTGCCGATTCTATATAGAGATTTATAGAGCTAGTTACAGGCCATTTCGGAAACAAATATTTTGCTGTCACCGATCATTCCTTTCAATAGATAGCGTTCATGTAGGGTCTTGTATGGTGATGGGCCACGTCTTACAGACAAAAATAGATGGCGCGGACGATGGATTTATAAAAATTGCATACCTAATTTAATTTTGCTATAACTTTTTCGTATTGCAGATATTAAAATAAAAGTGGTGTCGTGTATATATATATATATAAAGGCCATGCCATTTTACCTTCCCGCAATCAACAACAAAAATAAAATAAAAAATATTTTTTTTTATATTTTTATACAGCCTTATTCTGGATATTCGCTGGGAGATATCTCGCACATACAAAAATTTTCGCTTTCACATTCTCGCCTTATTCTGAATGAATAGGGAGACCAAGGTATATTTAATAAGGTAGCCGCATCGGCCCAGCTGTTGGACAAATAAATGTCAAAAATGTTGTTGTAATGTTGAACCAAAAAATTGAAAAACAAAATTATGAATGAAAATCTCCGAATTTCGAAGAGCTTTTGTGGCAATGCTTTTATTAACATTTTCTACAAGAATTTGTGTAAAAAAATCTTGTGAATCTGTTTGTTTTGGCAAAATATTTTTGACATATCAAAATACAACAACCGATGTTTGTTGTAGAAATTCGCCGATGCGGCTACCTTGTATATCTACCTTGAGGGAGACGCAAAAAATGCGAGATGCGGATTCGAGTTTTCGAAAATGGTGGTTGAAAAAAAGATTCGTGTTGCCATATTATAATTTAAGTTGTAATGTGTGTTGCCCCATTGTAATTTAATTGTGTACTATTTTTCAATATTTTGTTTATTGATTATTTTATTAAAAATTTTTACTTGTTATTGTGGTTTAAACTTTATAACAATATAAATGTGAAATATCAAGAATCCGCTTTATAAATGCTTTGTAATTAAAAGAAAATTAATTAAAGTTTGAAAATATGGCAACCTACAATATGACATGTGAAACAGCTTTTCATTGTTTTGATGCATTTTGGTACAACAACTACAATAGATTACAAATAAAAGAACATTTTTTTATGATGGGTAAAACACAGGCACATAATTGTGTGCCTTTTTATTTAATTTCGATATTTTATCTCTCCAAATTCTTAAAGTGGCCTGTTATGCTCCTACTCCTTTATTTCTTCCTTCAAATAATGCAAACGATAATTTTGAAAAAAAAAATATTTTTTGTTTTTTTTTCATAATTTTTATTTAAGTTTTTCACTGTTAAGCGGCTCATTAGGCAAATTTGGTTTTTCTATAATTTTTTTCTTGAGATACAGATCCTCACCCAAAATGTATGTTTTTCGCCTCCAAAATGCATCAAACTCGACTTAAATATTCATTATTACCTTTATACATTCCTTGGCAATATTTGGTTCAGCATGCATCATTATCAATAGGATTTCCAAAGGCATTTTATTTGCTGTTTTCCAGATAAATATTTGCTTACTATCATTTATAATATTCTAAATCGTCATAGAATAAGTATTGTGTTAATATTTTTCATAAAAATATTTATTACTTATGTTTTTGTAGTCAACTCACTTTGAATTTATTAGCGAAAAAATTCGCACAAAATTTCATCTCATTCTCCTACTCCCTGTAATCCAGAATACCTAATTTTTCCCCAAAGCGGATTTTTTCGCTTTCGAACTTCATTCAGAATAAGGCGAAAGCGAGAATGCGAAAAAATTCACACAAAAATGTTGTTCAGAATAAGACGAAGGGGAAGAGCGAGTAAATTCACGTGGAATTGACATCCAGAATAAGGCTGATAGTTTCATTTAGGAAAAGAAAAACAATTTATTATTTCGTTTCTTGTTTTTAATTCATCGTTGCATTTACTTTCAGTTATTAAAGACTTATACAAAAATATTTGTTTATACAAAAAAATACACTAACCTCTAATTTCCATACCATACCATCACCACCACTAAATATAGTATTAGTTAGTACCAAAACCCTTTGCACCGTTACCCAAATCCAAATCGTTCCAAATATAGTGAAATTTCTATTCTATTTACTATTTGTACACATAAATTATAAATTCCAAATCTCAGGATTCAACCAAATCCAAATTGTTCCAAATTTAGTATCATTTAGTACTTTTCATACTTATAAGTAAGAATTTCTAAAACTGCATCAATCCTACACTCTAACAGTAATCTTATTTCCACCAAAGTCCAGCTTGTACCAAATTTAGTACTTTTCGTACCATAATTATATCAGATTTGATACCATTCTGTACTTTTTGTACCCATATTCCAAACCTATCTCAATATTCCAAACCTACTTTCAAATATTAATCGTAAATCCAAATTTAAGAATTCCAGCTCTGCTTGTTCACCAAATTGTACCAGAAATAAAAAGAAACAATAAAAAATGGATTGGACTGATCTATATAAACTGATAATCCAACAGTAGTGTGGTTTTATGTATGAGTTAATTGTTCAGCCTTATTCTGGATGTCAATTCCACGTGAATTTACTCGCTCTTTTCCTTCGTCTTATTCTGAACAACATTTTTGTGTGAATTTTTTCGCATTCTCGCTTTCGCCTTATTCTGAATGAAGTTCGAAAGCGAAAAAATCCGCTTTGGGGAAAAATTAGGTATTCTGGATTACAGGGAGTAGGAAATTTTGTGCGAAATTTTTCGCTAATAAATTTAAGGGGAGTTGACTACAAAGACATAAGTAATTACTATTTTTATGAAAAATATTTACACAATACTTATTGTATGACGATTTAGAATATTATAAATGATAGTAAGCACACTTTTAACTGGAAAACAACCAATAAAATGCCATTGGAAATCCTATTGATAACGATGCCTGCTGATCCAAGGAATATATGAAGGTAATACGGAATATTTAAGTCGAGTTTGATGCAGTTTGGAGGCGAAATACAGACATTTTGGGTGAGAGTCTGTCTCTCAAAAAAAAAAAAAAATTAAAAATGATGGAAAAACCAAATTTGCCTGATGAGCCGCTTAACAGTGAAAAACTTAAAAAAAATTATGAAAGAACAAAAAATATTTTTTTTAAATTATCGTAATCATAACATAACATGTCACTTTAAGAATCTGGGGAAATAAATATCGAAATTAAATAAAAAGGCACACAATTATGTAGTGAAATAATAAATTGAATTAATTAATTCAATCGCAGATTTCTTTCCATTATTCGTTGTGTTTTTGTCATCATAAAAATGTTCTTTTATTTATAATCTTGTTGTAGTTGTTGCACCAAATTGCATCAAAACAATGAACAGCTGTTTCACATGCCATATTGTAGGTTGCCATATTTTCAAACTTTAATTTATTTTCTTTTAATTACAAAGCATTTATACAGCGGATTCTTGATATTTCACATTTGTATTGCTATATAGTGTAAATAACAATAAAAAGTAACAATTTTTAATAACAAAAATCAATAAATAATATATTGAAAAATGTTACACAATTAAATTACAATGGGGCAACACACATTGCAACTTAAATTACAATATGGCCACACACATTGCAACTTAATTTACGATATGGCAACACGAATCTTTTTTTCAACCACCATTTTCGAAAACTCGAATCTGCATCTCGCATTTTTTGCATCTCCCCATTCATTCAGAATAAGGCGAGAATGTGAAAGCGAAAATTTTTTACATGCGAGATATCTCCCTAGCAAATATCCAGAATATACAGAACTAATAAAATATATTTCTTTGCTGGTTCTGGGTAAGTATGACTGATCTGATATATAGCTCGTGGCAACCTCATCCAACAGGATTGTTTAGTTTTTCACCATTGCAATGGAATTACCATAAAACCACGCAGTAGTTGGGGAGCTGCTTCAGCACGATCTCCAGTTCGTATCAATGGCGCTGTAGACTATGTCATTATTCATCACTCTGACAACCCAAGTGGATGTAATTCGGAAACTTCCTGTCAGCGACTAATAAAAAATATACAGAGTGACCACAAAAGTCGTCGTAACTTCAGCGACATTGGTTACAATTTCATTATTGCCGGAGATGGTAATGTGTATGAGGGTCGAGGATGGGGATACCAAGGATCGCATGCCCCAAAGTACAATCGCAACAGCATCGGCATTGTTTTTCTGGGCAACTTTGAGAGTAAGACAAATTATTAAAGATCTATTGGAAACCAAAATATCAAACTAATCTTGATTAACCCTTAGGCAGTAAACCATCGGAACAAATGTTGCAGAATGCAAAAGACTTGATAGCTCAGGCAGTTAGTGGAGGCTATTTAAAGACTAATTATACTCTATTAGGACATCGCCAAACCAAAGCAACATCATGTCCCGGCACGGCTCTATACAATGAAATAAAAACTTGGCCTCATTGGAGAAATATTTAATTTGCGGAGATAAAATTAGTTGACCACAAGATTAACACGTCAAGTATATAATATACATAACACATAATTTATATCTTCAACAATCTGATAAATAAATACTCAATTATATAATTTTGAACTTTTCACTAGTTTTTTATATGTATGTGTGCATGGCATAATTATAGAAGGTAGTCTCATTTGAGAAATTAATAATGGCAAAGGTAAAAAATATTTGTTATACATTTTTAAAAAATATTTAATTCTGTTTGATGATCGTTCGGCTGAAGGTCAATGAAAAAACGTTTGTTTTTTATTTATTTTTCCAATATTTCGATTGTCATCGACAATCATCTTCAGGGATATTTATATTAATGTAGAGGAAAAGCGTCTACATTACTTTGACTGTGACGTTAAAGTAATGTAGACGCTTTTCCTTTACACTAATATAAATATACCTGAAGATGATTGTCGATGGCAATCGAAATATTGGAAAAATAAATAAAAAACAAAGTTAAACAAAATCAAACGTTTTTTCATTGACCTTCAACCGAACGATCATCAAACAGAATTTTAAAAAATAGTTCAGTGTATTAAAAATATTAAATCATCAAATTAAGAATATTAATCATTCCTCTGACTATTAGGTCAAAAGTTATATAACTGGTATCAAACGCTATATGGTGATTTATAAAACTCCAGGCGAAAAATATAAAACTCCAGAATGATTTTTATTTTTGAGGGAAAATATAAAAATCCCTAAATGAGTTTTTTTCGGAAAAAAACAACAATAATTTTTAACAGTTAAAAATCAACGTTTATATTTTCCTTTAAAAAATAAATAATTAAAATTGATTTTTTATTTAGGCCACAAAATAACTGTTATTTTTTAACTGATTTGTAATATCAAATCATATAACCGTTACGATTCTTGGACTTGATCCATTAAAGTACTAATTAAATATTTCGATCGAACTGAAAGTATGTCATATGTATATTCAATCTCATGGTATAATAATAGAAGGTAACAGCAAGTGTTGTTGTACAACAAACGATATAACAACCACATGGAAATTTCTTTTTGTAAGTTATACTAGCGTCAACGTCATTTGAAGGAAAAAGGTAAACAAACAAATAAATTATCTTTATTTTGAAAATGAAATATTTTCGAATCCTCAAAATAAAATTTGAAAAACATGAATGAAAATCTATCAAATTAATATTTCTATCGCTTCCACATCATTCCTATAATTAAGTCATTGCCATTTTTATGTGTAACACATATGAAACAGCAGAAAATTGCGAGTTATTCCATGGAGAAAGATTTGCTTCCTTAAACTTTCCTAACGATTGAGTAAATTGAATAAGGGAGCACATTTAATAAAGAACAATTTCAAATTGTTGCGTTCCCATTTTTCCTGTTGGTTGATTTTTAAAAACATAATTTGTCAAATTCATATTGACACTAGTATTACGTTGGAATCAAATCAGCTGGGATTTGCTGTTACCTTTTATAATTGTACCATGATTCAATCTATACCTATCAGCGTGAAACAAAAATCAGCGTAAACCAAAAAAAATATAAAAATGTTAAATTAAAAACAAAAAAACAATTATAAAAAAATTATGAGACATGAGAGAAAAAGTTGTCAAAAGTGCCCCCTGCCTGTTATTTTGATTAGTTCAATATACCTTCCCCACTTTTCTACATACAAGATTCTACAAATTTTGTTGAAATTTGTTGTTTAACATTAAAATGTTACATAGATAGATTGTCTGGTCATTATGAAAATAAAGTTGACATATATTTGGCAATAAGCCCTTAGAAGCTATATACTTGCTAAATTGTCCCAAATTAAATATCTATAAATATATTCCATACTTACCGCCGATTTCAGTGTCGATTAAACCGTTGACAACTTTAATAGCATCCCCAACCAAATGGAATAAAAAAACTGAAATTTCAATTTGTTAATTCACCGTTTTATTAATAAAAATTAAACCATTTTTTTCATCTTTTCAAAATATATGCATGGACATTTATTCCAGATGGTACTTTTTGCAATTATAACAGGAAAAAGAACAATTGGGAACCAGGAAGTCTACAAATTCTACACAATATAATGTTGTCGTATTCTTGAGGTTTTAATACCCATCCGGATTTCATTTAAAAAAGAATTACCTAACATTTAGATAGATTGGGTTGAAAAATGTATCCTAACAAAACAAATTAAAACAGAATGCCAACGACGGACGGTTAAGGTCCCACACCCTGCCGTTACTCTTGAAATCCAATGCCGCAGTCAATCGTTGTAGTCCCCCGCTGCCGCAAAATCTTGGAGTCCCACGCCGCAGTCAAACCTTAGTCCCACGCTGCCGTCAGCTCTTTGAATCCCTCGCCGCAGTCAATCCTTGGTGTCCCACGCCGCAGTCAATCCATGGTGTCCCACGCCGCAGTCAATTCTTGGTGTCCCACGCCGCAGTCAATTCTTGGTGTCCCACGCCGCAGTCAATTCTTGGTGTCCCACGCTGCCGTCAATATTTGGTATCCCACGCTGCCGTCAATACTTGGTATCCCACGCTGCCGTCCATTCTTTGTATCCCACGCCGCAGTCAATTCTTGGAGTCCCACGCTGCCGTCAATCCTTGGAGTCCCACGCCGCAGTCAATCCTTGGAGTCCCACGCTGCCGTCAATCCTTGGAGTCCCACGCCGCAGTCAATCCTTGGAGTTCCACGCCGCAGTCAATCCTTGGAGTCCCACGCCGCAGTCAATCCTTGGAGTCCCACGCCGCAGTCAATCCTTGGAGTCCCACGCCGCAGTCAATACTTGGTATCCCACGCTGCCGTCAATCCTTGGAGTCCCTCGCCGCAGTCAATCCTTGGAGTCCCACGCTGCCGTCAATTCTTGGTATCCCACGCCGCAGTCAATTCTTGGTATCCCACGCTGCCGTCAATTCTTGTTACACCATGCTACTTTGATGTTTGCTGCAGACAAAGTGATACTCTTCCCAGTTTATAATAACGACACCTATTGACGCTGAACGAATCATGTACGCTAATCTGCCTTTGAAAATACGAAGAATGTTCCACTCATGACAGACAAACCATGGAATACTCTTAAAAGTTCATATAGATCTGGACCAACCAAACATCGAATTTGTTTGCCACAACGCCAGTGCTAATGTTGCTAATGTTACGACATTCAACGACTGTCCCTCGGCAAAAACAGAATGTTAAGGATATGTATAGTAAGTGTAGCGCCAAGAAATTCCATATAATTTAGATTGTGTTCTATTTTATCGTTCACCAGAATATGCAAGAATTTTCCATGATGATTTCACGGACGGAAGATTTGACGCAACAAATGTTAATAGGTCTGGATTTTATGTGTAATCATAATTAACTGTGACGACAAACGCCTTGCTCTTACAATCGAAGAATTCTGTATCCATACACTTAGGACACTACTCAACAGAAATAGGAAGGAAGTTGGTCTTATAAAGTTGCTAAGCTTTGTGGTGTTGTTGAGCACCATCAGACATTGTTCGGATGTTGTTGAAATTTGATAATTGTTTCTAAAGCTCTTTGGTGATGATGATTGATGATGGTAGGTTTTAAAAAATTCGGCTGTATTTGATGTGTACTTTGTACTGGCTATTAATGCCAAATAAATTTTTCGATTAAAAGCAGCTTCGATGAAAATTTGTTGAAATATTACGCCCTTGCTGACATTGAAGATGAATGGGGGTGTGTAGTATTTAAGTCAGTTACGATGGTCGATGATGTTCGACATAATTCAAAAAACCCCTCTGGTTGTACAAGATTCACCCAATGGCTTTGACAAACTGATGATTTCGTAAAATATTTGCGATCAACGACAAATGCAAACGTGTTCACTTCTGCATAAGACACTGGAAGTTTGATCAAATATTGGACTTGGCCGACTGGTGTGTGTTGTTGTTATGGTGTACAAAATGAAAAATCGATTTTCAATGTTTGCATTGAAGTGTAGGCATTGCTAAATTCGCAAATGAAGTGTCACAGGCGATCTGTAACATAGACATTGATGAAAGCTGCTTGCACGCTCATTGATCTTGCCGTTGTCCGTTGGATAATTCTTGTTCAAGGGGGTAGGTGAAGTGTTGAAGTACATTATTGAAGGGGCATGAAATCAGTTGTTTTTATTACTTTATCCCGAACTGGAAATTCTAATGTCACTCATCTTCGCTCATTTTATTTATTATTGCTATTGGACTTTTTCTCCCTCGCTTTCAGTCTCGGCATTCAAAATCAGTAGTATATCTCTCCCTCTCATAAGTAAAGGCATTTATCGGATAACATTATTTCCAAATACACGAAGCTGCAGTTGATTAATTCTGTCGCTCTATCTCAATACTCAAGGGGCATTTTCGCATCACTTTCTCATGTGGGTGGATTGTTTACAAGTACAGATGTCCAGTTAATATTACAAAATTTCAATATATAACACATTTAACATAACAATTATGTATAACAAAGTTTACAAAAGGATCTTATATTAGAAAACATTAAATTAAACAATAAACTTTGTTTTTTTCCTAATCTATTGGAATTCTTTAGAACGTTTGATATTTGATCAAATGACTTATTGTTTTAAAAATGTTATTTTTCTTCGCTATATGATGGAGATACTTTTTTGGATTTCTCATTTTTTTCTTCGTTTTTATACAAGATTGTGAGAGGTTGTTTTCATACATTTCTTTTCAAACATACAGTAAATTTTCTTTTGAATATAGTGTTTCTGTCTTATTCGACTAGTGGGACAAATGTCTATATATAAGTACAAATAATGCTAATCTTCGAAAACTTATTTACAATAACAACGAATAACAATTTCACGCAGAAAAGGAAACATAGAAAGTTATGAAACAATAAGCAGGAAAGTAGAGGTACAGGTGCCGTGTTTCTTGGATTCCCTTTAAGAAACATATGGAGTAAAGTAGATTTTAGCGGTTTGTAGGGCCTGCGAGTTGTTGTATCGTATGGATTCCCTTTAACGATATTTTGTAGTGTAGAATTTAGCGGGAAAAGAAAAAACATATTCAAGAAAGTTCCCAGAGAACAGAATAGAAAACAACGCAACATGGATTCCTGTAAATGGTATAATTAGCGATGAAGTAATGCAATAAATACAAAAACCTGTTGAATGCATAGCTGTCTAGAGTCAACAATGGCATTAGTCGCTCAAGCAGCACACAAGAGTTTATGGTCTCCCAATAAATTGTGTCAATATCGCAAAGAGAAATCGTTTCTGCCATTTGTATTGCCATCATCGTTGTGTCGTTACCATCTTCAGAATAATTTCATGTTATGTACAGGCACCGATCAACTGTATCATAAAGCTAAAATATTTTTTTTTTTCAAAAATGCAAAAAATAAAAGGAACAAAACACAAGAACTAGCTGCACAGTGTATCTCCGTAGCGATATGAATAAAACAAATCAAGGGCCAGTATTCCTATATTCCCATTAACGTCTTTTCTGTCCTCTTAAGTGATTATGCACAGGCACCGATCAACTGTGACATAATTTGAAACGCTAAAAACATAAAATAGAAACGAAAACAAGAGACGAAATATTCAGTTGCTGTTGCCTCGCTTCCACCGAGCAATTGGTTGTGAGCCACACTTCTCATTCAGTCAACCCTCTCTCAGTAAAAGTCTAATTTATGCACAGGTACCGATCAACTGCGACATAAAATCTAAAAAATATATATATACCACAATATAAAGAAAAGGAGAACGAAGACAAAAAAGAGCAGAGAACGAAGTCGCGCCATGTCGTTACATATCATCTTGTATTTCACCAAAATATGCAAACAGGCACCGATCAACTGTTGCATATATCTACAAAATGTATAGAAAAAGCGAAGAAACAAAAAGAAAGAGAAAATAAAAAAGACAGAAAGTGGTGCATCCGCCGCTCTTCTTGAACCTTAGTCCGGACAATTGACTTTCCCATTGTGGTTAGGACACTCGAAGATTCCACAAGCATTATGCACAGGCACCGATCAACTGTGACATAAAAATGCTACGAAAAATTATAAAAGAATAACAGAAAAATGGAAGGAAGGGAAAGGAACACAGCAGCAGCATAGCAAGAGGTTGTGAATCACGTATTATACCAAAACTCCGAAAGCACATTTTCGCATCGAAACTCAATGTTGGCTCCATTTCTGGTGTGTGGCTTTCTATTTTTCCATTTCTAAACATATGTATGTATGTTTTTCTAGACAATGTGTTCATAAATTTTATGCTTACATGGACAACGGATGTTTGAGACGATCACATGGGAAGTGATCAGAGGAGGATTAATTTAAATGTTTGCGATTCCCTTAGCATTTTAAGTTTGGATTTTGGACAATCTATAAAATGACATGGTTAGTTTTGACGACTCCTTGAATCCATTATCATTAACAGTGTCGTAATGTTGCATTATTTCGAGCCACACCATGAACTACCAGAAATTTGTATTGGTATCAATTTTTGGGATCTGATATTTTTTACATATGCGATTCCCTTAGCATCTTTAAGCTTCGCTTGGATGTGCTGTAAAGAATTAATTAGTAATGATTTGGTCGTGCAAAGCTTACATTTAAGGCGCATATCTTTCGTCAAGATTCGATACTTGTTTGTTTTCAGTATAACATCAGCAGTGACATATTTGAAGAACGGCGTTGTTATTACACAGCTAGTCAAAATATATTAGCGATTCCCTTAGCTATATTTTTTCGGGGTACCAAGTCACTTCGCAATTGCTGATTAAAGTAGTGTATGTGCAACAATAAAGACACAATGTCATATACAATATGAATGCAACTCAAAGCTGTGGAACTCATTTCGGTGCCCAAGAGTAGGCGCTCTGCTAAAGAGAAAGCAACAATTTAATTTACGTGCACAACAATGTATCTCTGATCGGCGTGAGTGCAATCATTGATGATTTTTGTGGTGTGTTAAGTTTACAAAACTTTCATCACTTCGGGCTTTGTTATCATCATCGTTAGCATATCTCAACATTTTAGCGATTCCCTTAGCTTTCTGGTTATTTTTTCCCATGTGATGAACGAACATCTCTGTAAGCAAATGGATTACATGCTTCATGGTAAGTGTATAAGAGTAAAATTTACCAGACCAACGAGTAAAATCGCTGTATATGCCACAGTTACAAACGGGACATATTTTGGTGGTTCTGTATTGTCTCTTGCGGATATAATTTCGTGCTGCTGGTTCTATATAAACGTGTAGAAGAAACAAAGTGATAAAGCAAAACAACGAAGGGTAAATTAAGTTGCTGGTCCCTTAGTCTCGGGTTAGTTCTGTCGGGAGTCATTCACAGGGACTGATCAATTGTGTCGTAACGCTAAAATGTATACAAGAAACATTTTCATTTTTACATAATCTTAGATCTAGGCTTGCCTGTGTTTTCCAAATGAAAACTTTTGACAACTAATTTGTTCCTCCAAGTGTATTTGACGACTTCAAAACCTCATGCCGATTACACAAATGAAACCCGTTTTATGTTATACACAGGTACCGTTCAACTGTGACATAACGCTAAAAAAAATCTTTCCAAAAAAAACTTTCGTTCTCATGTTTAAAATCAATACTCTTGCCTGTACATGTTTGTTTAGAAAGCATAGTCGATATCTCCCCACACAGAATCTTCCACGCTTATCACATACTCCAGTTATGCACAGGCACCGTTCAACTGTGTCATAACGCTAAAATTTCTTCAAAAACACATTCGATTTGTTATGTGTAGAATATAAATCTTGCCTGATAATTGACGCGAGCTATTGCATACCAAAAACCAATTTGAAATTTGTGTGACATCTTTCCATCAGGAGCATCATCGTTGAGTCATTTTTCACATGCGAACATTTGTGTATATTGTCTGGAAAAATCAGATTATTGTACATAAAGTGCCACAAATTCTCTTACGCTGTATAGATGCGGCTAAAATGGTAAAATAGCCATCTTGCATGTTGTGTTCACATCTATGTTTTTATATGAAGTATAGCCGCTCTATATAGATAAAAAATATGCCAAGTAGGTAGTACATCGAAAATGTTTTTCTTCCACTTATTTCGACAGGGCCAATATCCTGATCTTTTTTAATTTTGTCAATATTTTCTGTAAGAATCATATTATTCGAAAAGGAAATTCGTTTCTTCCTTACTTTGTGTAGAACAATAGACTGTCCAACTAAAAACCGAGAATTCATAAGTTAAAACATTGCAGGACAGGAACAAAATGAATCTGGAAAAATCGCATTAGTTGTAAACGATATGTAGCGAGCGTTCTTACGATAAAATTTTCTGGTTTTAATTTGCTTTGGTTGCAACAGTGAATGTCGAGTTATTCAGAGAAGTGATGAATATAGCCTGTAAACGTTTCGTTAGAAGATATATAATTGTATATATTCCTTACTGGGTGTGGCGTAGTGAGTTTAGACATCATATCGATTCGAGAATGCCAATAAGGACAGTCACATATTATTTTGTTAAATTGCGCTCAGGCACGGCTCAACTGAGTCACAATGCTAAAAATCATAAAATTCTACATATAGGATTAAGTTAAATAAAGCATACCGGTAATATGCTCGCTTATTCCACAATTTGCTTTCTGCGTATAGTTGTCGTCAAAGCGCTACTGTCTCATATATCTTAATATTCGTTTCAGCTCTACTTATATTTCTGATCGGCAGACGTAATAAATTTTTTGTAAGTCATTGCTAAAATGCAAAGAAACCACTTATGATTGGATGTTTCAAAAAAGATTCGCCTGCCTGCACATTGTTGCAAATTTCAGCCACAAGTTAACTAAAGAAAATCAAATACTGGTATTATTTTGTAATAAAAACCGATGTCACCTCGAATATAAAGAGCGCATGTTTCCTTCAACAGGATTTCATGAAACCTTCTATGGTTTGTATGTTTCGCATTTGGTTGTACTTTGCAAAGGGATATGTAGGGATGGGGTTCTAAACGTAGTTGGTTGCAGATATTCTCGGAACATTCTTCGTCGTAGTTTTTGTTTGTAAAATCATAACTTTATAGTCCTAAAATTACAAGTTATTTGAAAAATAATACTTCATTCTGCTTACGATTTTAGCCATAGAAAAAAGCAAATGAAACTGGACTAAACAACAGTTCGGTTGGTGGCTTCTTGAATGTTGCCCATTTTCGCTGGATATTATAATCGGCGGCAACAATTGATGTAGTTGCATATTCCCGTCATGAATAATTACATTTCCTAAAATAATATATTATTGGATATGAAGATTTCAATATACTGCTTACGAAGAGTCTGATCTATGACCACAAAACGTTGAATTGAACAAACACAAATAGAACCTCCACATTAACACATTTCTCTCTCTGCCTTTCTGACTGATCACATAAATTTTAAAATTCAACAGCAAAATAACCTTGCACCGGATGCGATGATTAACACCAATTATTTACTGAAAAGTCGGGAAAAATGTTTTCATTTATAGAAATAGATTTCATAAATACCCATTTTTCCCATTTATAAAATCCTTCTGCTTATTTGGTAAATACAAGTGACACACGGCCGGGAAAAACGTTGTTCCGGACACCAACTCAAAATCATTTTGTTGAGGCCAGAGACTGTTGTTTCCCACTCCTTGGCGGCAGCAGCAGCATGCATTTCTGTTTACTGCTCTCGCTCGCTGGTCGTTCGTTAACATTCATATTTCAATATTCCACTACATTATGAGATTTATAAGTACGAGTAGAAAAACACCATTGTGTAGAATTTGGACTTTTCGGGGCCATGGATGCCAACAATGCAATGTTGTGTATTCCTAAAAAGATGAATTTTCTTCGTGGTTCAACTCACTCTGCTCTAGTCTTACGCGTTTTGAATGACGACTCAAAATGATAATTGTTCGAGATATTTCTTCTGCCCCGCTTTGGCTCCTCATGACATCGTCGTAGGATGTGTGTGTTTATATTCTTTCGTTAGCAAACAGAAGGCAAGGCACAATGAAATGCTGACGTTTTCTTGTTTCGAAAGCTGTAAATAAAGGCATTATTTAGGCTGGTGCTTTTTGGGAATATAAATTAAAAAGACATACACATTGTTTTGTTTTAAATATCATTCAAAATGGAATACTTTTATTCTTTTCAAAATTCTTTGAACTTTGCTTGTATATACAAAAAATTAACTAATATCTTACGATTATTTTGCGAGAAAAAAATCTACATATAGACAATTCAATATGAATCACACGACTAATTTCATTTTGTTTCTTCTCCTAGTGGTATACACAACACGAAATATGTATGCGTATGTATCTATGTATACAAACTACAAACAAAGAAACTTACCCAACAATGATTACTCATCCACATCACAGATACGAGTGGTGTGTCAATATAGCTGTCTCTTTCGGAGAGAAAGGGAACTCGTTTGTTTTCTTCTTTTTTTGGTTTCAACAATCTGTGTACGTGACATACAACAACTTCGTCGTTCCATTTTCCAATGTGCCTGGTTTCGTAGACAGTACAAAATACACACACACATTATTTTTTTAAAATGGCGTCAGGTCATTTTCAGTGGCCTTGAGTAATCATTCCTGGGTAATTTCACAATATTTTGTTCTTTTTAGTGTTAAATAAAATGCAAATAAAAAAGTTACAAACCGATTTCATGGCTTATCTTTTCCACCCAGTCGTTGACACTATTAGCTGAAGACCTTGTCATGTCTCCCAATGGCCAGTTTCAGAAGTACCACCAACTATGTGGCCTATGTAACTTCTTAGATCCATGGTATAGTTGTGTAGGTGGGGTAGTTATGTAGCTTCAGACAAAGGTCCCAACGGACTGTAAATGGAAAAACTGGCATAATAAAACTTGCGAAAGGAAATTTACAAAGGAGTATACATATAATATAGATAACAAAATGACAATAAATCACAAACATTTATCATGTTCTTTCTCAATAAAGGCAAACACTGTTTAAATACATGAACAACATTAACTAGAAACTTGTATAGATTGTGGCTGGAAATAGCTGTTGTGGTTGACTTCGCTGGGACAACTTTCGTCAGCACTTGTTTGTGATTGCTTTATACTACTATTGTCTCTACAACTACTATTCGTACTGCTGCTAATACTTCGCATAAAATTATCTAATTCACTAAGTTCACATTTCCACAAATTGGTTATTTCTTCACTTTGTTTGCAGGTTTGTGTATCACTTTCACGTCTGGCCACAAGAACTACTTCATCGTCCACTTTTGAGGCGTGTTGTTTATTTCTGTTGAGATGTTCACTCGGGGGCTGTAGTTCGTGGTTTTTATTGATTTTCGATTGGAATTCCAACCATTTCTGGAAGCGTTCTTGTTGTTTGCGACGCAATTCATGTTCGGCCGACATCAAGGCTGTCGACAAAATGGCGGCGACTCGTAGCTCGGCACCCGAAGCTCGCAGTTTGCGTTTCATTTGTATTTTTTTCAAACGGAAGTTTTTAACCCAATCTCCCAATGTTTTGGGATTTTGACCAATTTCATCAATATTGTATACAGCGACCATATTGTTTTCTTAGTTATTCACTGATTGTATTTTTATAACTACGGGTTATTATAGTACTTTTCACAAAACACACCTTTTCTCCAATACGCTTGTTGTTTGTTGTTCTCCAATACGATTTCCGGATAATTCTTCTTCAAAAAGGTCTTCACGCGACAACGACTCGTCAATGACTGTGAACTGCTCGGCTGCGTTTCTCCCTTTTATAGCGTGCTATTCCAATGCAAATGTATTCCTCCCAAAAATGTACGCAGGTACGCGATTCTTTCCAGGGATTTTCTACCCCAGTGGACAGATTTATTTTGAAATACATTTCTTAAAACTATTTACCTGAGTTCAAAGAATCTTGTTCTTAATCTTTTTTGGGAAAATTCATGAGAAAATGGACAATTTTTTTGTAAATTAATAATGCCCTACAAATAACAATTTGTGCGTCGCTAGTTTTTTTCAGTTTTTCTCTATCTCTTTTCTTTAGGGATGCATAGGTCGACTCTCCACTAATCTCCACTCGTATGGTTTGTTTACAAGAAACGTATCATGATCGAATACGCATTGAAATGGAATACCATGATTAAATTTGATTTTATTACATGGTACAATTATAAAAGGTAACAGCAAATTCCAGCTGATTTGATTCCAAGGTAATACTAGTGTCAATATGAATTTGACAAATTATGTTTTCAAAAATCACCCAACAGGAAAATTGGGAACGCATTCAATTCGAATTTGTTCTTTATTAAATGTCCTCCTGTATTCAATTTACTCAATCTGCCTGCTGGGAAAGTTTGAGGAAGCAAATCTTTCTTCAGGGAGCAACTCGCTATTCCCAGCATTTTCATATATGCTACACATACATATGTCAATGGCTCAATTATGGGAAAGATGTGGAAGCGATAGAAATGTACATTTTATAGATTTTCATTCATATTTTCATTCATGTTTCAATTTTTATTTTGAGGATTCAAAAATATTTCATTTTCAAAATAAAAATAATTTGATGATAATTTGTTTGTTTACATTTATCTGTCAAATGAGTTGACACTAGTAGAACTTACAACAACAAATTTCAATGTGGTTGTTGTATCGTTTTTTGTACAATAACACTTGCTGTTACCTTCTATTATTATACCATGAGTTTATTGTAGCAATGGGAAAAAGGCTTCATATGTTTCCATTCCAGAAGTTTTTTGAATTATTTATGTGTGCGTATTGTTTTGAATACAATGTCAAATAACTTCATAATAAATTGAAATATATTCAAGTTTAATTGAAATGAAAATTATGTTTTTAACACGTTCGTCTGGAAGTAATTACTTTGTTATGGATTAAACAAAAGTTTTATGTTATTCCCCACTGGGTTGTGGGAAGAAATCATAACCATGATTATTTTCAGATTTACAGTATATTGAATACTATTAATTTTAAAATTAAAATATCTTAAAAATCATACATTGATTCATGGCATAATTATACAATGTACACATAGTGGCAGAAATTGCTAAATATGTTATATTTATAAATATTTTGAAGTTTCCTGCCTCTAAAACTTATAAATTGTAACAATCATAATCAAATATTTTGTTTATATTTTGTCTAGTTCAGTAGATAAAACGCGTAGAATTTGAGCGAAAGCTCAACACTGCACCACTTTGTAAATTGTTAAGCCCGTAGGCCTGATTAACTCTTTAAAATGTGTCCTTCTTGCGAAGAAGAACTGATTTTATTGTATTTGAAATTGATATATGAATTCAATATTGCCATTATCAAATCTAAATTTTTATTATTTATTATATGAAAATACCCGGGGAAAAATTAGTCCAGTCCAATGGAATGAAATTTCCTTTGAAAATATAAACAAAAATTCATGAGAATGTCCAAAACATTGAAAGGAAAGAATTCGGATGTCATACAACATTGCGGAGCGCGTGTAAAATGGAGCGACCCGAATAATATTTGTAATCGATAGCTTCAAGACAACTTCAAGGATATATAATCCAAAGCCTTGAAGTTCCACATAAACAAACAAAGGTTGAATTTAAATTTTAATGAAATTAAAACAGAAATTCATATTGTTACTAATAAAAATGAATATTTATAAATAAATTAAATTGTTCTGTCATACGATATATCAAAATGCCATTCGATATAGTGATATTTTCCATATAGCAATAAGGGCTGACAATATATAAATTGTTATATCAAGATTCTACAATAATTCTTTTATGACTGACCTGGTCGGTGATTAAGTTCAGTGACTATAAAATACAGACTATTGGTTTTATGCTAACCCAGGTCCCAAAAATAATAAAGCGATTTCAATTAAAAATTCATCTCTAGAACAGTATTTCCTGTCAATTTTCTTCAGAATTTTTAACTCCATTTTTTTTTATACGATGGAACATGGCATTATAGTACATTTACATTGTGCCGGATTTAGTTAACCCAGTTTAAATTGTAAATTCCAATGCATATTTGTCAAATAAATCCTCATAGAATAGGATAACCTGGTAAAAAGTTTTAATGTACATGTCGTTTTAGCCATTTGAACGACGTAGCCATTTGTTATGTAAATCAGAAAAAAGAAAAAAAACGATAGTATATTTATATTCTATTTAATTTAGGAAATCCAGTATATGAAATAAATCCTAATAGAGGTAAAAAATTAATATTAATCATTTTTTGTGCGATAAACTCAAATGTCAATTTTTACATAAGATTAATATTTTTAATTATAAACTTGTTCCTTCCAATTTTGTATATTTTCATATACTGAATACTGAAATTATCCATGTGGGTTATATGGATTTTTAATATGTTCTCTCTGCCTGTATATGTACATATTGTTTTACAAAAAGGAAACATTTCATGGGAATTTTCATTCTACCTAGATTTGTGTCCTTGAGAATTTTGTTTTAATGCCCGTAATATATGAGCACTGGATTGTTTGAAAATAAAACAAATGACACGTCCTTTCAACCACCTTTACCTTGTCGCCTTATTTTTATGCTTGAAAGCAAAAGACTTGCTAATTCATGAGAGCATCAACAGAGAATTTCTGAGGAAATTGGTGATTACTAAAGTCTAATTATTATAGTAATTACATTAGTGAATTATATATCAACCATCAGTAGCCGAATTCTTCGAGAAAGGCAATTTCTAATTAATAAAATAACTTTGCTTGGCTAAATTTTACACAGTGAGAAAACTCGTAAAAAACTTTGAAACTTGTAATTCTACTCCAAAAGGTCTGAAGGGTAATTTTTATTTTGAACATATAAATATGCGGTATGAAAATGCTTGAATAGACACATATTCACATCATAGGATTCAGTTTATAATATGTTTATGATAGTCTGTGTATTACTGTGTACTGCGTATTACTTACTGTGTACTGCGTTACCTTAGTTAACCCCAACAAATGATGGAAAAGGGTCCGAATTTTAGCTTATTTCTTCGGTATTATTTAAGGATTTTAAGACACATTTTCTAACCGCACAATCTGTTATTTTATATTTTGAGTTGGAATTAGGTAAAAAAAAAATCCCTAAAAATTATTAATTACAGTCAACGCCCTGTATAACGCATGATATATTGCCATACCCATTCGTTATTGCGAAAAATTCTTTATATCGCGAAGTTTTTTAAAGTGTAATTTTATTTGAAAACAAAAAAGTTAATCCACTTTTCAATGGATTTCTAAAAAATATATATATTAATTAACGTAATAACAGTAATAATTACGTGTTTACATATTTTCTTATACCTAGTATATAAATTTGGAAAACGTTAGTTATGCCCACGGGCATTCGAACAACGTAGTTCGCTCTCAGAATTACGTACATGAATTAACCCGTTCATACAACACTATTCATAATTCATGTCATCAAATTTTTTTATTTCAAACTTTTTGTTTCTTGTTTTACACCAAAAAATTAACAAAACAATTTAGTGAATTTATAAATGAAAAAATAATTCTCTTTCTCCTGACTATAGTTGAACCCATAGCTATTTACTTTTCATTCATGTTTTCCATTTTTTCTGAAAATGTTGTTTTTTTTAATACATTTTTATATTTTCTCAATTCCATGGTATAATAATAAAAGGTAACAGCAAGTGTTGTTGTACAAAAACCGATACAACAACCACATGGAAATTTGTTGTTGTAAGTTCTACTAGTGTCAACTGATTTGACTGAAAAATGTAAACAAACAAAAAAATTTCAAACAAATTATTATTATTTTGAATCCTCAAAATAAAAATTGAAAAACATAATGAAAATCTATCAAATTTATTTTTATTTCAATCTTTTTTTAATTGAGCCATTCCCATATATAATGTAATATATATGCCAATTAATAGGGATCTAAAAGAAAAAATAATTCTCTTTCAGGCCTGACTAAATTGAATATGAGCACATTAATAAAGAACAATTTCAAATTTACGTTCCCAATTTTCCTGTTGGGTGATTTTTAAAAGCATAATTTTTTCATATTGACAAGTAATGGAATCAAATCAGCTGGGATTTGCTGTTACCTTTTATAATTGTACCATGTCTCAATTCAAATGTCACATACTGTCACATATAAAAATTTGGAGAATTTTTTGTTTGAGTTGCCTCACATTTGTTTCTTGTTTTGTACGCTAATTAGAACCAAGGGAAAAGAAATGCATATTGCATTATGTAGAAAACTAAATTTACATCCTGCTGCATATATAAAAAAAAATTTTTTTACTTTTCATTTTTTTTTCAATTTTACTGAAAAAGTTTGAAAATTTCATAAATATTTTCAAACTGTAAAAATTAATTTATTTTCGATAAATACTCTCAATTGTTAGGGATGGGACAAATTTATTGGTTATTCAGAGAGTGATTCGAATTGAACAACGTACAAAAGTCGGCGTTCGCTCAGACAATTTTGTATGGGGAACTAAGTAATTAATTCATAATTAAGGCTCGAACAACGAATGAGAGAGCGAACAACGCTCGTCTGTACATGGCATTATATGCGATTTTCCGTGAAAAAGTCGACTGTTTTGCTCATTCGTTATATTCCGAACTCGTTAAACTGATTATTCGTTATACCGTGCGTCGACTGTATTAGATTTTGTTATTTTCGGGGTTCATCGACACGCTTTGAAACCGAATTGGCTGTAATTTGATTTTTTGGGTTCTATGTTTCTAGAAACTCATCTTTTCATTTTATTTTTAATTTGCGAAAATATGGCTTCAAAAGTGGCTGTAATTTACTATTCCTTGTAGCCTATGGGTTGCAAAATATCCCTGGACATAGGCCTACCTTGAATAATAGTACCCTGAGTACATGGTACTATTATTCAAGGTAGGCCATAGCAACCTATAAATTATCATTTTTCATACTGTGTCTTGTTTTGCCAAAGTCATATACAGAATGTGTGACTGGACTGTGTGACTATTACAAAATATGTTACCTTTTTGACAAAAGCTACCCTACCTTGTATAATTGTGCTATGTTCCTTATATAAAAAAACAAGATTATTCGCATCGGACCAAAAATTTGGCCCGGTCGTACTTATCGGCTTGCTAACACATTTTATGTATTTATAAGTTAATCTAATTGTTGTTTTATATACATACTATTATTTTTATTAAAAAAAAAAATAATAATAAAAAATAAATATATTAGGTTGGGGAAAAATAAATCCATTATTTTTATATAAACTATATGACTTTATTTAACATGCTTCGGAATGTCCGATTTGAGCTAAATATGCACCGTTTTGCTGTAAGACTTGTTGCAATTTTAAAGGTAACTTCATAATGCCTCTCTCATAGAAGTCCGGTTTTATATTTGCAAAAAAACTCTTGTAGCCGATTTTCACCATCATACATAGATAGCAATTTTTATCATTAAAGAAATTTTACAATGCAAGAAAAATATGATAATCGCTTGGTGCCAATCTCTCGAAGTTTCCGGCGAGTCACTGTAGATGTGTGTGGCCTAGCGTTGTCCTGTTAGAACACGACAATTGTAAATGGTTTAAAATTTAAAAAGTTTTAAAACGACCGGCCTAACTGTGCGAGGAACATATTTAACATCAAAAATTCCTGAACAGAATCTTCGAACCAAAATTTCACATAATTGGTTGTTACAGTATCGGAACCATAAACACAATTCACAATTCTAGCCGATTGGCTTGCATTTTCGCCTTTGTCAAAGAAAAGTTGTGAAATGTACCGCATTTTCTCTGTATGCAAAAAACAGCGAAATAATTTTTTTATTGCGAAATGTCACCCTCCATCGAGAATAAATCTTCAATTGGTTGATCGATACTTTACGAGAAATCTATCAGTACAGCCATCTGCCGAAAAATAGTGTATTTCTTTTTCCCCCAACATAATAGAAAATTTTTTTAATGATGATGTTGTAAACTATTAAAAAATTGTTTAATTTTTTCACGATGTCATCTATGTTCATTTCTGAAATCTGGTAGCCTTATTTTAATATTTTTACCTGTTAAAAACTGCAACATTACAAACAATCAAAATTACAAATAAAACCAGTGAGCGGAGCAGTATAATCGGACGGGGCCTACCATACGATACCCTACACAACTACTACGAACTCTAACTTTCTGAGGATGTTTATTCCGAGTCTGAGTAATATTTCGTGATATTTGCCCCCTCTTGCCTCTTCCTCTTCCTTACTTTTTCGAATATTCAGTACAGTCCTTCTAATTACTTGTCCAGATTAACTTCTCGGTGGGTTGTGTTGTGATTTTCGGATTATACTCGACTCGAAAACACACAAAAAATTAAGTTTACGGTTCATTTCATCCCAAAATTTTAATCTGATCATCACCGAAAATTCTAGGCGTTGTTCTCGACCATAACTGGAACTTCATGAACAATTTTAAAGCCATCAGCGCGATATTTCCCCCTCTAATGTGCTAATGGGTTACTAAATAATATCTGAATACGTAAGCACCTGTAAATATTTGACTGTAACTCCCACATCTGAGTAGATACATCATTATATTTGGTATCAATTTAAAGGCCAACCACTCCTCTCCTCGGTATACTTAAAGGTCGGTCTAGGACCAATATTTCGCGGCGTTACAAACATTTGGGCTGCATAAAGCTATAATACCATGACAACATAGTTGTGTAGGGTATAAATACAACTATAAGATGTGTGCTATGTTAAGAAAGTACACATGCCACGCAGCTCTCGTTACAATGGTCTTCTTGAGAGCCGATTTCTGTGATTCCTGACTTTAGAATATTTTTGTGGGCGTATGTCTATATATGTAAGCTCGATTCAATTGACCCATTTGTCATAATATTGAAGACAATAACATACATACGCAATATAATACATTTTAAAATGTCTATACACATACTATTGAATTCGATTCTGTTGATCAACGAAAATAATGTAGAGCTGTAAAATTGCATTTTACTTCAAATACTTATTGTTTCTTATACGCCATCCACCTTTCGCTTGTGGCGTCATATTGGTACCATTTCGAAATATTTCAATGCATTTAAACTAAACAAAACCAGCCAAAACAATAGGAACAAATATTTTCACACATTTTCATTGATAAATTTAGTTTTTCTTTTTGTTTTGATTTGTGAGCATCTAATTTACACAAACGCAACAAACCAGCGATAGCGAGCGTTCACGTAGCTCGTTCGCTCGTTCGATAATCCAAAACAATGCAATTATCCGAGAACAAATGGTCGAACAAGTGCCTTGCTTAAGAAAACACGAAAACCAAATAAAAGAGGAACACGATTATCATTTTCATCAGTGACAAGATCACGATCATCGACTTCCTCCCAATAAGAATTCTTAGCTTGTTTTGGCCAAAATGATCAGCAGTCGAGAGGAAACTATTGAACTGTTAAGAGCTCCATAACGGAAAATACAGACGGTCGTCGTATGTTTCGTGTGTTTGTCTATCTGTCGGTCTGTCTGTGTGCGTGCGAAAGCGTTTTTGGAATCCAATAATTTCAGTTAAAATAAACAAATGTTGAAATATTCAATATTTATCCAAGAATAATTAAAAATGATGAGTGTCGGTTCTTATTTATGTATTCGGATGATTTAATTGTGCAAAATAAATTCCCACAAAATTTGTGCTTTTTCCTAATATGATTATTGAACTCTCTTCCTTTTATTGATTGTACTCAATATAAGTAAAAATTCAAACGATATCCAAAGAATAGCTGTAATGGAGAACGTGCGGTTTTCAATTATTGTTAGTAACCTTTCGGAGAATTGAATATGTTCTACTCATATGTGCTTGAAATATAAATTGTACTCTGTATTAGAAGCATGTCCTGATTCACATTAGGCAATTTTAAGTGCTTCAATTCAGTTTTTGTAGCTGAGACAATGAGAACCCTTCGCCTCTCTCGCCCACAAACTGACAATTGCCACAAGTAAAATTGGCTAATGTAATTTTGGTATATTTGCGTCTCCCCGAATAATAAGAACAATCGTAATCTGAAAATCCGATTGTAATTGATACAAATAAGAGTATGACAAATAAACTGAATATATTTATTTTTACGAAGGACGCGGATATGTCAAGATACTTAATATTATGTAGTATTTTTTGTATATTTTTGATACCAGAGCTACGATTTATACATATTGAGATTACGATTTTTGTTATTGCTTCTTGAAATACATATTGTCTGTCTAGCCAGATGTAGAGTACAACCGAGCATTTCGCACATAACGACGACGATCTTCAACACATTCCATTCTATTTCATTCATGTTTTGTTTTTCACACTTATCAAGGAAAATGATTTGAAGCGCAATTCTGAAAGTGGCATTGACAATGAGGTTTTCTACGAACGAAGTATTTCCAGTGAAAGTAATAGCGACACCATTTTCAGCGATGAAGTTCACGAGATATTAATGTGGCAACAACAGCACCAAGTACTGTGGGACAGCAAAGAAATCGAAGAAACCTTAGGCCAATTGAATAACGCAGCTGCAGTTGCACAAATGGTGAAGACCGGCACATTCACAAATTTAATACCCGCGTCCAATGATGCCCAATTGGCCTTGCTCTACTGCTCGATCTACGGATGCGTCGAGAATGTTATATATCTCCTGGACCATTGTGGCAGCGATCCAAATTGTTGTGACCCCTGCGGTAGGACCCCACTGCATTTTGCCACAGCACGAGGGAATTCGCACATTGCCAAAGTCCTTTTGGACCGTGGTGCCGATCCAAATCGTTGGGATGCTAAAAAAGAAGTCACTCCGCTGCATTGTGCAACCAGCGCCAAGAGCGTTGAATGCATCCTGCTGTTATTGAAGCGTAAGGCGCACATAAATATAGGCCTCGAAAAACGTTCGGCATTACATTTTGCAATCGATCGGAATGCCATTGAGTGTGTGGAGACTCTTCTAAAGTATGGTGCGGACCCGAATACGCCACAAGTTTACACGGAAACGCCCCTGCACACCGCCTGTGCCTTGGGCTTTACAAAATGTGTAGAATTGTTGTTAAATTATGGCGCCGATGTACGTTCTCAGTTTGGAGAGGGTAAACTAACAGCTCTACATTTGGGTAAGAGAAATTGTTCTTGATTGAATGTTTATAGGATTATGACTTTTTTGCAACCTAGCACATATTTCACTTTAATTGTGAAAATCATAAAAGGATTCAGCGTCCCATACAAATAAATGCAATCAATTAAAAATAACATACCTACACTGAATTGTAAAAAAAACTCTGTAGTTTCCGTGGAACTTACAAAATTATACTTTCTTCCGTTTTTGGAATGTACAATTAAAAAACTTAAAAGACATTTTACACAAAAACATAATGCCAAAGTGGATTTTGCGGGACCTTTTTAAATAATTAAATGAAATAGACCCTATTTTGGTTATCGATAGATGATTTTTATGAGCAAAAATCTAAAAGTCATAATCATAATGTACCTAAGTGAAGTATGCATCGTCACCTGTATTCATGATTGTTTGTAAATTTATTTATATTTCCTTCTAGCTGCCGAAAATGATTACGTCGATTGTGTCCGATTGCTTTTAGAGCACAATGCTGAGGTCGATTGTCGCAATGCTAGCCATCAAACACCCTTGCACTTAGCCTGCCTTTCACAGTCAATCGAAACTGTTGAACTGCTAATAAAACATGGCGCGAATGTGAATGCAGTCTATCGCGACGGGAGAACGGCATTACATGCAGCCATTGTCAAACAATCACGTTGTCTTGACTGCTGTACCGCCTTGCTGAAGGCAGGGGCCAATGTTAACAAGGCTGATAATTACGGCTATACGCCGCTACACATCGCCGCTCTGAATGAATTTAGTAACTGTGTTTATGCATTTATAGGTAAGTTTACTGCCTGACTTCACTTGCATTTCCGGATAATCACGTTTATTTTGAAATTCGTTCGAAACTAATTCTATTTGTACAGAACACGGTGCCGACATTACGGCCCGAACAGATGGCAATGTGTCTGCTTTATCGTTCATAGTTCGACGAACTCCCGAAATTATACCCAAACTAATGTCGAAATTCGATGAATCCATCAAAGTGAATGATCATGAAATTGGAGACGTTGATTGTGAGATAAAATTAGATTTTCGTTGGTTGGTTCCGCCTGGGACCCTAGAACGTGGCGAGACCGAGTTACTACTATCTCTTATTGAATGTGGCCAGAAACGTTTATTGATGCACCCCTTATGTGAGACATTTCTATTCTTGAAATGGCGACGAATTCGTAAATTCTTCCTCATGGCTCTGCTATACCATGCCATTTATGTCATACTCTTCACGATGTATATAGTCGGGGTTTACGTTCACCATTGTGAAAAGGATATGCAGTGCCGAGCTCCCGGCTATATTCCAACAGTTGGTTACTTTGTTATAATTCTAAACCTTCTTCTTCTGGGAAAGGAATTGTTTCAGGTAATATTGAAAATTAGACAATCGAGAAAGCGTCGTCGCTAATTTATTGATTAACTTCGTTGGTTTAGATGGCCCATGGTTTACAAGGCTATGCAAAATATTGGGAAAATTGGTTACAGTGGTCCATTATTTTCGGTGTGTTGTTGTGTGTGGTAAGTTTTTAGTTATAGGACCTATACTTATAAATAACATATCCTTTAATGCAATATACCGAAAGACACCAGAAATTTTGATAGTAGGAGAATTGGAAAAGGTTCCTGTGTGGCAGCATCATGTGGCGGCGGTGGTGGTTCTCTTAGTTTGGGTGGAGCTTATGATGCTAGTCGGTCGATTTCCAATCTTTGGAGTTTATGTTCAAATGTTTACCAAAGTGGCTGTGAATTTTGGAAAATTCCTATTGGCCTATATTTGCCTTTTAATAGCCTTTGGTTTAAGCTTTTCTGTGCTTTTCAATGACTACAAGGCGTTTACTAATATAACATGGTGAGCGCATGCATTTTCCACACTTTTGTCAAATTTTATTAACACGGTTCGCAATCGTGCAGGTCCCTCCTGAAATCCATAACGATGATGTCCGGTGAATTGGAATTCGAAGACATTTTCTATGGTGATGTAGAAGTACAGTATCCAGTGACGGCTCATTTCATATTCCTTAGTTTCGTGCTATTGGTAACTGTCATTCTTACAAATCTTATGGTGGGTTTGGCTGTCAGCGATATTCAAGGACTTCAAGTATCCGCCTCTTTGGATCGACTAGTACGCCAGGCTGAATTGGTGTCCCGTTTGGAAAGTTTGTTCTTCTCCAGACTATTAAGAGGAGCACCCACACGTCTATTAAAACTATGCAAGAGGAGTGCGCTCCTTAGAACTTCTCGCAATAAGCTTCTTTTTGTTATAAGACCCAATGACCCACGCGATAATCAACTTCCGGAAGATATCAAATTGAATATCTATAAATTAGTTGCCGAACGGCGTGACCGTAACATGAGTATACGAAGGCGAAAGTTTGAGTCAAATTATTCAATGTTCCAAAGGTCATTACAACGCCAAAATTCAGTGCAGCGTAAAGAGAGGACCCCCGTACGCAATAATGCCATGGATTACAGCAAAACTGGCACACGGCCGGAGCACGAACAATTGTTAAGACCTCGATCAGCCACAAATGTTCCCAATACCTTGATGGGCGAATCTGATTTGGCAACAAAACTCAAAAATCACGTTAATGGTATATCAGATGTTCGTTCGGAAATTCAAATGTTGAAAACACAAGTTGGAGAATTATCGGAAAAGTTGGATAAGTTCACCGACACCTGTGGCAAGAAATTGGATTTTGCCGTCGAAGAGTTGTGTCGCATCAAAATGGTAATGGATCAAAAATCGGCAATGAGATCGGAGAGAACTTTTAAAGTTTGATGCTTCGTATTTGTTTATAATAAAGTATTAATTATAAAAGTATTATTTATAATAAAACTATTTTTGTAGTAAATTTATCCTACGCCTTTGCTCTCTTCCAGAACATGCTAGAAATAATTAATTTGCTGCTTTTGTGTAGGGGATAGCATACATTATTTTCATAAAACACTTGTTACTCAAACATGGCTTAAGATTTGTTTTACTATTTTATTAATGTAGGGTTACAAAATAACAATGAGTATAGTATTACAATAGTTGTTATTTATATGCGTGCTACCATTGTTAACCATATATCGTTACTTTGGTTCCAAATAAGAGCATCCTCAGCTGGTGGTGGATCATTTTTCTTCAACTCTGTCCATGTTTTAGTTACAGGATTATACACGAAATTTTTCGAATCCTTTGGAGGTGTTGGTGGGGTGTTGATTATAACTGGATGTGGGGTTGTGGGTATAGGGTTTAAGGCTGGTTTATCATTTAGCTGTGGAGCACTGGGATTTATGATTTCATATTCCAAATTTGGATTTCGTGAGTCGGGAAATGCAAAGGCACAGTTAAGAAGAAACGCTAAAAAAATAATAAAAATATATGTAAATAAAATGCAATGTAAATATCTGTTCATTAAAAAGGATGCTAGTGTACAAATAATAAACTAAAAATTCACTCAACAATCCATTTCTGTAATTTGTCTATGAACTTCTATTTTTATAATTGACCATTTAATTTTATTACTCACGCTGTGTCTGGTTACATAGAAATGTACATATCGCTCATTCACTGCAAGACAGGCATAACTCAAAAATGCGTTTTAAGTTTTCAATTTACTCACACTTTATATGAGACAGAGGAACTTCTACAGCTTCTCAATTAGAGTGTGTATCTCTTACACACTCTAATTAATACACCATTAACTCGAAAATAACGTTATTTGAGTTATGCATGTCTTGCAGCAAATGAGCGATATGTAATAAGCGACTATCCCAGTAACGATTTTTTTTATTTAGTCGTATATAAAATGTTTGCTGGAGATTGACGTAAATCAGTAAATTTGCCGGTTCCGATACCAATAATACCACATAATACTCGTCTAAGTTTCGCTATGACAAATTATGTTTTCAAAAAAGATCCAGAAGCTAAATTGTAAAACATGTTAATTAGGCTTAAAACGTTAAAGCCAATGAATTCCAATAGATATCATAACAATAGAGCGAGGCAATGTTAAGCTTTTTAAATTTCATTCAGATCGGATCCAAATTGCATGAGATAGAGGTAAAGCTGTAAATTTGTTTAGTTGTTGTTCTTGTAGCAGCTCTGCTACTTTTATCCAATGGCCTGAAGTGACAGCTTTAAACGCATTTAGTGAATATATTTAAAATGATTCCAATTGAAAAGTTTCTTGTGTGAAAACATACATAATGTAAGTATATATATGTCGCCTATTTAAATAAACATAATTCGGAATTTTGTATTAGCATGTATCCTCTAAACTTGTTGCACATACCATATGCGAATATTATTCGTAATCGTAACATTTTCCACTTGATTTCACTCAATTTCGTATACTTCTGAGTCGTATTATTTTATTAAGAATTCAAATGATCTTCACAGTCGGACCAATGATATTGTACTAAATGTGTATATGAAAAATATTGTATGTGATTCACAATTCCAATGAAATCGTTGTCTGTCTCTCAAAGAAATGAAAACAAAGCAATGAATGAGATAATCTTGAATCCCATTGATGACCAATGATTAAAAGCTAGACTTCATTTCTGAATACTTATGCGAATTCTATCGCCTTTGGCCCTCCGTTCATTGTCATCGAATACTATAAATACAAATTCGGTAACAAATTGGTCTCAAAACCCAATCTTTAAAAAATGCAATATTACATTCTGTATTTTAGGTTATCCACTCAAATGTACTTTTTGTATCATTATTCTAAACGACTGCTCGTTTTTCACATTCCTTTCTCTTTGTCGACTTGTCCCAAATGTTAACTTGTTTCTCTTCCAGAGCGTTTAGCTTTATTTGTTAGGCATACACACATACAAAACAACATGGAGCAACTTTTTTGCTTTCATCATCTTTTAAAACATCAAATCTTGACATGTTGACCTTTTTGTATAATTGTAGATTGCCTATGTGTCTAAGGGTGGAGTGAAATTCATGTGTGGAGAGAAATTCATTCGAAACGAATGCTTCGGGATGTCCGATTTGGGCTAAATATACACCGTTTTGTTGTATGATTTGTTGCCATTTTAAAGGTAACTTCATAATGCCTCTCTCATAGAAGTCCTGCATTCTATTTGCAAAAAAAAATCTCTAGTAGTCGATTTTCACAATCTTCCCTAGATACCAATTTTTTATCATTAAAGAAATTTTACAATGCAAGAAATATGATAATCGCTTGGTGCCAAGTCCGGACTGTATGGCGGATGCATTAAAATTTCCCAACCAAGCTTCCGAAGTTTCTGGCGAGTCACTGTAGATGTGTGGCATAGCGTTGTCCTGGTGGAACACGACACCTCTCCTGTTGGTCAATTCTGGCCTTTTCTGGTCAATTGCTATCTTCGGTCCAGCTGTTGACAGTAGAAATCAGAATATGGATGCAAGTCATTCCCTTCCAGTCCCACCAAATGCATAACAGAACCTTCCTGACCGTTAGTCCTGGTTTCGCCACCGTTTAAGTTGTTTCACCGCTCTTTGACCAAGATCGACAACAACTACTAACATGCCGATCATTTCTCCGATTTTATCGACATTTTCAACGACCGGCCTAATGTATATTTTATAAAAATCTCGATTTTGTAAAATAAAAATGTCTTAAATTGTATTTAATTGAGTTGTATAAATATATTTTACAAAAACATTTGAGTATAAAAATTATTTTAAAATATACGCATTAAAAAGACAGGTTTATTGAGGATTGCAGATTCCGGAACGTAAAGCGGACACACCTAAAAAGAACCCATTAAGGTATATTATTAAGTAATGTCACTCAATATTTCCTTCCAACTAATGTAAATGTACTTACTTTTACCACATCTTTGAGCACATACTAAACGACCGTTATTGTGATAATTTATATTATCCGAACCACATATTGGATTGTATTCCATAGTGGATGGACAACTCTGTAGACACAACAAATACTGTGGCGATGCGGTAGTTGGTGTATTCGGAGCAACTGTGGTCGATGAAATCCCATTGTTAACGCCAATGTTTCCTTGATTAATGTTATTGCCTATATTTCCTTGATTGTTATTATTCGTTGGAAAGAATGGATTTCGATTATTTCCTATGCCTGGGAATTGTTGCGGGAAAAATTGAGGTCTGGCCAAAGCATGACATTGTAGCAATGACAAAATCACTGTAAAACGAAATAAATTTATAAAATAACAATTAGAGAAATATAATCGCAAACAAATGCTACATGAGATATTCTCTTCAGTAGTTAGAAGTTTGAATTAAACTCATTACTTTTAATTTTTGATGCATACATACTATGTCGATTACAGTTTCCAGATTACTTTATTTACAGTTTCTGAAAACTGTAATATTGTACTCAATATATCATTCCATAATTACTGTAGCACAGTAATTAATATAAACAATCACATATATTTTTATACAGATATTATGTACATAAATGCAGTTTAAATTGTAAATATCAATATATTTACTTCCTATGCTATTATTTATTTATTTTTTTTTGCATTTTTACTCTATCAAATATGTTATTACCAAAACTTATTAATATTTTCATGTTTCACTTGTCCGCAGTTTAATGCTCGTATGGGTCAAACTAGTTCTCCAAACAATGTACTGATGTTACAATATCAAAAATGTGACTAAATGTTTATTTCAATATTGGTTCGACTTCTGAGGTTTTTCAAGTGTGAATAAAGAAGAAACCAATACTCACTAAAATAGTCTGAATTGACATTGATAAGTTCATAAACATCTCTTCTACCAATCTCATATTGAAGCTCGTATATGTGTGCTACTTATCTCATCGAATATCCGAGCAACCTGCGGCCAACTAAAAACCACACATTTTTTAACATACACGTATTTGCATCGGTACTTTTTTATATAAGACAATGGGATTTTTGTTTTTTTTTCGGTTTGAGTTGAAGGTAAAACGAGTAGACAAAATCACAAATCTGGGCTGAGAATGTAGTTCGTATTTTAACAATGACATGCAAGTTAAAAACAGGTATTTTTTGTTTATATTGTTGTCTGGCATTTTCGTATGCAAGGTAGTGTTATTTTACATTTATTTAAAAATTAATTTCCCAAATCCAATAAGTGAAACCCAAAAATTATAAAAAATATGTTTTTTGAAATCCCACACTTACACGAATAAATACGTGGTGAAATTTGAAATTTTTTAAATTGCATTTTTTAATCAAATTTAACATACAACAATATCAAAACAAAATGTTGTCGGCGTTATTACTTTGTATTCATATGAAATATTCGGAACTTTAGAATATTGATTTAGATTATTACCGCAATCAATATGACATATTTATACAAAATAAACGGGCCAACTGAACTGTTTTTATACTTCTAAAATGAGTTGAAATTTCCAATTTAAATATAAATTCAAAAACACTCAGTGCTCTCCTAAATAAAATCTGTACAACAAACACCAATTGACTCCTCCTGGAGACAAATCAAGCGTTGTGTATACAGTATTTCCCGGAAATAAGCATCACTCGCTTAGTAGCACCGACACTTGTGCAAATGTTATTAATGATTCAAAATACATGGCATTAAAGGCTGTAAAAAAATTTCACAATTAAATATAAGATTCATCATTATAAAGCGGCTTAAATGTAAAAGGGAGGGATACTAAACTACTAAAAAAATTATTTTACCAATTTAAAAACAGTAACAAATTATTACACAGTAACAAAAATTACACAAAAAAAGGTTTTGATTAATTGGATGACTACTCCGTAGGTACCAATAGAAAGAAGTGTTTTTTTTTTAGTTTTTTAAATGAATTGATTTTCTTTTTGAAACCTAAAACATATCTTGTATTGAGCCAGTGAGCGGAGAAGTATTGTCGGAAGGGGCTGACCACACAACTACCAGTGAACATTAACATTATATCCCGAATCGCTATGTATTGTTTACATAGCACAACCAAAAGTTAGCTAAAACAAGACCAGTGGTCATAAGTCAGATTAAAATTCAACAAATAAAGATCTTGAGCAGAAACGTTCACGGATTATTTAAGGAACATTCATTGCAAATATTCATGCAGAAAAGCGCAAGGAATACAAAAAGAGAGAGAAATATAAATACAGTAACATAATAGAAAAACAAAACTAAACCAAATGTTGTTATCGCGTACAAAAACATTTTAATCTATCATTGTGTATGTTATCAACTAGAATAGACTCTTACCAATAAAATGAAAAATGCAAATCAAAAGTATTTTCAAATAAAATGTCTTCAATGCAAATTTTATTGGTTCGTTATTATTAAAATAATAAATTAATTACAATTTGATTAATATCACGACTCAATTTTATTCCAAATTGTACTTCTTAGAAAAGTTGTAATTTATGCATAAATTACTTTACATTCTAAATAACAGCACGGCAATGCTTTTAAAATGAAGCATTAACATACGATGTAAAATAATAATTTTTATTTAATAAACATGAAATAAAAGTAATGTATGTTATTCAACGTAACTATTTTTTATATCCGCAAGTACATTCAATACTAAAAATTTATTTATATACACATATGCATATATGAAAGAAATATATAACTCATAAATTTGGCTATATTAAGCTTATGCGTTTCTATTGTATGAAATAAATGAAATGAAATATTTTTCTTGTCCATACGAATGAAATGAAAATAATTAATCTTCATTCACAGCATAAACTATTTCACTCTTCTTCTGTGTTGTTACACGCCGCTTTCTATTAGTCTTTTTCTTTGAGGATCCCTCTGATGTAAGTATGGAATTGTTTTGAACGCCATTGGCAGTGGTGTTTAGTACATTTTTATCACGAAGCTTCGAAGATTCCTTGCTATTGAGACGCCTTTGAGTTTTGTCAGGCGAAATGATGAATGCACACTTCTTGTTGTCCCGCAAAACTACTCGTATATCAACCGTGGAAAATATTTGCAATTTCACTGGAGGCAACTGGGAGTTTTTCTCTGAAACCAGCACATATTTTGGTGCATGTGTAGCGTCTATTATAACTTTCTGTTGTTTGTAATTAATGGTGAAAGTATGACCCGTTTCAATACTAACAACATTTAACATATGTTTAAATATATCTGTGACAGCAGCCTTGAGCGTTATGGATTCTTTCGAACGTATATAGCGATGGAAAAACAGATCAATCGATTCGTCGCCTGCATTTTTGGCATTGAATTTCTGTTCATTGCAAATTTTGGTCAACTCGTGCAGCTCTTCCGCCGTTCGCTTTGGCGGTGGGCAGTAATTCAATGATGCAGCAAGTGTTCTAACGTTACATTAATAATCATTACTTGTACAAATTCAAATAAAAAAGAAAAACAAAATACCTGTGAACTAAAATATCAGGATAACGTCTAATCGGACTGGTGAAATGGGTGTATATTGGTATAGACAAGGCATAATGCCAGAAATCAGCCTCAGCTGATTTACCTTCACTACAATAGTACCTGTAAAAGTACGTAGAAATCTTTATTAAAATTAATTGTACCAATTTTTATTGTTATTCCAAATACATACCGAGCCCGAGCCATTGGTTTCGTTAAAAACGTATTAAGACAGGCTTCAATTGCTGTTGGATCTTCACTAGTCTGACTAAGTCGTTTCATACTTTCATATACAGTCTTTGACGTACTAATGTCAAACTCCAAATCCAAATTTTCCAATCGATCTTTGAGAGCGCGCATAGATTTTTGCAGAGGGGGCGCGTGACTACGCAAAATAGCGGCATTAGGAAAATGCTCATGGGTGAATTTTGCCACAGCTTGGTTTGCGAGAAGCATAAACTCTTCAATTAAATAATTGGCCTCTTTGCGCCCTTCAATTTCATACGAAAGTGGTTCGCCAGTTATAGGATCTAGGTTGAATCTCAACTTTGGATTATTTATTGACAAAGCACCTGATTCGTAACGCTTCGTTTTCAAATGTTGCGATATAGAGTGCAATAACAATATGCGCCATTTTATGTCGTTTGTTGTAAAACCGTTGAATATATCCGGTAGGTCACTGTTGGTGAACTCCTCATCAGGATTATCTATTATCATCTGGGCGTGTTCGTAGGCAAATTGTGAGCATGAATTGATAACCGTTCGCGTAAACCTAGGTTCGGATAACGTTTGATGTGCTACATTCCAATGCCAAAAGACCGAAAAAGCAAATTTATCTTCTCCTGGCAAAAGAGAACAACGGAAACAAAGCGATGTTGGCAACATATGAATTACTTCATTAACTAAGTATATAGAGGTGGCCCTTTCTTTGACCAAATTGTCTAGTTCCGACCCTTCTTCAAGATAATGCGAAACATCCGAAATGTGAACACCGATTTCATATTCTTCTTCGGATATTTTCTCCACAGACATAGCGTCGTCCAAGTCTCTTGCAGTTAAGGGATCTATTGTAAATACACACTTTTTGCGCAAGTCTTCCCTATACTTCAAATCCTCTTCGGTGATCGGTGGCATAGGTCCATCATACATGTCATAGAACTTCTGATCGTATGGTTTCAAGTTTTTTAGGCCATTGTGAAGCAAAATTGCTTTTATTTCCGCTTCCAAGTTTCCAACTTTTCCCACAGGTTGCAGTAATTCTCCTATACAATTACCATTAATGTCAGTTTCCAATATAAGGGCTAAGAAAAGCATTCCAACTACGTCATCTTGGCTAGCAGCATCTACATGATCTTGACAAGAATCAGCGGGTATATAGACCATAGGAATTCTCATGTCATGAGGCTTCAGTTTATAATACACTTTTGAATTTAAAGTTGTGGTTTTTATGAAATTTATGGAACCAACAACTTCTCGCAACTCCGTTTGTTTTACTATCGATATAACAAATGCTTTTCGGCAATTGTCAGGTAAGATTGCAGTTGCATTATCTTCTTCGACGTCCGTATCGGGAGAAGAGTCACATTCGGCAAGAGGGTCTTCATCTTCAGTCAAGCAAATTGAGTTGTCTTTGCCACCCATTATATTTACAGATTCTGTTCTCGTCCGACCATTTTCCACACATCCAAATTTCGCGAGATTAGATTTGGTATTGAAGACAAAGGCTCTAACTATATCTCCATCAAATGCGAAATGTCTCGCAGCAGGCACCGTAACAATGGCATCTCTTTCTACTGTTTCCCTGTCATTGCTCATTGAAATGAACGCTTGTCTATTGTTTTTTCGGTTAACTCGTATTTCGCCTTCTATTATACTTCCGAATCCCATCTGAACAAGCAAATGGCTAAAGTTTTCCAGATCATCAAGGTTAGCCGATGTACAAACTACTTTAGTGGCGTTTTTGTCTTCTCCAGTAAATTCCGATAGAGAAGAGTTTATGTAATTTAAGAACACTTCCCTAGGACTTGATACTTCACATTTCTTAGATTTTTGTTCTTGTTTTTCTTTTTTACGACTCGTCGAATTTTCAGCTCTTTCATTGGTACAAGGTTGTTCTTCATTATTTTTTTTCACTGGTCTCTCGTCTATCTTTTCGCAATTCATACTAGACCGATTTGTCGATTTTACTGACATTGATGGACGATTATTGTTTCCAATAGTGGCGAACAAGGGAAATTCTTTTAAAACATCAATATCTCCAGCTAATTTTTTAACTTTCTTCTGCAAATTGTTATCATTAACTGTAAGATTGGTTATTAATAGCTGCAATCCTTCGACCAAGCTTTTCAAATCTGTCTTAGAGTGTCTATCCAGATAATCCGGAGTAAATATCGGTGTAGAATCATTCGATTCTACAATATTTGTTGTTGCCGTTTTCTTTTTTTGAATTTTATTTCCTACTGTCGGTGTTTTAACCATCACTTTGGGCACAGCTCCATTGGAATGGGGCACATGTTTGGATGTATTGTTGCAGGTTTGTTGTGAAGAGGATTTAGTTTCAATAGTACATGTATTGTGACTTTTACTCTCCGAAACCGAAGCAGCAACCTTCGTAGTTTTCATCGCTTTCAAAACTTGTCTGGAAATGCTATCGCTATTGCCAGCCACAGAGCCATCATTTACTTTATTTTGCAAGTTTAGTCGTTTCTCTTTTAACTTACTTAAAATGTTGGACGACTTTTCATGTATATTTTGTAAAAGCTCTTCCGTAGCACCTTGTGGCATTTGGGCAGCAGAAGCCACGGCTTGGCAGTGACCAAACTGTTGTTTATCCTCTTTGTTTATAAACTTCCCGTCGTCATTGTGTTTCTGTTCGTCACATTCCATTTTGATTTGGTTTATTGGTTGTTGATATTTTCCAACAATTCAATTTATAAAAATTATATTTCTTATAGGCTTAAAACTGACCGTAATATTTGCAATATTGAAATAAAATAAATTTAGCAAAATTATGAAATTAAATGAAATAGCACAAGGCAGGGATGGAAAATTCAGTACAATAGTACTTTTTTCAGTACCTTTTTACCCAAAAAAGTACCTGCTAACGAATGGGAGGAGAAGACAAAATGGCCGATAAAGACGAACTCAAAATAGTATAACCGAAAGTTTACGAATGAGGTTTAGGCAAATTATGATTAGGGATAAGTAGGTAGGTGCATCTGTAGTCGATGTCAACAAAACACTGCTGTAGGGGTTTGATATGTCAAAAATATTATCCATAAACTATCTTTTTTAAACAACTAAATACAGAACTACTGAGAAATGTAAAGTATAGTTCAAGGTAGATATACAAGGTAGCCGCATCAGCGAATTTTTACAACAAACATCGGTTGTTGTATTTTGATATGTCGAAAATATTTTGCCAAAGCAAGCAGATTGACATGATTTTTTTACACAAATTCTTGTAGAAAATGTTAACAAAAGTATTGTCAAACAAGCTCTTCGAAATTCGGAGATTTTTATTTATAATTTTGTTTTTTTTTTTAATTTTTTGGTTCAAAATTAGCTCTGTCTGTTTACTCGATATTTAGTAACAATTAAATGTTATTAAATGTTGTCTGTTTACACAAAAATCCAGTAAAATAGAGTCAAGTGAGAGAGCAAGTTTGACAGTTGAACAACAACAAACTTACTGGAGTTTACTGAAAGAATTTTATTCAGTAAGATTTTGCAAACTCAGCCATCTTTGGATCACAAACATTATTCAAAACATTTTTTTAATTTGCAAAGTTCAATTTGAAGTTAAGTTTGCATAAAAATTACAGAAAATGGAAGAAAATTCGTAAGTATTGCAAAGTTTCATTAAATTAGAAACTAATTCCTTATATATTTTTAGGCAAGTTCCAGATAGAGGGCAATGTATTGATGCAGGAAACTTAAATGTTTCCGGGGAAAATACCAAATCAATTTGTCTTTTATTATTCATTTTATTTTTATTATTAAATGCAATACAAATATTTGTGTACGTCCATTGATTGTTGTTTATTTTGGCGCAAATCAAATGTTTTCTTGAATCAGCTGTTTATTTGCTAAATCTTACTAAATGTTGTCTGTTTACTTTTTTCAGTATTATCGCAAAAGAGAGTAAAATCGACTTTCTCTCTGAACTAGAACTTACTGAATAAATGTTTCTGGAAAAGTAACCAGACACACCTATTACAACAACATTTTTGACATTTATTTGCACCAACAGCTGGGCCCATGCGGCTACCTTCTTTAATATACCGTGGTATAGTTCATGATGTAATAATAAGGTGATGTATCAAAACAGAAACCTTTTTTTGTCTCGATTATCTGTCAAATTCATCTACCTATTCATTGTGCCATGGTCATGGTACAATTATAAAAGGTAACAGCAAATCCCAGCTGATTTGATTCTAACGTTATACTAGTGTCAATATGAATTTGACAAATTATGTTTTTAAAAATCACCCCACAGGTAAATTGGGAACGGATGCAATTTGAAATTGTTCTTTATTAAATGTGCTTCCGTATTCAATTTACTCCATCTGCCTGCTGGGAAAGTTTGAGAAAGCAAATCTTTCTTCAAGGAATAACTCGCTATTCCCAGCATTTTCATATATGTTACACATATATATGGCAATGGCTCAATTACAGGAAAGGTGTGGAAGCGATAGAAATATAAATTTGATAGATTTTCATTCATGTTTTCCAATTTTTATTTTGAGGATTCGAAAATATTTCATTTTCAAAATAAAAATAATTTGATGACAATTTGTTTGTTTGTTTACATTTTTCTGTCAAATGAGTTGACACTAGTAGAACTTACAACAACAAATTTACATGTGGTTGTTGTATCGTTTTTTGTACAACAACACTTGCTGTTACCTTCTATTATTATACCATGTGCCATGGTATAGCTCATGGCACAATTAATAGGTAGTCCATTTAGCGCAGCTGATGTCTCGATTAACTGTCAAAGTGCTTACTTGTAGTCGATGTGCAATGTTGCCAACCATGTGAAATATTATATGGAAAAATTTGACAGATGGTCGAGACAAAAACAAAGGGTTTTGTTGTGATACATCACCTTATTATTGCATCATGTTATAGTTCAACAAAAAGTCCGAAACAATCAGCTGTTTAATGTAGCAGCATATTAATGTACCTACAAAATGGCTTAAATATCGATGTGGTAAGGAGGTATATACGTGTTTATATTAACGAAGACCACTCAATAACTCAACCACTGGATTTATTTATTTTTTCCTTAAATACTGAAGGCAGTTCCTCCTCCAGCTAGTTAACTTTCTATTAAAATAGAAGGTATAGGACCATACGCCATACGTAACGACGTTTTCTTATATTTTTAGTTTGGTTCGATAGATAAAACACGTGGCAAGTTAAGCGAAAACTTAACACAGCGCCATTTTGAAATTTCTTAAGCCCGTAGACGTGATTATCTCCTTAAATGCGTCTTTCTTGTGAGCCGTCCGAAGACGAACTGAACCACGGGATTTATGAATAAGATTAAAATAAAGTACATATCATGGAATTGACATTTGTAATCGAGTGGATTTAGTAGTCTAAACGGACTCTTAAACGATTAGTGCTTTTTTGAAGGCTAAACAAACTTTATGAGGATTTATTTGACAAATATACAATGGAATTAACACTTTAAACCCACTATGTTCACTAAATCCGGTATATTGTAAACTTATCAATAAACCTGTTCACAAATCCAGTAGATTATATTTGACATATACGCTATGGAATTGGCATTTGAGATTACTTTCATTGAGTGGATTTTTATGAGTTTTTCTCATGCAATTGGAAACGGTTTAAATATAGGAAATATAGCGAAGTGAGATGATTATAATTATTCTTAAATTTGAAAAATTTACTCTCAAAATAAATACAATTTGTTGAGATTTCGTATTTTTGTTTAAATTATTCGAAAGTTAAAATGACACTAAATACAATGACAATTTTCTCTGTGGCTGTTGTTAAGTTGTGATTGAAGTTTCGCAGCCTCCTTCTATAATTGTACCAAGGACGTATTACGACATTTAGTAAGTACAGGAGATATCTACATATATCTTGTTTTTAAATTAGAACTGAAACTAAAATCGCCATTTATTTTTGTATGGTGCTGGAACAAACATCTAGTAAAAAATATCAAAATTGAATGGCAATACTTCTACCAGGTTCTGGAACAGAACTAATGTTTTGTTTACCATACATGTCATTGGTTCATTACTCAAGCTGATTAGTCGATCTACATATCCCTCTTGTCGTCGTCAAACAAAACACGCGCGCAATTTTTTTATTTCTTGTTTCAATTAAGTGAAAGAAATTCTTATTGTCGTCTACATATTTGAGAATTATGCTATTCTCCAGCATTTGATCAAGTAATATATAATACATTTGAAGATTGAAGCATGACCGATTTGAATACACATTCTATTGAAAACGAAACCAATTCATCTAGTATACCAACACCTTGCTCAACTGCGGACAATGAAACCAGTGAACGCGGCATTGTTCCACTACCTCCGGCTCATTATCCTCGTCTAGATTCAAAGATAATATTGCAGAATATGGAAGAAGTACTTCAAACTGTGAAGAAGCAACACAAGGAAAAACATCGACGCAAAAAAGAACTCAAAAAATTAGCAATGATAGAAGCAGCGTCAGCTGGCACTTCGAGTAAGAAGATTGATGATGAACTAGATGAGCGCGATCAAAGATCGAGCAGCAATGTGGAAAGGAAAAGCAAACATCGTGACAAGGAGAAACGTCCCACAAAAAAGCGACCCTTGCAAGAAAAATCCACGGTAGAGAATGGGAAAGTATTACCAGAAAGCCCAATAAAGTCGGGAACCATTCTGCAGCATTTTCCACGTACACCGAAAAAGGAAAAAGTTGAAGAAAGCTTGACTTTAGGAATGGAAACAACTCTAGAGATTGACGTCGATGCTGACCACGAGAATGGAAATAAAGTTGAGAGGGCTTCAGAAAAGCCATCAAAAGTCACTAATGCCTTTGAAGTTATGATGAATGCGCGTAACAAGACAATAGGGTCGAATACTCCTGGTAAGGACTCACCTTCGCCAGTGGCAGACAAAAACACTAACGAAGTAATTGTCAAAAGAAGGCTAAAACTTCAGGAATGGGCCGAGCAGAAAGGAGGAGCCAAAAGAAAACTTGATGAGGAAGCTAGAGCAGCTTATGTGGAAGATCAATTAGAACAAAGAGCTAAGCGGTAAGCGATTGAAATAGCTACACCTTAAATATGTAAATCTAAGCTATTAATCCACTACAGGTTTAAAGAGATGCTAGTGAATGGCAGCAGTCCGAAGGTAAAAAATCAAAAACAAGAATCAGCAGAAAAGGCAAAACCAAAAAGGACTGGCCGGAAGCCAAAGGACGAGGAACGAGCAGTGGAAACGAAGAAGCGAACATCACGTACTCGACGTCTAAGTTCAATCGATTCTGTGGATTCCGTTGAACTTTCTAAGCAGCCCGTTGACGCAGAAACGGAAGAGTTTTTGGCAAAATTGAATTCACCAACCAAAAAACGTGACAGCCTGCTTGGATATTTCCAGAAAAAAGAGTCGCCAAAAGAAATGGCTGAAAGGCAACTAACAAAATCACAAAGAAACCAAGAAATTCCTATTGGCACAAAGGAAATGTCAAGCAGGTGCGAAAATACAAAAACACCAGTATCAAATTCGGATTGTCTGATCCAAGAAATAGGCACACCCAGTGGAAGGCCAAGACGTTCCTGTACTGGAAAAGCACGTTATGATTTCGATTTAGAAGAAAGTCCATCTAAAGCTACGAGAAACACACCAGCGCGTAAGAGCGGAAGTCGAAGTTGTCAGCAATCATCCGCTAAAACGAAGCCTGAAGAAGATAATTGCGACGTCGTTATTGTGTTGGATGATAGTTCAAATTTGAGTGCAACTATGGGCAATATTACACCACAAGGAACACCTAAGAAATTAGCCCCATTGTTTGTGCGTTCTGTTCCAAAACCTAGTCCTGATCCAGAATTTTTAAAAGCACGAAAAGCCTTTCTCCTCTCTGGTGTACCCGAAAAGTTACGCATTGAACAAGAAAAACAGAAACAGCAGGAACAATGTTACGAAGAATCTATTGAAATATTTCCTCAAATATCACATATTAAACAACTAACTGAGACTGAATTGGCCATTGAAAAACAAAGTTTTAGCTGTACATATACAATACATCCTGAGGAAATTTATTTGCAATTACCTTCGCCGCCGCCAACACGCAGAGGAAAAGGGAAATCATCTAAACGCCTTTCCCAAACAGGAACTTTTTCGGATTGCACACCGTCGGACTTCCAGGTAAGTTATATATTGAATTTACTTTTATAATTAATACAAATTATCTACTATCTGCACGGATGTGATTTTTAGCAATCCTCTAAGACTCTTTTATTTTTGGTCATTAGGGTAAATACATAGTTTGTTGTACATAACATAAAGTACGAAGTTATGTTTTTAATTTTGAAATAGCCTAAAATTAGTGTTTGTGTTGATATGCAATTTAGTTCATTACCATAGAAAATTAATTCCGTAAGGATTAGTATATAAATTACTTCAGCCGGTTTATATTGTCTGTCGGGTATCCGTTAAAAGTAAAGTGTGAATTGAGAGAAATATTTTGAAATACGGAGTATTGAAAAATTTTTAGGCTTGAATCTAATTTAAGGCAATGCGTACTAAAATACCCACCTTCTCACCTTTATAGGGTTTGCTGAATGTCCGCATTACCCAAATACGCAAGGACCTTATTTACTGAGCTTGAAGAAAAGTAATCACTTTTAATCTCATAAATAACATATTGAGTACTTATTACTGAAGTTCCATGTAAAAATTTTGTACAAATTGTTACAAAATATCGAGTACGCAGACAGACTTACTGTAAATTCAAAATCGTAACCATCCAATTATTATCTCCCAAACGAGGAAAGGCTCAAAAAATAGATTCAATTTTACTATATTTATATTTGTAATTTTATGCCTAGAAGCAATGTATTGATAGGTTCATTAGAATATAAAGGTCTGAATGACCTATATAATACGCTTAAATATAGAACAATCGAGATGACATTTTGATCATGATCTGCATTTATCAACACAAGAAGTCCAGTGAGAGTTTTTGAGTATGCAGGCAGGCCCGACATCTATACTATTTTGTTTATTGGGTTTATTGTAATAAATAACGCTTTGATAATTTATACCAGATTAACAGACGTATACAAAATTCGTTTAAAATCGAAAATATGTTACTGCCCACATTGGCCAACAAGAGAGCCATAATTAAGAACTGGAAAACTGAATTTGAACGATTTCCTACATTTAAATGCTACAATCAGATGCGAGAAAAATATCGCTACTTTAGTGCTATAGATTCAGCACAGGATACGGAGCAAGTTTCGGATTCTTTGGTGGTAACAAGACGAACACGGCGTTCTATGGAACAACAACGTAAAAACGAACAAGATAATCCAGATGAGGAATACAAGCCACCACCTGCTGCCCCAAATGGAGAGTTGCTGTTTAGCGAAAAATACAAACCTTTGTTGTTCGAACAGGTTCTGGTTAATTTAAACCCTGTAACACAATTGAGAGATTTTCTCTCAAATTGGTCGAGTGGTTCCTCTTCCAGCAGTGCAAAAAATTCTCAAAACTTCGACGACAGCATGGACTTTAATGATTCTTCCTGTAGTAATCAGGGCGCTTCTTGTAATACAGTAGTGCTTTTGGGACCAGTATCGTCGGGAAAAACCAATGCTGTATTTGCTTTAGCTAATGATATGAATTTCAATGTTTTGGAAATTAATGCTGGAATGAAAAGGACAGGAAAAAAATTGATCCAAGAATTGCAGGAAGCAACCCAATCACATCAAATACGTAAAGATGCTGCAGGATCGGGTTCATCACAAAAGAAAAATCTACTTAAAAAATCACTCAACGGTCTAAAGACGCAAATGATGCGACAAAACTCAAATAATGTTGATTCGACCGGTAGTGATTCTAGTAATAGCGAATTGTCACAGTCGACTCGTAAGTGTCTAATACTAATAGAAGATGCTGACATTGTATTTGATCAAACCGACGCCGGCTTCACCGATGCTATTTATACATTAGCAGCTAGTTCAAAACGGCCGGTTATTGTAGTTGCATCTAATCCAAATTGTGCTCACTTACAGCGTTTAATGGCACAAAATACAATACATTTTTCTTCGCCTAATGTGCTAAATATTTCAAAGTTCTTGGCGGTATTATCGCTTATCGAAAATTGTCCAGTGCTCTTGGATGACATTATATCCCTGTACCTATACAACAACCGGGATTTAAGAAAAACGCTCTTGGAACTCCAATTTTTCATACAGAGCGGAGGTGATCGACACAAACAGTTAAATAAAGCAGGAGACCAAAATAAATCTGCTGAAAGCAAAGATAACAATAGCAGCTACTTTGCATCACCCCGTAAACGTCAATTTTCTGTAGAACAAGAACAGACAGATAGCCAAGAGAATACTCTGCAAGTAGGCACCAAAATACCAACAAAAGATAAATCGACGAATAAGGGAGTTTATATGCATCGTTCGCTGTTTGAGTTCTTTACCGTCTGTCAAAATTCAAAATTCCGAGTACCATTTCCAGTCGACTTTCGGACATTTAGCATTAATTTGAATGACATTTTTGGGGTGTCTCGCAAGTTATTAGAAAGCAGTGAGTCAAAGCAACCGGAAGTTTTGTCGAAGAGCACTACTACTTCAAAGCGCAAATCTAAATCTCCAAAAAAACAGTGGATTAAAAATCACACTTCCAGCCCCTTGGATAATTTGTGTTTTTTCTATGAAAATTTATCTGTTGCTTCTATGTTGGACAATGAAACAGAACAACATTCTATGTCGTCTGTTATGGACCGTCTGAATCCCAATTTATCTGAAAGTATTTCTCACAACTTACTCGAAAGAGCAATTGACATCAATCTGGAAGCCGATGTGTGTCCCTACAATCTGTTTGATACACCAAAAACTATGTAAGTTTCCTTCAATATAAACATGGTTGTTACCTACAAATTAAATCATTAAATTAAATTACAGAATATCACTGTGCAACGAAATGGGTTCAACGCAACTTCGATCAAAACGAGTACGCAATTTGGATTATGAGCCCACTTTAAGGAACATATGTCGAAGTGAAAAAGTACGTTCAACCCTAGAGAGGCGTTCGACACGATTTTATCATTACTTAAGAACATATGCTGTAAACGTGTGCAATTTCTCAACAGCAAATTTTGATCAAGCGTGCGATGTTTTCCAAGCAGCATCGGAAGTTGAGATTGAACAAGCGAGCGGAACAACATAATAGTGGTAAAATTATATGTATGCTAATAAGTAAGGTAGTGCCTAACATGTATTTTTTTATTTATAATGTATATATTAAAGTATTTCACATTTCTTAAAAAAACATTGTTTCTAAACATTTTCAAAAAATATATATATCTACGCTGATTGTGACCAATTTTCAACGTTATACGTAAGTTAACTCATTAAATAATATAGCAATTTGTAGGTCTATTGCCTTATTCCTTGTTTAAATTAAAATAAAAATACATTAATACTAACTAAGTGCGATTCTTTTTAAAAAGAGAAAACAATCTATTTTGTTTCTTTTCCCGTCGGCAGCATTCTTGCTCTTGAGTTTTTGTGTCTCTTGAAGGCCCACATTTTTGTTGACACTGTAATGATAACAAAGGAATAAATCATACATACATATTTTTTTTCAATATTTTCTTCGAAAGATAGTTATCAACAAAAACGGTCGCTGATTGGAAGTGTGTTCAATTCAGAAAATTGCTTCACAATTTATAGCATTATCTTTTACTTACATCGTTATCAACTACACCTATTTTGTACGATTTCATTTGTTGTATGGCATCAATAGAATGTCCCACTTCGTTGAAAGCTTTGGTGGCTTCTTTTCCGGCGTATTCCAAAAGCAATTCCTCCCCACCAGGATGCTACAATAATCGATAGGAGTATGCTAATAATAATTCTTCAACGACGAAATATTTAAACGTACTTCTTTTACAAATTTTGTAACATCGTAAACGTCACCTTTAATAATTATCCACACAGGTTTTCCATCTTCACCATTATTTATCGATATATCACATAAAGAATATTTATCTATCATATTGTGTTTGTATTTCAGTATTCACGACCACTTGGTTTTTACCCGTTGGCGTTGTAGAGACAAATAATTGAAGAGACATTAGAAAATAGGGTTTTATATTTGCATTTTTTTAAAGATAACACACATTTTTGTTCGTTGGCATGTTCACTGTTGTTATCAGCGAATTATGTTTTTTTATTTCATAAAATTGCCCATGTGATGGAAGTATGTTAAATTTGTCGTTCCATTTGTAACTCATTTAATAGATCTTTATATATGAAAAACTTACACTTTTTTTAATATAGCTCCCCTCGTACCTACTACAGAACATATAAAATAATTATTCAACATTTTTTCATGTTTTTTATTCTATTGTGCGATATAATATATAAAAAACTATCATAAAAATACATCTGTAGGCATATGCTGTAACTTACATTCAACTTTTTTAAGCAACTCTGCTGCTGCTCTCTTCCATTCTCTTTTGAATTTCTTCCCCCTTGTCACTTTGTATACCTCTCACTTCTAAGAACTTAGCAGAGTTGCTTACGAAAGTTGCATGTCTAAACCCAGCCTTTGTAACAATTTAATTTGTTTGTTGTTACAATAACAACAACATTTTAACAATATCGATATTTTAGATCATAAGCTAAAAAAGCCAAAAAATTTTACATTACAATATACTAACTAACAATGTTGTAATATACAATAAAGAATTGAAAAAAAAAAACTTATATATAATTATAAAAATTTTAATGCAATTTCCCTATAACATTGGTTCCCCACGAAGTAAAATTAACAAAATAATATTAAAAAAATAAAAAAAGTACCAAATATTTTATGAGAGCACTACTAAAAGAGCAGAGTCTAACCAATCACATTTGGCTCAGCGCAAATTCAGTATATCTGTTAATAAATATATGCACAGGATTGGAGAAGGTACGTTGAAGCAAGGGAAGTTGGTTCCAAATTCGTGCCACCCAAACAACAAATGATCGTTCAAGAACAAATGATCGTTGTTTATAATCTACTTGAAAGAACTGTTTAAAAACTGGTGATCTGCAGCTATTATCAGCTATCAAATAGGTTGATACACGGAAATAGCATTCGAGTTGAGTTATGCCTGCCTTGTTTTTCAAGTTAATTGTTTGTCACCTATATTAAAAATATTTAGTGTTTCGTACATAACATACTTCTCTGACATTCTACTTCAGCATTTCAAATAGTTATATTGCACATTTCCTAATATTTATTCGGTTCCCATACTGCTGTATCTACTGTTTTTAAAAATGTATTCTATAACATAAAAGAAAAATTGTTATCGTTTGTACTGTACTGTAGAATCTTGCTGGTTATTGATCGTTTTTAGAAAATAATTGTATTTCTGAGATTTATATATATATATATTTTTTTAATTATACTCTCCATGTTTTGATTGTAGGGTAGATCTGAATTATTCTTTATTATGTATTTATAGAAAGATAGTTTTGGATGATATTTTAATTATATTTGCTTGCAAACATTTTAATATCAATTAACCTTATGCTTTAAGGTAAGAATACTCCTATTTAGATTTACAAGTTTTCAAAATGTGGGGGAGGTACTAGAAGGAGTGGACCGATATAAATATATGTTATATAAGAGAAATTTAGCATTATGTGAATGTTCAAAGATATTTAAAATACATTTTGTTAAATGTAAACAATGCAGCATAGATGGACTAATCGATGAATATAAAAAGAACGGAACCAGGGTGACACAGGAATAAAACTCATGCCATATACTGTCAAGAAAAAACACAATACATATTGAAAATCGTATTCTTAGAACAAAAATGTTTTTAATTAATGATTTAACTGATCACTTCAAATTTCATATTTTGTTCTGTCTGCATATATAAGTATATATGCGAACCTATCTATCGATAAAACACTACGTGAGACTCTGCATTTAAACTTTAATATTTCATTTTAATACGATTGTACGATATTTTCAGATAGCACCATATTATAGAATGGAAATAGTAAGCCAATGACGCTTTGGGAACATATATATCATTCTACCTATACATGAGTCAACGTTTGCAATTATATTTCAAATTAATGTTTTTCTTTTCAAACACAGATAACGTTTTGTTTATAAACAAAACACAAGTTACTCCAATTATGAACGAATTTCCAACAGTTTTAAATACGCATTTCACCTAAATGTCTCTATTACCCGAAATATTTGCCACAGTGTTTACTTCATTTAACCATTTAATAATTGATTTTAACTTTGATATTGGTGTCTTTGGACTAAATTCATTTCAGACAATTCTGTGGGCATGGTAACTTACGAAGGTAGTAATCCATCTCATCAAAATTTTACACATCGTACTATTATCAAAGACATAAAACCTTAAAGGTGGAATAAAATGTATTTTTGAAAAATAGCCTGTCAAAAAAATTTAGGAGCGCTTACCTAACAAGGAAACACAATTTAAAGGGCAATACGACGAACAAAAATCAGAGAGCTAAAAAAAAAAAAAACTATTAAAAAAATTGATGACGAATAAAGGGCAACGACTACATCTTACACATCGTAATATTTATTCTGAACGTAGATTTAGTGTCAATATGTACTAAAGGCTGCATTCCGTTGGGTACATCGTCCACAAATGTTCACATCATAACGACAGATAATGCCGGAGCTAGCTATTTCTTCACCGTCATAAATTTAATTTTAAAATTAAAATGTTTTATTAATAAATTACTATTTTTGAAAAAAATATATCATATTTAACATGAATAAAATAATTTTGTAGAAATACACTGATATAACTGTTGTTCTCTAGCAGTGGTATTGCTATTTTTGGCGTTCTTTTAAAATTACGGTGGCGTCAAATGAGTTTAATAAGGTGCAGAGTAAACAACAAAACCTGGCATATGGACTCGGTCAAAGTCTGTAAAAAATAACATACAAATATCATATTAAAAGAAGAATGTTTATATTCAAAATTGTAAATATTTATTTTGAAATTCACTTATGTACGTTTCAGAAATTATCATCACTTGGAATTGTTCTCTGAGCTCCCTTTCTCTCCTGTACTCTTTCAGCCTTATTCTGGATATTCGCTGGGAGATATCTCGCATGTAAAAAAATTCGCTTTCACATTCTCGCCTTATTCTGAATGAATAGGGAGACACAAAAAATGCGAGTTGCTGATTCGAGTTTTCCAAAATGGTGGTTGAAAAAAGGATTCGTGTTGCCATATTGTAATTTAAGTTGTAATGTGTTGCCCCATTGTAATTTAATTGTGTAATATTTTTCAATATTTTATTTATTGATTTTTTTATTAAAAATGTTTACATTTTATTGTTATTTAAACTTTATAACAATTCAAATGTGCAATATCAAGAATCCGCAGTATAATCCCTTTGTAAAGAAAGAAAAAGAAAATAATTAAAGTTTGAAAATATTGCAACATGCACAATATGGCATGTGAAACAGCTATTCATTGTTTTGATGCAATTCGATGCAACAACTACAATAGATTACAAATAAAAGAACAATTTTTATGATGGCAAAATTTCGGACGGCTCACAAGAAGGACGTGATCTAAAAAGTTTAAAAAAGCATTATACGCCCACGGGCTTAAAAATAGATTTTTACAAAATGGCGGTTGTTAAGCGTTCGCTTAACTAACACGTGTTTTTTTCGAATACGGATAACCTATAAAGTTCGAGCCGTTCAATGGAATCCAAACGGTTGAGGATTTCATTATCATTGGAATTATTAACGATTTGGTCAATTAACCAAGGAAAGCAGTGTTTAAATTGAATGTATTTTGAAGGCAACAAACTACATAATCTGTGGTGGCGCTATTATACTCGATAATCGGGAGGCGGGCCAATTACTTAAATAGGAAAAAAAACAACGAATAATGGGAAGAAATCTGCGATTGAATTAATTAATTCACAGTTTATTATTTCACTACATAATTGTGTGTCTTTTTAATTTAATTTCTATATTTATCTCCCCAAATTCTTAAAGTGGCAGTTATGATTTGCTCCTATTCCTTTATTTCTTCCTTCAAATCATGCACACGATAATTTGGAAAAAAATGTTTTTTGTAGCTTTATTTTTGTTTTCCATAATTTTTAAATTTTTTTTCTTGAGAGACAGATCCTCACCCAAAATGTCTGTATTTCGCCTCCAAAATGCATCAAACTCGACTTCCGTATTACTTTTATACATTCCTTGGCAATATTTGGTTTAGCATTCATCGTTATCAATAGAATTTCCAATAGCATTTTATTTGTTGTTTTTCTGTTAAAAATTTGCATACAATCATTTATAATATTCTAAATCGTCATAGAATTAGTATTGTGTAAATATTTTTCTTTGAATTTATTAGCGAAAATTTTCGCACAAAATTTCATCTCATTCTCCTACACCCTGTAATCCAGAATACCTAATTTTTCCCCAAAGCGGATTTTTTCGCTTTCGAACTTCATTCAGAGAATAGGGTGAAAGCGAGAATGCGAGAATATTCACATGAAAATGTTGTTCAGAATAAGTCGAAGGGGAAGAGCGAGTAAATTCACGTGGACTTGACATCCAGAATTAGGCTGTTTAATTTTGTCAAATTATAAAAACTGCAATTGTGTTTTTTTTTTTGTTTTAACATTTTACTTATATTTTGCTTCTTGTAAGTTTTAATTTAGTATATAAGCAAATAAAAAATTTCTTCTTGTTTCATTTTTTGTTGTTGTGGATGATGTATGTATTACCAATTATGTTTTAATAATAATATTTGTATGGGATGCTTTTATCATAATAATGTAGTTTTGTATATACTACGCTATAGTGAATGTAGAGCTTAGACATAAAATGTATTTTATTTCCTTTTATCTTCTATTATAAACTTCCATTCGTGTTCTCTATGCGGTTTATTTATGGGTTCCTGTACACTAAAGTATAGACCTGTTCACTTTGACAAACGAATATAATATATATTTTTTATGTTTCTTTCCATTTAGTATATAGTAAATGTATTAAGTTAATATACAAAAATGGAAACACTTCAAGTGTCAAGCTTGATCATTTAATTTATAATAGTTATAGTAATCTTACGTTGTATAAATATTTAATTATTCATATTTCATTTGTTTTAGCTAATTGAATCTTCTTCGTAATAATGAAGAGGTGCAAATTTTTTACTTTTTTTTTATTGAGATAGGAATAATGGGGCTAGTGCGAATAATGGGTAATTTTAATAACAATCTTCAGTTGTGTTAAGAGTGGTAATAAAAAATTAGTATTTGTATATTTAAGTTACATACATTTAAAATGTTAACAAAAGAACACACGCATGTATACACATTCAAAAACGGACACGTACATAGTAAAGGCATTCAAAATATCATTCATGTATGGTACTATTATTAAATATACTCGCGCTTATTTCATTATTTCTTTGAGAATTCCTATTTATAAATTTTGAATAGTTTCTTTGACTGCAGTCATAGTATAATAATAGTTATAAATTTTTAACTTGTTCTTGTTCTATGATATATTTTGATTTATTTTTTTTTTTAGTTTTTTTCTTTTAATTAGAACCAGGGTTATATTTCACATTTTACAAAACACACAGAATATAATAACTGTTTAAATGTAGTAAAAGAACAATGTTACAATTAATTCTAAATATTTTTTATTATAAAAAATACTTTGTTGTAGTAATAAATCATTTACTTTTTACAAAATCAAAAATATTCTTGCTTGTTCCAGATTAAAAGTAGAAAACTTGAAATCAGCAATTTCCTTACTTTTTTCTGCTTTTGCACTGATAATAAAATATATTTTAGATTACAAATAATTATGAATGAAAAACAAATATATGTATGTAGATTTCCTTATAATTTTATGAATTATTTCTAAATTTATATAATTTATTTTAAAATGTTTTTATTTAGAATATGAATATAACTAAAATATATTTACACACACAAACTCGTTATTGTTATTTTTGTTTTGTTTTTGAAAATTTCAATTATGCTCTTAAAAAATGTCCGGTTTTGCAGCTGGATAGCGCTAATTAATATGTTCAGGCATTTGTATGTTTGGTCATTTAGATTTTCATAAAAAACCTTTCTCACAATATGCCATTCGTATAGTATTGGTACCCATCGTATAACTTCGTCGAGAGACTTTTTAGTGAATCTTGCACTAATTGCTCAACTTTGCGTTCCATTTCTTGTTCGGTTAGATTCATATGGAAACGTTTTCGGAGATTCTGTACGGTACCGGAACAACCATTTTTGAAGCAAGGCAGTTGGGCATCTGTAATTATAATCAATGTTTTATTATTTTTATTTATTCGCATTCATTTTTTTAAAGTAAAAATTGTAGATTTTTTGTAACTGTATAACTGAGCGGTTTTTTGCCACATTTTATATCGAATGTAGGAAAACATCCAATTCACATGCACATTAAATATCTCTTTACACATCTGTGTGTCCCGCACCGCCTCAATACAATTATGAAAAATGTCGAATGAAATTTGTCATTACGAATATTCTTTTATTATGGGTATACTTACTGCTTCTCATTATTTCTACAAAGTTGATAATACGATCCATATGTTTGCGAGCCGTCATCATGCCCACTAATAACAGCCGGTTAAACTCCCGCCAATGTTCGGTATTTGTTCCGCCCATAACTTCGACAAACTCAGGAGTTAGCTTGAAAGGGGACTGTTCGAAACCTGAGGAAAAATCAAACACATTGATGTCAACAAAATACAGGTTCCTTGATATGAAAGAATAATTAGCATTACCTAAATTTTTAGGAGATATGCTTAGAATAAATCCAAAGTCTATGTGAATAATATGACCGTCAGAGTGTAACAGAATATTGCCATTGTGCCTAAAGAGAAAAAAACATAAGGGATGAAATAACGTTCGGCGTGTAATACAAATGGTTTTACAAACCTATCTTTGACTTGCAACAAATACGAAATCAAGCAATACGCCGCACAGCTTTGAACAAAGTTCTTTTGGGCAATTCGAAAAGCATCACTGTCGGCTGGACCATATTCATCAATGAAATAATCTCTCAATGATTTGTTGGAGTTCTTCTTTATCTGATGCAGTGATACCGTATTCAGAATTGGCTCGATGAGGCCACTGTCATTGGAGAGGCAAACGATTTTATATGGACGTACCCACAGATCAACATGTTCCTCCTGCCATATTATTTTAAACATCTAAATAAAAAAACAATCAAAATATGAAATTACAAGATATCCCTTATAGCGCAAAGTGGTTACATACTTGCAGGAGTTGTGTTGCCATCAGTTCTTGCCTGAGATCGTCACCGCATTTCACAATGGCCGAAAGTAGGCGCCAATTGGACAAGTGACCATATGGTGACGATTCGCGTATTTGTTTCACCTTCTCATCCCATGGTTCCTATGATAAGAAAAAATGTAATTTTAAGAGGATTTTGCTTTAGAAAGTTGGCAATGACTACTGTTCTACCTTAAGTGCGGCTGCGGATGGATCCTCCGGATCGTTGCTAAAAGACTTGGTGTTTTCACAATTTAGATTATTACAGTGGCGGGTGCGGACATCTCCAATGTTGAATAGAACGGGCATACCTAGTACAAAACGCAATGCCATATTAGTTAGTTCGCACTTTATCACTGACGGTTAAAAATAGAATTTACCTTGGTCTCGTGAATCACATGAGTCCAATGACATTTGTGATATGGCATCTCTTTCAGAATTTGCACGCATTTTGCGCATATGCAAGTATTGCGCAGTTATTTCATCGTCCTCCTGTGACCATACATCGTCTTCATTGAGTTGGGGTGGAGACAATAGTGAACCGATTCCACCGCCACTGGTCTGATTCTGTTCCAAAGCCTCGGCTTTGTTATCCGTAGAAGACGATTCAGACAAGGGCTTCTCCTTCTTACGCCGACAACTGTTGTGACTGCTACAACTTGAAGTTCGACTACATGTAGCATGCTGCAGGTGCTGGCTGTGGTTATGTTGACACGATCCACCTCCGCCTGCTACTTCGAGGTGTTCTTCTGATTTTGTATGCCGCAGTGACGGCATCATTTTGGGTATAAGGGAAGATGAGTAAATATCAGGCACTTCCACCACCTCCACATAGATGATGTAGGGCGTCTTATCTTTTGAGTTTAGAACAGCAGTCTTTTCCTCAGTAATACGAACAACATGATGTGGAATGTCTGAGTACAATGGTAACCAAACACGAGCGGGTAAATTCTTGTTTATAAGATTCAAGAACATTCGCAGGGCGGATGTCTTCTCGGCCTTTGAAGGTAGATTGGTTAGGTTTTTGCCAACATTCATGAGAGCCTTCATGAATTCCTTTTGTGGTGCCGTTTTGGGGGCGTTGCAAGAACACACTGTTTTGTGGCCCAAGAGATCATTTACTTGCCCACGGACTGTTTCAAAGCACGTACACCCATTGTCGAATGCCCTGCCAGATGTCAGATCTCCCAAGCATAATTTGGCGGGCGTAGCAGGCAAGGTTTGTGTGGTGTATGGTGGCTGCTGGTATAAGCGATTGGCGATACTAAGACTCGAGGTGTTACGGCGTGAATCTGCGAGCAAAACTGTAGCATCCGATTGGGACCTGTGATGCGTTTTCTTTGCCAATGGTGATACCACGTTGTTGTGGCTAGTGCCACCTTGATCTTTTGTCTCGGTTTTTGTTAGTTGTTTGCGCTCCTTTTTCGAATAGATTTCCTTCATTAAAGCCAATTGAGACTTTCGAGAACCCATGGAATCGTTATGTTGATAATTATAGGCCTCTAATAGCCATAGGCACTTTAGAGAAAAGTCCACGGATTTCCGACATCTGATTGTCAGGTAGGGGTCCAATACTTCGGCCAATTCGTCCATCTGTATATACATGACAATCAGCTGTGGAATGTAGAGATCCACCTCCTGGTCGGGGAAACTGAATATTTTGTTGCCAATGAAACTGAGAACACCGGGCTCCTTCGAGTAGAAGAGATAATGAATGGCAAAGTGAATGTTGAAAACTGGTGATTCAAAAAATCTCAACAGGCCGCTGGGACCTTTTTCAGTCTTTTGTTGATTTGCCGAATCTTGTAAATTGTTAGGACGCTCTTTGATAAAGCATTTAACTACACCTGGTACTTTGAGCTTGTTCAAGGATGATATGGAAGAAGATTTTGATATTGACGAATTGGAAGTGGAGAAGGGGGCGACGGTGGACAAGGCGGATGCGGTGTTAGGTACTTGTAAACTCAACGTCTTCTCAATGCTTTCGGCGGAAGATAAGGAATCCCTATCATTTGATGATTTCTCGCTGTTGCTTGATTGATTCGTGACATGATCAGCAGGACAAGATGCATTTTGTGCTAGTGGTGTCGTTGCCGGGGAGTTGTTAGCCGAAGTGTTGGCAGCCGCAGCTGCTGCTGCAGCCATAGCTGCTTTTTTGCTGGCGTTAGTGGAAAGCAGACCGAAAAATTCTTTTTTCTTTGAAATATCCGTTGGTGACTTAATGTGTTCTGTTTGCGTGGATGAACCTACACTTCCCGAGTCCTCTATAGACTTCTGAGTCTGTTTTGAAGCATTTTTCTTTTCATGATTCTCAATAATGCTCTGCGCCGTGCGGAATATGGCGTTTTTGGTCGCACCAAAGAAATTTTTAAACAGAATATCATTTTTAGATGACTCTACGGGTGTAGAAGGTGTCTTAGAGGAGGCCATTAGGGAGCTGTTAGATGTCTGAGTCGGTGTGGGACAATCGACGGTGTCACTGGCAATTTCTGCTGTGGCATCCGAAGAGATTTTACACTTTTCCAAAGACATAGCTGCCTGCGACATATTCATATCACGATATCGTTGTCGTTCACTAAGCGCTTCTGCATCGGCTTTAGTATCGGGCGGCATGATTTCCGTATTTAATTTGTCATTGATGTTATCCAGCTTTTTGTTGCCCTTGTTTTTCTTTGAGGGCCGTAATGTTCGGCAGTCTGTTTCGAGTGACTGATAGAAGCATAAATCCGTTTGCATCATATTGTATTCTTCGTCCATGGAATTGGTTTCCAGCATGTCTATGCATTCCTCTTCATTGTCCATTTCTCCCGAATCTAATGACTCGTGTGAATGTCGAATACGATTCAACGATATTTGATCAGAATCAGATCCACATATTATTCCTTCAGGGGTGAAAAATAAAAACAATGTTAGTAAACGCCAAACATTTTGAGGGTAAATGCAATGTAAATATACCTGAATCGTCGGAGCCCAGACTTGTGAGATCTTCACGTTTTTTACCACCGTTTGCATTTATTCCGCCCGGCCCATTAATGACAGCTAACACATTGTTAGAACCACTGGTAAAGGACGAGCTTGTCGATGCTGTAGAGGCAGACGAGGCTGCCCGTTGTACGGTTGAAGATGACGATGATGTTGCGGAATCCGATGATTTAGGTCGCAATCGTGCCGTAGGGCAATATGGTTCCACTACAAAGAACACAACAACACAAAAATGCATCAGCAAATTTAAATATTCCAAATTAATTTATATCACAGATGGCTGCTGGCATATGTAAATTAAATACACCACTTCCACAAATACACCTGTCAATTATTCCGTTTTATTCAAACACATACCTATGACACTGCTGTTAATATTATTCTGCTGCGGTGTTACTGCTCCAGCATTTGCGGCAGCGGCCAATGATGCCTGTGTAGCCACCATTGTACTTGTGGGCTCCGTTGTGGACACAATATCCATGGCATTGTCAACACCCGCGCACGCAGCAGAGTGCGGCGCCAGAGCTGTATTTGGTCCTGCTAGAGCATTTGTTGTTGATGACGTCAGTGCGGGTGTTTGTGTTGTTGTCAGCGCCGCTGTTACGTTTGCTGCTGTCGTTACAATTTTCGAGCACATTGTTGACCCCAGTATGGATGGTGTGCAAAAAGTATTCTCACTTTCAGCATTGGGCGAAGAGACTTCAACCTTTTGTTTGTTTCAAACGAAAGGATATGAAACGAGAGAGGGATACATGTGTTAAGAGAATGTCTGTGTGAGTGAATTTGTTTTAAATATTTGTTAAGGACGCTGTTGCTTTTCTATCACGCTGTTATGGTATCTATGTATGTAAATTCCACATAATACAGATCCAATCATTATTGAATTTCAATGAACGTTTCAAACCATTATTTAAGAATAATATATTTACATGATTGAGCGTAATATTTTGAATAATTGTTGTCTGCAAATTTAAATATAGAAATCTCTAGTAAGGGGTAAAGCTTAGTACAACTTTTCCAAAACATGTATGTAGAATTCTTCGACATTAATTTTTCTTTTGGTTTACTCTAATTTTTAAAAACTTCGGAACAAAATATTACGTTATTAGCACATATAATCAAGAAAACTACTGCAGTGTCCTTCTTGAAAATATCAATCGAAATAAATTGAAAGCACAAAAAATTGTATTTGCACTCCGTATGAAAATTTGTTCGCCAAGAGTGCTATCAATAAAGTGTTGAAAATGTAATATTTACCTCGGGTATCCTTTGCAAAGCACTATCCAAGCTGCGATTACGATGATGTTGGGTCAAATTTATGCGGGTATTTGTAACTTGAGAAACTGGTGGTAACAATATTCCCATAGATCTATAAGAGAAATAGAGACAATCAATTATTAAAAATTTTTATTTGAGAGAATTTAGATCTTTCTACGATGTTTAGACTCAAGGTAGTCATTGTTACATGCCAGACAGACATATAATATTACAGAGATTTTCAACATCAAAATTCAGTTTATTTGTAAACAATTTTTCATCTTCGTCTATATATGCATATAATATAAATATATCATCATCAATATTATTACGGAATCACAGATTTCGGTTCTCCAAATGTGTTGTGTAGTTTTTATATTGTGCATATTCCATAGTTGGGCAGACATGCACACCAGCGTTTTGATGGGTTCTCTTTACATTTTTTGATGTTAAAACAAAAATAAACCTTAATGACTTTTTTTCCGAAATTTTTTTTTTTAATGAATTTATTTTTTGAACTTCCTTGGATATTAATTATGCTTTAAAAATATTAAATTTAATAAATTCCGAAGAATAAATCATTTTTTATTTTCCCTTAAACATTTTTTAAGAGAAATGTTGCCCATCATTGGCATATTCCCAGCCACTCGCTGTACCAAACAACAACAACCTTAAATACGTGTTTGTTGTAATAAATTGTGTATTGTATTTAAATTCATTGTACTTAAAGCAAATCAAAAGTATAAAGGAACTGGAATAAAAACGTAGTAAAATCACAATCAGCTGTTTTTAATCAATTCAGCGAATGGCAAAAACTATATTTATTGGTTTATTTTTCACTCACACACACACACATACCCCCTTACATTCTATAACCTTTTCATTATTAATTTTTACACGTTATAAATTATTTGGAAATATGCAACTGTATCGAATAAATATAAATGGGAATTTTAATCTTCACAAATATTCAATATTTTCTTTTGTTTTCTTTTCTTTTCGTACATTTTGTAGTAAATCAATTTTTGCTTGAATGTTTGTTGTGTAGATGGCTGGCTAGCTGACTAATAAAACGGAACGAATAACCTCATAACAGAGGCGACAAGTACAAAAAGAAAAAGAAGCAAAATACTTGGTTGCTATTGTTTCTCTATACTACACAACGACGCACTCACTCTCCCCATGCCAGTAGAGAAAGATTGGAGCCAACAATGCTCTTCAATTTGAAACACAATCTCGCTCTGACAGACTACTGTGGAACATAATTTACAATAAGAGAATAAGAAGCAAGGGGAAAACTCTGAGATTGAGAGGCAAAATTAAACAATTTGTTGAATATAACAGTATAACAATTACCAGGTAAACACTACTATGTTAAATAGAAGAGCATGGAAACATCCAAGTAACTCAAACCAAAGAAGTAAAAACCAAAAACATTCAGACATCATTCAACATTTCACAAAAAAACTGATTTTTTCTTAACAATTTATGTAAAAAGCAACGAATGCAAGAAAATGAGAAAAAATAAACACCACACGATTTTCATATTTTGTCAGTGTTAGTGACATTTGCCTTGTCCTTGGTGTTAAATGGTTAATATACCAATTTAGAAATCTATTCCAGTATTATTAATAAGCAATGCAAAATCAATAAAGTTCTTTTGTAATGAAAATCTAGGGGTGGTTTTGTCATATTTTACGTGAGAAATATAAATTAAATTGACCTAGTCCAGTACATTAAAAGAACCACACTCAGGATAATATAATGCACACATATCATATGTTGCCATACAATAAGAGAATCAAAAAAACAAAATCTGCACAGTTTGTGGAACATTTGAGAGGTTTCAATCTCCCTCTCTCTCTCTATTTAAATTTGACTATTGTATCAATTTATAAGAAATGTAAAAAAAAGAAAAATGTAGTGAGACAAAATATGCGTTTCCTTTGTCAAATTGTTAATTTTGCTTATTTTATTTTTATAATAACAAATATTGAAAATGCAATTTATGTAAAGTTTTCTATAAAACAAATGCAACCAAAATTATTGTAATATATAGAAAAAAAAACTAAAACGTAGTTTATGCTTTGTCCGAATCATCGAAACTTGTTTTCATTATTGATAGCCAAGGCACATTTGGTATTTAACTACACATTCAAGATGTGGTGGGTCGTCCGTCTTCCTCATTTATTAGACACTCTTTTACTTGGACTTCCTCTTTGATTTATTAGAAACATACACATTTTCACTGCATTATATACATTATATTATTACTTTAGTAGATAGACAATTAAAGACAGTCAACAAAAGTGATTACTACACTATAGTATGTACATATAAAATAGCAGCGACGGTCCTCTATGTATGTACCGCACCCTATTGGAATAAAAAACAAAGTACAACTAAGCGAAATGTGAAAAAATGCCTTATCATATTTTCGCTAAACCAACGGCGGAATGTAAAATCAGAACACAAATGCACAACAGAAACAAAAAATATTCTTTGCTCATTTTTACAAAAGAAGTCTAGTATTGGTTGTGTGTTCTCTGTGTAACAGCACAAAACACCTAAATAAGAGCAGTTCTCGTTTAAGAGAGCCTTTCGAAATGGGAACAAGAGGGTAATGGTCATAAGAGTAATTTAATCGAAATGTAAACAAACTACGGTGTATTATTGTTTGTCACGGCAAATAGCAGATATATTTACCAAAAACCATCCGTGCAATTTATATCCTCCACCATAAGGTGGAGTTCATTTTAAATTTGTCATCCAGCGGATACCTCATTCTAAGTTAATTTTGCAATGTCCTGTTGATACGACGATAGAACTAATTTGTATTAATATTTAGGATAGGGTTTAGAAATATGCTGTACATACATTGCTACTACTACTAGGATGTTCGCTATTTTAAATTGCACATATCGTTCCACGTTTTGGGGAAGATTTGCCCCACCCAATAGGAATCTGAAATTGGGACCGATTCAATTGAAAAATGTCTGAATATTGAGGGATGGGGAGCTATACCTAAACGGGGATAGATATTAATCAGATGTACGAATTTCAGCTATGTTCATTTGCTGGATGCTGACTTCGTTGCCGTATGTTTTCGAGTATTTCAAAAGGAATGCACAAAAGGTGAAGGTCATTTAAATAGATAGCTTGGACAGTCAAACAAATGGGAAATAGACTCTCTCCTTTTTCTTACAAACACACACCAACAAACCACATTTTTCAGATTGCACCAAAAATCTATTATTAACAAGTTTCCTTGTATGCCAAAATTTGAATGAATATGGAATTTAATAATGGGTGTAATGTGCATTTGGTTCTATCAAATATAGCACACTTTCCACAACTTTTTTTTTTGAAATCAGTGATTATTCCAATTTGTGATTCTCTCCATCTAATGTTCTAGAAAAGTATATCTTGGCTCGAATACCAACATAGCATAAGAAAAGAAAATGCATTTTTGCTAGTGTGTGCGCACATTTTAATAATAGCCGTGTGACTATTAAATGTTTATGGAAAGGAGGCGCTACAAAGAGATTGGGAGTGCATTGAGTGGTTATGCACGTTTTCAGAGCATACCGTGGCGAATTGTTGTTCTACTTGTTTAATAAAGTTTGATTGTTGTTGCTGTTCTTTGTATTCAATAAACGGTGTTGTTATAACACTGCTGCAATTTCCTGCAACCAAATGGATGTAAATGAAAACATAAAATCAAAAACGCAATAGAAGAAGAAGAAGGATGACAGAAAAATAGAGCAAAGATCTATGTGGTCATTGGAATAGTAAAAGGCGTGCATCATTAAATAGATTATATATTAAAAAAAGGGACATACAATTTTTCAAATTTTGGCAGTTGTAATTTGAGTAGATGTTCGACAATATACAAATCTATATACATATGTGCAGTGGTGGTCACGTAATTAAAACATTTACTGTGGTAAACATTTTTTGATGAGCCCTTGATTCATTGGAAGTATTTTTAAAAATTTTTAATTCAGAACACTTCGATATACTGCACTTCGATTGTTCGAGTAATACAGAATATATTTTATCAAAAAATATATCAGTCACAACAGAACGAACAGAGAACAACGCCAATATTGACGAGTAAAAGTTTCTGGCACACAGCAGCATTTTTTATGCTCAACACAAGACTTTAAATATTTGTCAAACTGTAAAATATTCCTTCTTTGAGGCTAAAATAGATTAAATTAACATTATTCTATTCAAAAAATATAATTTTGGAAAAATATAGTCATGTTCAATAGATGTTAAGGGTCAAGATTTGACCATCAAACATGCTGCTGTCTGCCAGAAACTTTTACTCGTCAACATAGGCGTTGATCTCTGTTCGTTCTGTTATGACTGATATATTTTTTGATAAAATATATTCTGTACTACTCGAACAATCGATATGATATTATAAATACCAATATCAATCGATATTTTCTCACATACTGCAAAAATATTCCGGACATCTTCAGTAAAGGCTATTGAAATTGAATCGATCCTTCAGGTTAATTCCCATTTTTTGAGTTTTTATTTCAAATATTTATTTATTTATTTTGCAAAATATTTATTGTTTTCTGCTAATTCTAGCAATTTCTGGTACATTCGGACCTTTATTTACTATAATAAGGGTGATTTTCTGAATGTAAGGTGTACTGTACAAATTTTTGGCAATTTTGATAGATTTTACAGATTTTTTCAAAAAATTTTATCTGTAAATTATTTTATCGGTGCTTAGTTTACATAATTTAACTAAATTAAAGAGTTTTTTTTTAAATATTTTCAAAAAAATGCCGTAAAGCACCATAACTTTCACAAGCACATAGTAATAATTCTTCGTAATAAATCAAGCTCGAAGAGAGAGAGAGAGAGAATATAAGACTATCCCTTCACTTTTTTTAGTACCTCCCACTTTCATAAAGGTCCAACATTTTTTTTTTTTTTTGAAATTTGTAAATCTCATACGAAGCTATTGATTTGATTCAAACCTAGGACAAAATAATATTTATCAAATCCAGATCACATCTGGTCAATATGATATTATAGTACTTAATATTGAAAGAGTCTGCATTTTATTCCTTTTCTCAAAATAAAAACTAAAGAAAAGTGCGAAGTTTGTTATGATCTTATGGTCATGTCAAAATGAAATCTCTGGGGTTTCCATAGATAAATCTTTTGGGAAATGTCTATATAAAGGGCCAACATTTTGAAAACATGTAAATCTCATATGAAGCAAAGGGAATATCCAACTTCATCGAAACTTTGCATATCGCGTAATATGTTTACCTTACATAGATCAAGTTCGAAGGAGGGACACGTCGTCCTCTCCTTCTAGTACCACGCCCGTAAAGGGTCAACATTTCACATCTTCCGGTACCTCTCCACAGATGGCCAACTCTTTAATTAAAACATGTACCTTTTATACATCGACAGATATATACATCTCTCGGCAACTCCGAGAACAACTGACACTTTTTACGTGTTCATTTATATATAGATTAGTTTTCATCAAATTACGACTGCGGCATCAAAATGCAGCTCGCATTTTAATACATTCAGTCACAAATTGTTCAGTTTAGAGAAAAAAAAAAAATAAAATAACATTCTCAAGTAGAAATTTCCCAACCTCCTCATAAAAACCGAATGCACAACATTCAAAAAAGACTTTGCCAAGAAAACCGGACAGATAGCAGCTAGGAAAAAAGGCCGGATACCAAAATGACATAAAATACTACAACGGATGCAAAATAATGACAACAGACACAACAACAATGAAACGAGCAAATACAATGCATCGTACGGTGAGTAGTACTATCGTATCGTAATTTTTTACAACTCGTTCTAGTACTCGTACTATGACGTCGAGCAGAGAGCATGAGCACAAACCGCCAACAACATCTATTATCCTTTGAGCAAACAAACTTACATCCATACATAACAGTCCCCATAGTATGGGATTTTCCAAAGTATACCGATTTTACTATGCAGCCTTGTCATGGGATAGGTGAATGGGCAGGACGCAGAAATTATGTAGAAAATTTGAAATACACACAGAGTTTTAGTAAAATAAAAGACCATACCTTCGGCTAGCCTATGGAAAATAGTGCAACGTGCATCTTTTGCCAGAGACGTAACGACACTGGTTCCCCGGTACGTTCAACGAACTTAGAGCAATGTGACAAGCCGTGCCGTGGGTTGCCACGGCTATTTTCCAAGATGTATAAAATAAGAACGGAAAATATGCACAAGAAGGAAGTTGGCGTGGTATCCAACAAAAACGGCTACTCCAGAAGAGTACACGGAGCGGGGAAGTTGTTGGTCAACGAAAGTTAAAGAAAAGGCAAAAAAGTGACTTTTATATGAATGGAGAAAAATCAATAACACAGAAATATGGTTGGTATGAAAATTAAGTAAAAGTTCAGCTGATAGCTTAGCTATCAGCCAATTGAATTGAAGGATTGAAAATACTTCAGTGGTGCTGTAAAAGGTCTTAGAACCTAAAATAGATATTGCCCCGAATCCTCAACATGATGAGGCTTCAATATTATTCAATGATGACAAATATATTCCAATTTATAGTATTAGGTTGCTGTGTCATACCTACTAAATATCATTCCCTACTTGTGTCCATGGTGGGCTACTCGTATGTGTTATATTCAGCCAATAAAAGTTTCCAGCATTATTTATTCCAATTGTATGGAGAAAAGCACCACTCCAAAATGTAGTTTGAGTGGAGCAAAAAGGACTTGTGTTATGAATGGTAACATAATTGTCAACCCTTCGGGTGCTAGCACTGCTTTTCATTTTCCTTCCAAACGGCATTTTTTATTCATCTGCCACAAACATGGTTAGGAATTCATTTGGCTTTATTGCTGCTATACTTGGACTCCAAATGTTGGTATCCTTGTTGTTGGATGCATACACAAGAAATGGAAAAGGAAATATTTTTGTTGTGTTTTTTTTTCTTCGACACAACGACAACTGCGGCTGCGGAAAACTTCTGTAAATTATGTAAAAGAACAGATCGTGTCCTAAATGAAGTCTCTCTCTCCATTGAAGGGAAGTAACATAATTCTACGTGACTAACCTCATACAATGGCTTTGGCGAATTGAAGTCAAGTGTTTTGGCAAGGATTCATAAAATTGCGGGAATGAAGTCGGATTTCAAAGTAGCAAAGGTAAGTAGAAAAATACATAAAGATGCCAATGAACGACTAGAAAGAGGGAGAGGAAGGAGAACATGTCGTGCTTACGAAATTAAGATTGCAATGACAAAAGAAATTAAAAGTTTTCTTTTATTTGTTTTCCACCAGTTGGCTTAGATTGTTTCTACTTTCGCTCTTAGGTATAATGAAAATTTCCTAAATAAGAGGTTGAGAGTGTGTGTGTGTGTAGTAATGTGAAATTTCGTTGTGAGATTTTTTACACACATCTCTTTTGGAAGATAGATGATATTTTAGGGACAGTTGTAACAGATACAGGTGATTTTTACTTTAGTTAAATTTTCCCAGCAAAAATCATTCAACATGTTCGAATATTAACATATCGATTTCATATTACTAGACGATCAGCAACAGCATATATTCCATTTGCAGTTGGTGTATAATTAGATAATTAATAATTTGCTAAATGTGTACACTCGATTTATATACATATAGGAGATGTTTGTTATAACGAAAATAATGTATAGTTTCTGAAAAAAAACTGTAGTAAATTAATTTGAAGAATTTATCGTCAAGGATTATAAAGATGCTGGTGTAATATCGACATAGATAGTAAAATATGAACTAAATATGCGAACAAGATAAATAAAACGATCTGAACTATATCAAGTATTAACGATTCTCATCTCTAGCATATTTCCAAAGTACAGAATGCATTAAGAAAGTCTGCCATTGATTGAAAATTGTCATTTCCATTTTTTCGTTTTCTTCAATTTCTTAGTTATTTTCCACCTGTGTTCATTGAACTGGAAATTTAGCTGAAAAACTTTGTTTGTATTTATGTATTTGTGTACATATTTGTGTGTGACAAACAAACGCAGACAAGTGGGCTGTTATTTCGTTGTTGTTGTTGTTGTCGTCGTCATCATCGTGTGTTTTGTTTGACAAAAATTTGCACAATAATTGCGCAGAATGTGGACAAAAAGGCGAAAATACAAAAACAATATATTATTCGTTCGATTGGTATTGCAATGTTTATGGGAATCGTTGAAATTCCAACATGTCACCAGTTAACAACGTCTGCCCGCATACCACTAACATCATATCGTCGACGTCGAGAGACATTCCAAAAACGTATGTAAAATATGTACGTATGTATGTATGAACGCTGCTATTGAGTTACGTTTGCCTTTTAAACAGACATCGATGTTAGTTATAGTGATATCAAAAAACGGTTACACCAGAATGATGGAGGAATACAGGGCAGATCTCTCGAATGAGTTTTTGTTTGGATACCGTATGATTCGATACGATTGGAATTGAGCAGGTTATCCATTTTGTTCGAGAACAACCGGTAATCGATGTCAGATTTAAATTTTAAAATTTAGTTTCATGACAATTAAAACATAATTATGAAAAGGAATTTCGGATTTTTTTGGCGGATTCGATGAGTACATTATCTTAATATATAATTTTATATATTTTGTGTAACTCCTGGCATTCTTGTCGGTTTTTCTATAACTAGGATTTGAAGGAAAGCCATCGATCGAAATCCATATCGATTTCCAGATTTATAAATGAAAATCGAAAAATTCTATATACAAATTCTATATATATATTTAAAAAATAAGTTTTTATTACAAAGTTGTAATTATATTGTTATTATTTAACAAGTAAACATTGGCGTACATAGAGGAACTTGGGGTAATGTGGACAACAATTTTCTCTTTTTTATGTTGTCGACAAAACAACGGTAAAAATTCCCGAAGACATTCAATTTTAAAACCAGTTTACACGTTTTCAATATGGCACACTATAACCACCACTTATTATTTGTTAATCACTAGCGTGTGTTCACAGGCAAATGCCAATGAATGGATGGATGGTACATTTGCACTCGGCAATAATCGATAACAGAATTGGCGCTGTCATAGTTGTTTTGCGAAATAGCTTTATTCAACACCAGCCCTCGACAATCGCCTTTTCGGGGTTTTTAAATGAAATTTTCGCTTTTGTTTTTATTTTATATTTTAAATCATAAAACAACACGACGCATGGAAAACACTAGACGTCATGCCTGGTTGTTCGGTTGTTGATTTGTTGCTGTTTTCATTTCTGAACACGTCCTCCATTGGCATTGCCAGCAACGGCATTTAGTTGGGTTTGATATGTGTCAATATTCGCAGCACTTTTCAATGGTATTTTGTTGTAAAAAATAACAACATTTGCGAACAATAGCATCACCATATAGTATAACACAATTTAAGTACATATGTATATATAAACAATAGACTATACATAAATTCAATTATGGATATATGGACAGGTACAAACACCAATGGCATGAATTGCATTGAAGATGGCTAAACGTCAAACGAGCGAATAATAGTGTCATTCGTGGTAGAGGAGTCTTGTCATTTTGTTGCAAGAAATTCATAATTTACACACACACACATATATATATTTTGACAGATGTCAAAATGTGATGTTGCAATAATGCAAATACATATACGAAAAATTAGAATTAATGCAAGTTGAACAATTTTATAATTTTTGTCGTCAGCAGATATCCGAAAGAGTGCGCGTGGTTTGTGTCTTCGCTAAGACAATCACAATTTCTCCTTAAGGACATATTTATATATTGGCATACTCATGAAATATATATATATATAATTGTATATTTACAGCAAGGCGAACAACTTTCACTAATGGCTGGCGTGAATTTGTTATAATCATCAAATAATAGACGACAATTTTAAGCCGTTTCCATTTTTTTCTTAAAATGCTCTGGAATTTTCGTGAAAAGATTACATGAGCAAAACGCTCCAAGTTGCAGCGACTCCGGAAAACTTCTGCCATGAAAAACACACTGTTGAACATGTCAATGTCGATGTAAACAAATTAAAACAAAATAGTTTGGTATTGCCAAGAATTGATGAATGTATAGCCGCCGGGCAGATAGCCTATAAACAATCGGTCAACAGCACATCAAACGCAAGACGAACAGATTGACAGCAACACAATTATGTAAACAGCAACATTAATTGGCATAAAACATTGCAAACACATGAAATTACACATTCAACAAACTGATGGTGTTTCAGTGGAATCATATGACACCCATTTCGAAAATACGGAAAACCATTAACTTCTTATGAAATTGATTGTTTGTGTGCTCGATTTGGATTTTCAAGCGCCATACTCAAGTGGTTGGTTGCACAGTGGAACAGAAAACTTCCCTGACGGAAACCCATAATTAAGTGGTTGATATTTTAGTTTAAACACATATTTGAAGTAAACAGGCGTTCCAAATATTCGTCCATTCATTTTGGTTGGTTGGTCACTTCTACGCATCCATCATTCATGGATCCAAAAATTCATTCATTCATCTATCGATTGCAACAATGTTTTGTTAATGTAAAAACATTATGTTTATGCTCGTTGTTGAAATGTGAATGAAATATCTTTTTCCCACAAATGCCGCCGCTATTAACAAATTTTGATTTTGTCATCCATTATTCATTTCTTAAGCGATGAAAAATGCTGCTGATGCTTCAGAGCCCAGCCAGCGGTGGTATTACCAATTAAATGACATTCAACGCACTCCATTGTGTGCGCTTCATTAGCCATTAACGTTGTTGGCAGTGGTAGTGGTAATGGTAATAAAAACATAACACCTTTAATAATTTAATTAAACTGCTCTGGTTTGTTTTTCTGCGAGGCGAGGTGTGGTGCGAAAAGAGTTTGAGCGTGTAATACCGAGGATGGTATTAATGGGGTCAACACAAATGTCATTAACAAGATTTATATTCACATTGAGACAACAAAAATCAGAAAATATGGTTACAACAAAGGTGAAATAGTCGCAAGTTATGTTATAACAAATAAATCCTATAGAGAGGTAAACCTATAATATTGAAATTATGAGTGAGTTATATTTTCCGACGAATGTCCATAAACGAATACTTTTAATAAAAAGTCAGAGAAATATTTTTTCTCCATAGTAAAAACACTATCTACATAGCTCATACAAAATTCAATAAAGGTAGACTGAGATTACAGTTTTTTATCGATGTTGTTTTGTTTATGAAATATATTTTTATAATATAATTATGATTTTAGAACTAAAGAATGCCTTCTATAGATATCCCTCGAATGTCTCTAAGCGATCTATTGACGGGATAACATTCTGTGGTAATTCTGTTCAAGATCTTTAAACTACGAAATGCCCTTAAAATACCATATATAGCCAGAAGATGTGAAAGGCTATTTAATGTTCCTATGAAGAATAATTACAATGCTCCAACATAAATCACTTTTAGGTCCTCATCTCCTGCTGTCTGTAAAATAATTTTTGAAATATTTTTCTATATTCTAGCACTAAAAGCGCGGGATAAACAGAAAAAAGTTAAGTGTTTTGGAAACATTCATCTCTGATATGAACACATGTTAAAAAATATCTTCTGTATGTTTTTCGGACCCCTAAATAGTATCAACACTGGCCCAAATAACAATAACACATTTTTGATAGTGGTTAAAATAAATATTGAAATTATTTTACACAACATTTGTATAAGTTTGATATGTTCTGACACCACTTCCTAAGCTGGATCAATCACGGATCAGCATTACTGGCATCTCCCCTACACATTCCCTCTGCGGATACCGTAGGGCGCTGATGACCTAACAGCGGGGGAAGGAGTTGTTTTGCTCTCCTTGCTATTTTCACTCATTGGAATAGGAATATATGTATTAGTAGAAATAGACAAGCGATCCTCTGCGATCACAAGAACTCTGACTTCACTTGACTTGTAGCTATCGAAGAGTCAACTCGGACTCTACTATCAAATAACGTCTACGCGTTATACAAAAACAGGCCTCTGTCGCCACCTCCATAAATTACACAAGGTAATTCATTTATTTTAATAGGAAAAGAGCCTCCAATAAAACCAATAGCATATTACTAATAATCCTTGTGTTTTACCAGTGACGAGGAGGAATTGTATGCAAATATGTTTGTTATAAATAAATAAAATATATATTCGGAATCATAGTAGTTCCACATTTACGATCTGTGATCATATATAGCCTCTATATGTATTATTTGATTTGTTATCTCGGACAACTTACCAGTTAATCAGTTAATTTTAATTAACATTATTTAAAAACCAACATACCTAAAAACAAACAAAAAATATTTGATTAGATTTTATTTGAAATATAACGTTTGATAATAATATAATTTAATACAAATGTATACATTAACACACATATATATATACACCTAAGTCTGTTTTTACACGGTTTTGATATAACACGGTTTGAAAATTGAATATTTTTAATTTTTTTAGACGATTTTAATTTTTTTTAATTTTTGCGAAGTATGTTCATATCACAAAAAAGTATTTATGAAAGAAAAAAGTCTGAAACCATCGATAGTATCGATAGTTTGCGAACACTAGCTTAAAGATTTAAGTGAATTCCCCTTTAGCGCAAACAATTTTTACTGGTCAAGCAAATGTGAATAGCACTAATTTAGGGGAATCCCCTTTATGCATAAGATCAATGTCTTTTTTACACGGCTTTTTTGGAACCAATCTACCGTGTAAAAACAGACTTAGGTGTATATATATATATATATATATTAATAGCCTATAGAATATATGAGGCATTTTATTCAAGATTCTCCAACTAACATCTAATGACGAACTATTAGTGTCGACTTATTCCTAACAAGCTCAAGCTCGACTATCCTCAATTTATTCAGTATTTCTTTTAAAGATTTCTGCACTTTATTAGAGTTCTAACCGACAATTCAATTAGTCCTTTTTATTGGACTAATGTGTCTTGTAGAAGACACTCACAGACAATTCATATGTCTTTACATATCTACATACCTGTAGTATGCTATGTTTAATGCTTACTTTTGTGAGCATATAGATATGTTACGGTCTATAATCCATTCGGAGTTTGATAGTTGCGCTAGAGAGTAGTATATATTTGACTCTGAACTTCACGATTGGGTGGCGTAGGGGATGATAGATACCAAGCAACGGCTCTGATTAGCTTTAACATGGCGAAGCCCAGGCTTATCTTGGTCCCTCTTTCATCTCAATTGTGGACACTGACCTCCCCGCGGTGCCACCTGGGGAGCTATTCTCATCACCCGATGAAATAGTGAGCTAATATGTGCCGCGAGTTCACCCATAAGAACTATAAAAAAATGGGTTGAGGCGTCGGGTTAGTTGCCCACTCTCGGAAAACCCAACCTACTATGAAAAAGCAAAGAAAAAGAAAACCAAACCCCCCTAATGTTGACGACCCCCGCAAACGTATAAAGGACCACGATCTGCGAATCTGCACTTGGAATGTGCGCACGCTATACAGAACAGGGGCAGTGTTCGCTTTGGCGGATATACTCAAGAAGTACAAAGCCGATATTATTGCCTTACAGGAAATGCGATGGAAAGGGACAGGCGTAAGTAAATCAGACGATTACGCCCTGTATTATAGCTGCCATGAAACGAGACATGAATTTGGCTGCGGATTTATGGTTAACAGGAGAATAAAAGACCTTGTCTCCAGATTCACTCCAGTAGATGAGCGAATTGCTATAATCCGTATAAAAGCGAAGTTCTTTTACATCAGTCTAATTTGCGCCCATGCTCCGACCGAAGATAAAGATGAACAGACCAAAGATATATTTTATGAGCGCCTAGAAACAGCATATGACCGTTGCCCTGGCCATGACATTAAAATTCTGCTAGGAGATTTTAATGCAAAAATCGGAAGGGAAAATATCTTTGGCCCCACCGTCGGAAAATTCAGCCTTCATGAAGAAACATCCGATAACGGCATGAGGTTGATTGACTTCGCGGCAGCAAAAAACATGGTAGTTAGCAGCACCAGATTCAAGCATCTCGATATACACAAGGCCACCTGGATTTCTCCTGATCAAGTAACGAGAAATCAAATTGATCATGTTGTGATAGACGGAAGGCATGCATCCAGTGTTTTAGACGTCCGATCGATCCGAGGAGCGAATATCGATTCGGACCATTACCTTGTGGCAGCCAAGGTACGCACCCGTCTAAATGTTGCAGCAAAGGTGCGATCTAATACAACACGGAAACTCGACGTCGAAAAGCTGCAAACACAACAGGTAGCCGAGGCCTACTCCGCTCAACTTACCCATCTGCTTGAAGAAAGCACTTCTTGTCCCGATAATAGTATAGAAGCACAATGGCAAAGAATTGCCCACTCCCTACAAACTGCAGCAAAAAGAACAATTGGGTACCAAAAACCACCACCAAGAAACCCATGGTACGATCAGGAGTGTCGTATTGCTACTGATGTGAAAAACGCAGCGTATAGGGCAACCCTGCAGACAGTAGCAACACGTAACGTGATGGAGAATTATCGGGAGAAAAGGAGAGAGGAGAAACGTGTTTTCAGAAAAAAGAAGAAAGAACAAGAAAAACGTGAGCGTGAGCAAATCGAGATGTACAGGAGTCAGAATGAAGTCCGGAAATTTTACCAACGAGTAAAACACCAAACCGAAGGCTTTGGTGCAGGCACATCCTCCTGTAGAGATGAAGAAGGAAACCTGGTGACAGATACAGACAGCGTGTTGAGGATCTGGAAGGAGCATTTCGAAAAGCTGCTAGTATCAAATAGTGGCGATGAAGAAGATACCCCAGAACCAATAGGAGATGATGGTATAGAGTGTATACCACCTAGCCAAGATGAGGTCATAAAAGCAATTAATCGGCTCAAGAACAACAAAGCAGCAGGAGCCGATGGGTTACCAGCCGAACTATTCAAGGCTGGTGGCCAGATGCTGGTCAGGAGCATGCACCAGCTGATTAACACAATTTGGCTAGATGAATGCATGCCCAATGATTGGAACCTCAGCATCCTGTGTCCCGTGCACAAAAAAGGAGACAAGACGATATGTGCCAACTATAGAGGAATAAGTCTCCTTCCCATCGCATATAAAGTGCTATCCAGTGTGCTGTGTGAACGATTGAAGCCAATGGTCAATGACATCATCGGACCATACCAATGCGGCTTCAGACCTGGCAAATCGACCATAGACCAGATTTTCACTCTGCGCCAAATCCTGGAAAAGACCCACGAAAAACACATCGACACATATCACCTATTTGTCGACTATAAAGCCGCATTCGACAGCCCTATCCGTTCAGAGGTGTTTAAAGCCATGTCTGCGTTCGGCATTCCTGCAAAATTAATACGGCTATGCAGGATAACTTTAAGTGGCACAAGGTCAGCCGTTAAAGTAGGAAAGGACCTATCGGAGCCCTTCACTACCGAACGAGGATTCAGACAAGGTGACAGTTTGTCGTGTGATCTTTTTAACATCCTACTGGAAAAGGTCATACGAAACGCAAAGGTGAACAGAAATGGCACTCTGTACACCAAACAACACCAGTTACTCGCCTACGCCGATGACATCGATATAATGGGTCGAACATTGCGAGCGGTAACAGCCACCTTTGAACAAATTGAAAAGGAGTCTGCCAAAGTGGGTCTGGTAGTAAACGGCGAGAAGACCAAGCTGATGGTATCAACGCGCAAGACGTCCTGTAGACTCGGACCAACTGTGGAACTTGAGAACTACAGCTTCGAGGTAGTTAAAGACTTTATATACCTTGGTACCGCCATAAATAAAACGAATGATATCAGTTTTGAAATTCGGAGAAGGATTGTGATGGCCAACAGATGCTACTATGGTCTAAGTAAGCAGTTTAGAAACAAGGCCACCTCTCGCCAGACCAAACTCACACTTTACAAGACGCTGATACTACCCGTGCTATTATATGGATCAGAAGCATGGGTACTTGCGCAAGCAGATGAGGCAGCGCTTGGGGTGTTTGAGAGAAAAATTCTCCGAAAGATCTACGGGCCGATCTGCGTCGACGGTGAATATCGGCGTCGAATGAACCACGAGCTCTACAATTTATACGCAGACATCGACATAGTCAGTCGTATTGAGCTGCAGCGACTACGGTGGCTAGGCCATGTTGTGCGGATGAATGAAGAAGCCCCAGCTCAAAAGGCATATAAAAATGAGCCTACGGATGGTTCCCGTAGAAGGGGAAGGCCACGAATTAGATGGAAAGACCAAGTAGAAAACAACATCTTGGAACGTGGTCTTCCAAATTGGTGGACTTGCGCACAAGACCGGCGCGCTTATTTCACGATTGAAGATATGTACTACTTCAACAGAACAACGATAATGGTGAGCAGACAAATACGCGGAATGCAAACAGGTATGCATGTCATAATGCGTGTGCACAAAAATGCGGCTAACAACCCAATCATATACATGCATACATACACGGAATAGTGTGCACTCCCAGTGGTATTCCCTCGTTTTGCATACGATGTTCCTTCTAAAATGTTGGGGAGGTAATAAATTACTTGGACTACTAAACCTCTACATGGTTCTGAAGGAGGTGGATGGTTGTATGGGGGGATATATCAACGGTATTTATGTTGAAATGTTTGCAACACATACAGGTTGGTCGCTCCCATTGGATATACACGATGCAAATGCACATCCACACTTACTATGCGCACATGTACGTATGTCGACCAAAGAACAAAGTGCATTTTTCGAAATATATTTAATGCGGTTGTGTGGGATTTGCAGTAGCGTGTGTATACATGCACACACGTGTGTTTACATGTGTGAATATGGCAATGCCATTGAACTTTGATTTGAATGCGCTAACACTGCAGTTTGAAGTTGCGTGGCTTAAGTTTTTAAGTAAAAAAGGAATGCCATGGGGAAATGGGGTTTCGGAAAGGGTTGACGATGCGCTGAGCAAATGCAGCAAATGGGAGAAACAGCACGTAAAACCTTAAATTGCTATTTGAATTTCATTAAGACTAGGTAGAGACAACGAGGAATAGAAAAGTAACATCAATTGCAAGAATTAATAAAATAGTAGACTTTGATGAAACCATAGACCTAAACTGATAGTTGTACATTAGAAGTTGGTGGAGTTCAACCTATTTGTTTGGTCGTGCACACAAGATCGATTTTTTTAAATAAATTTGGTTTTTTAATTAAATTTGTTGAGATAAGTTTATTTACAAGGGGACAAATGATCTTTTAGGCCAGATTTTCACCTAAGAGAGATATTAGTTATACAAATATTATTAATCTGAAATTATTACCATTGACACATTTAAACTTTGCTGAACGAATGAAATGAACCCTCCAAACGGCAACTGCAAAGTAATAACAAAAAACCTGTTGTTTACTGGGTGTTGTTATTAGAAACGCCTTTCCCTAGTCTTTGTTTAAGTGACAATAAACACACTTTCCGATAATTTACGGAATGGCTGGCTGGAACGTGTCTGGTCATTTTTGTTACAAGAGAAAAAGTGACTTTTGCCTGCCACGAGTGTTGGTTATTTTAAAAATACCGATATAAAACCAAAATGTTAAAACTAGTGCAAACTACCCCGACGGGCAATGCCTTTAAAATTTAATCGGGCTAAAATCGTTTTTCATAGCAGCTGTTTATGTTTTTTGTTTTATAAAAGAAGAAACATTAAAACCCAGGCCCAACATGCAATGTGGCCGCAGTAACAACACCCAGCTGCAAATTTTAAGCTTGGCCACCAAAATTGAAAGAACCACCACTAATGCAGGGATTTGCAAAAAAATAAGACGCTGATGCTGAACAACAAACAGTTTTTATTTCGGACAACCGTTGCTTGCTGTCATTATTTGAAAAAAGAGAAAAGGCAGGTGCAGCAGCAGCTCCAACTGGAAAGTACATTTTTGGACATTTGAAACTGCATGGCCCCAAGTCGTTGCTCGCCATAGTCTGTTTGTGAAGCAAAGAAAAAAAACAGTCACCATAACCAACAAAAACCAGCTGCATTTTGCAGATTATGGTCAATCCTTTCATTTGATTCGCTCTGCCATTTTTGGTCATAAATTCACGAAATGTGAAATATATGACATTGTATTTCTTTTAATTAGTTTCAAATTATAACGACCAGTTTTGAAATAATATTAGATTGAGGGAAATAGTGATGTTTTCGAATGGTATCCACGTTTCTAAACTTTAAAGTTTGTAAGTATCTTTGAATGTTATCTCCAAAAAAAGTTCATTCCATTAGTTTGAGGTTAATACAATTGCAAGTGAAAGTCCAAATTTAACTTATTTTCAAATTTCAGATTAAATATTGTGCAACACAATACCGAAAATAAAAATTTCTATGGAAACTTTTGTACAACGGAACCTTCTGAACAACGGAAGGCGGGCGTTGTCGTTACATACAAAAAGGTAGATACTTTTCCTATGTACCTATGTTTTCGGTGAGAAGTTAAAAAAAAAACTCGAACTCCATGTGCTAATCTAATTTGAAAAATTTATCTGGTAGAATATATTATATATAGTTATAGTATAGAGTTTTTGTAGTATATAATCAGAATTTTGTAAAAGAATTTTTAGTTTGGTTGGCATTAAAAATTGTTTTCCATCATTCTTAAAAATATTGAACAAAAAACGAGATGCATCTTTGGAAAACCCATCAATATGTAAGCAAAAAATCACTGGAAAATATATGAAATCTCCCCAAACCTATTTTGTGTACTAAGAAAGCAGCAATTTTTAAGTTACAATCGATTCGAATGGACCAGCTTTTAATACTCCCGGAAGTGTTTGAAATATACACAGACTGGGTGTCTGAAAAAAAGGTGTGAGGTTGACCATAATAGTTTTATTGAAACTTTACAGACAGCCTCCAACAATTCAACAATCGACTGTAAGTAATACCGCTGGTATCATCCACCACCACTACCATCATCATATTCCCACTCAATTGGAAATAATTCAAGTTGTTGGAGCAATGACAGTAACAGTAGCTGTTGTAAATATACAATCGAAGCCCAAATAAAAATACAACACCAGCTGAACATGCAGCAACAAGCAAGTGAACACCACAGCACACTCCATGCCACAACCCACTGTCAGCCATCGTACGCACAACTTGAATTGTGAAAAGATATGCCGCTGACGATGATGGGTTATCACAAGCGTTACGTGATACATTCATTTTGTTTTTAATCTCGGCTACCGCAAAATGCAAAAACAACCAAACATCCCCCAACAGGTTCCGCCGATATGCCATAAAAACAAAGACGAGGGGAGTGGAAAAACAAAAGCCTGCCACATGTACAACACATTGAGGTGTTAAAACACATTTAACAGCTCCAAAAAAAGGAAAGAAAAAATAGCAACAACAACATCTCAAATGCTACCCTACAATGGAATGCTTTGTGAGATTTTATGCGAATGAAAAATATTTCCATTCCTGCTCTTCATTCCATGGCACAACACAAATAGTAGTACTCCAGTTATGTGGCCATACTTTAATAAAGAACAGGGTGTGGTTGCCATGGATGCCTGTCTGTCTGTGTGTTGGGCTGTATGTATATCTTCCTGTATAGGTGGGGTAGGTAGTAGCAATAACCACATCAAATAAGGGAGAAATAATTTTGCGGAAACCTTTTACAGGAGGAGTTGGAGGCATTATCGTTGTCCTAGTCCTGGCATTTTTTAGGGTAGTGACGGACGGTCTTTGGCAGAAGTGGAAGCTTAAATGGCAACAAATGTTTGTAATAATGTAACAATTAATTGAAAAATTAACCAATATTGGGGAAGTTTCAGTTCGTCCGTGGGGCTTGAACAAAATTGTGCATTTAATAATGATTTGCTGTTATGATGGTAGGGGGATTTTAAGGATTTGGTTTTTATGTTGGGGCAACATAAATAAAGTTTATGGTTGGTATAATCCCTACAATATCACAAGTTGCTGTGTTGAGGGGTTCAATACAATTGCGAAAAGTGTTAAAGCCTTAAAATGTTTTCGGTATTTGTGGCCATAATGGGATGTTGTTAATGGGAGGTAGAGAAGTTTGTTCCTAAAATATTTTGTAATTTGTTAAACAGAATGCAGATATTATAATTTGCAAGAAACAGAAGGATCCCGCACATATACAAAGTTGTAAAAAGTATACGTAATTAGCAAAAAAGTGTTTGTTCCTGTACTGCAAGAATCTACGAGTTTTTACTATTTTTTCCGATATTATAAAGGAAAAAAGTTTTATCGTGGTAAAAAATATTAGATTCTTGCAGTTCGGGAACATACATTTTGTTGCTAATTACGTATACTTTTTACAACTTTGTATATGTGCGGGATCCTTCTATATATTTAAAGCTCGATAATAAATATGAATAGATATGTATTAAGAAAAATGTTTTACAAATTTCCGTTGAGGCACAACTATGCAAATTACGCTAAATTGTGGAAAATAGGTTTTGGCCAATCCAAAAGATTGCAAGATTATTGCTGATGTCATTTCATTTAGTTGCGTTCTGAAGCATTGACTACAAACGTAATAAAAAGTGACTTAATATGATGAATCTTAGGATTTATCCCACAGTGTTGTTTTGAATTTTAACAGCTCCTGCAAAACGTAGGTCCTTGCTTTATAATGTTGTAATTATATAATAGAAACGATTTACGTTTCAATATCATAGGCGTAATATTTGAAATCGAATTTGTTGGGTCCCTTTAATATATATTTTTTTATTTTTATGGATGGAGCGTATTTTATTTTGTAGAATAAAATGTATAAAAATAATAATAGTAATAATTTCTATAGAAATGCATGATGCCATCACAACAATGCGCTCAACAACTTTGTAGCTTAGTTTTCACATCATAAATATGTTGTTGACTACACAGATGCAGAAGATACTACATGGTTGTTGTAGTCAACAAAATAGTTCAAGGATAATACATTTCTACAACCAACCGCCCATTTCCCAACACTTCTGCCATTGTGTTGGCACCCTGTATTTTGTTGTGTGTTCATATCGCGACACATGCAAGACAAGCACCTTTCGCATTACACATAACATATTTACATGAATCATGCAAAATGATTTAAAAAATCTAAACATTAAGAATTTTTTTCAGCTTAGTTAAGCAGTACAGCCTACATTGACCTATGACATGAGTTCAGGCCAAGACAAGGTAATGTAAAACTATTAAATAAGCAAAAAAAAAAATGTTAATTTTAAAATTAAAATAAATTACCGCATCATAAACTCCACATTTTCCACATTATTTTTGTTAACTGCATAATAAAGTAAAACATCTATTTTTATAAAATTAAAATAATTTGAAATGTTTTTTTACTTTAAACATATATTTTAAAATATCTATTTCTTCGGACATAAGATAATAATAATGAATAACCGCAACTGCTATTTAATTGTAAATGGTCACACAATGTACATTGCCATTAAGGCTATTTAATGAAGTGTTTGGCTTGTAATCCTCTTAAGTAAACACAAAATGTGTACCTCAAAACAAATATATTAATTTTGAAATTAAATAATAGCCATCGAATAGTTCTATGGCAAATTTTATGTTGGACATTATTATTTTTTTTTTAATTTGTTTCCAATTCAACAAATTTATTTATTTCCTGTAATTTGGTTGGTTTGTTGGCCGACCAGTCAGAGGATTTATTGATATACTGCATATTTTTTTTTTTTTTTGATATAAATAAAGTTAATTGAACACAAAATAAATGCGGTTTTGTTATTTCAACTAATTGAGTTTTGAAAAGCGGAAAAATAAATATTCACATTTGTGGTGGTGTTGTTGTTAAATATTTGACAAGTGTTTTATTTTTGTTTTGTGCAGGACATAGAAAACCACAGCAGGATTAAAATAATTAAGGCAGTGAAATATGAAGTGTAAATATAACTAAACACTAACATTAATTTTATGGATAAATAAGCCAAAGGTATATAGTGGAGGGTACATTTAAAAATGCAAATGGGAGAATAAATAACGTTTGGTTTATTTTAAAAAAATAAGCCCTACTAAATTGTTGGGATATTAAGATAAAAAAATTGAAATAGGTTTGATTTGTTTGCATTATTGTATTAGTACATAATTTCCTAAAAATTATCAACAAATCCGCATTCAATATCATTTCTAATGCCTTAAATACAAACGAGAAATTATATATCACCCATATTTATTTTTATTTTTCAAATTAGCCCAATTGCATTTAAAGCAGAGTTCATTTCCGCATTTTTGCAATCGATCGGTAAATTAACAGAAAAAGTCAATAAAACAAATCGTTTGAAAATAAAAAAAGCCCCAACACAACGCCCTAGGTGAATATGTGTCTTAATTAAAATACATTTCTAGCAATTAATTGCGAACGAAGAAGAATAGTGGGACATTTAAAATACCCATCATCTAATGAACAACGATTCGATAAATATTTCAGCAAAAGGAAATTTCTAGAAAAAAGCAAAAGAATATGCCATATAAGACAGAAATCGCCGTTGTAATATCTGTCTATTGACCTATGCTGTTGTTAGGTTTTCTATTGAAGGGCTATGTGTGGACTCGCGTGTGTGTCTGTATGCTTAGTGGTGGGGGTCAATCGATTACACTTGACATATAAGTACAAAGACATAGCATACAAACGGTAGTTGTTGCGTTCCAATAGCCAACATCGGACTTTTCTTTGATGGTATTGTTTTTTTTTTTTTAATAATAAAATTTTTAGTACATTTCAGCAAAAAATATATAAATACTGCGCTGCAAAAAAAAAAAAAAGGATATACCGGCTCTCCAACCATAGTACGTGGAAGTCATTAAAGCTTTGAGGTACAGATATACCAAAATTGGAATCTTCCGAACAATGTCCAGAAATTACAATTTGCCACACCAGGAAAATAATTAGTTATTTTTAACAAAAAATAATCAATTGTCTAGTGTTAGATTATTATTATTCTGTTATATGCATCTACTATCAACGACATTCCCTAATTTAAAAAATGAATAAAATAAAAATGCCTACAATGTCATTATTTGGTATAGGGAGTTTTTGCTTAGCATGCTATGCAAAAGCAATAACGATTCGAACACACTAAATTTGTAATCAATTAAAAATTGGAATTTTGAATAGATTCATATATCACACATGCCAGTAGTTTTGCATAAATTAGTTCACGTTCATATCTCGTGATAACTGTCGTGCAGACCTATAAGGAAAATTAAAAGGAATATTCAATGAACACTAATACCAAAGCAAGACAACATCTTCAAAATTTATTCAACATATACCTACATCGGCTGACAGGAATGCAAATGACCTTAGCGGGCTTAGATGTAATTTATCGGAAGTATTTGCTAGAATGTAAAATTATACAACTACCTACAGAGAAGTGAAGACTACTATATTTTTTTGGTGAAGTGGGGCTTGACAACACGTATTGTAGTCAACAAGACAGCAAGTTTTAAATATTAAGAATAAGTTTTGAATGGAATAAGTTAATAAATTAGTATTTTGAGAAAAATATCAGAAATATCAAAAAAATGTCTATAAAAATAATATGATGTGTTTTATTTAAGATTGTGTAAAGTGTAATTTATGATATTTAAAGACATCGTTATATGACTTTACATTACGAAAAAATAAAACATTTTTTTTGCTGCAACATAAGTCACTTTGCAATTTGCATTGACTGGTGTTGTAATGGAAGGGGCTTCAGAAGTGTCAGGATCAATCGGTTTCCCATTGCTATGTCTCCATTCAGCTGCAAATGACAAATGCAAAAGACTCTATTCCTGTTGAAGATAATTTTATTTAACCAAAAGATCCACCTATTTTGTCTGCTTGTCAAAAGCAAATTATGGAAGGTGGTGGGGTTGTGGAAGAATGTTCATTGCGTGTTAAATGTGAATATTATCCACCTTTGAAATCAAGGCTCCTTATTACATACCACAGAATTGGATTACAACAGAAGAGAAGGAGGTGTGTTCATCACAACGATGGTATGTACGTTTTTATACAATTGTTGTTCTTCGTTTTTTGGGTTTGGTCGTTATAGGGGTTTGCTTCCTTGCCGCCTACTCACTGCTGTAGCTTGCTTCTTGTCTTAATCACATTACAAATTACTATTTGTTGCTACTTCCTTTTGCGTGCCCTTAGTTTTGTTCGTTTTTGTGTATTTAGTTTGGTTAACCGTAAGTAACCTTTCCCAGTTCTATGTGCATTCATCATCATTGCTGCCCGATATCTATCGACGGGCCACAGACACGGAAGAGAAGGTGGGATGGCTGGCTGGCTGACAGAATTTCTGATTGTGTACTTTGGCAAAATTTTGGTGTTGGCAAAAAGCCAAAGTTAATTTGTCATGTTTGGATGAATGTCTGGCTGGTTGAGGGAGGTGGGAATGAATGGCTGCCTGTGGCAAGGTAAGGCTTGCTTCGTGCTGCCTGGAACTGATATGGAAACATAAAGTCATGTAGCTTGAAAAAAGCTAGGACTATTTAAAAGTCCTTTGCTTCCGACTGTTAATATCACACAGATAGTTTATTTAAGGGAGAGGCTATTTAATGTAAATCAATCAGTTTCATTTTTGAATAGGATTTTACGTGGGAGAGGCATTTGTTTGCCACTAAGAACTGGTTGTGATAATGTCATTAACTTAAATTGAGCATTCGCAAATGCTTAACAAGGAATACATAGGAGAATTCTAATGAGGAAGGATATACAATGAGTTTAGTGACCTTTGGCGTTATTAAGAAAAACGATGAATATCAAATGAATATATACAATAATCAACATTTTAATTATAAATACAGAGCTTCAATTTTATGTATTTATTGTATTTTCGTGGATGGAGAAGTTTACAAAAATATATTTTGTCTACCATTATCCATCTAGAGCTTGGCATAACTGATGGCGTAACATATACATAATATATATATATATATATATATGTTTGAGGCTTTGAAGAAATTAATTTAAGCTTGTTTAGTATTGTTGCCAACATTTCCCTTATTATTTCCCAGCTAATTAAATATTTTTTCTTTCCTTGGAACACTTAAGCAAAAACAATTCGCAAAGTTCTTTCCAAATTGTATTAAATATTGTTTGGGTTCTGTGAAATTTCCGCATAAAAATATTGCCACCTAAGTAACCTTCGACTAGCCGTACACTTGACGTAAATCAAAAGGAGGAAAAAAAAGTTAATGCCACATTTCCTGTAATCAGGTACACGAAACATTTGCCCTGGCCTAGAACAAAATGTTGTGTCAACGTCCGTATGAGTGTGTGTGTGTGTAGAAGAACACAACCCAACAAAGGAAATCAAACTTTCAGACAGGCGTCAATAAAATGCCTATGACCATCCTTCGAAATGAACAGGTTGTGGGCAAAATTGGTACCCCATCACTGTTTTAATGGTAAATAATGAATCCCACAGCAATATGGTATATCTCAGACCAGGGACGTACGCAGAAATGAAATCCTGTATTAGTTGCTGTCTCAGACCGCTTTTTGATAACATCCAATCTCCACCCTCAATATTCTTGGACACAAAAAAATATATGTATTAAATTAATTCTTGGGGAGGTACTGTATGGATTAGTTGGGATGGCATGCCTTACTTTTGCCGTATATGCCTTACACATGACCTGGGGCATTAAAACCCAGCCTTATTATGAAAAAGGAATCGCATATCCTGATTTGAATTTAAGGATTTTTAAGGATGAGGCGTTAGCCGTATTTGTTTTTCTGGTAGTTGGTTTCGTTGTTGTTGTGTATGTAAATAGTTTGAAAATTGTATGAATAGGCAAACAAAACAACGAAACCGACAACAAATTAATGTATGGTAAATGTAATGAGGAAGCCTATTTGCTGTTATACTCTGTCCACATTTTCTATTTTCCTTCATTGCCACACAAGTTTTTTGTTTTGTTTTTGCAAAGCTTTTCACAAAAATGTCGCTGCAACTTTCAATCGTATTTAATTAACACACAAAATGTTCTGGTGACGCTGATGTCGATGACGACACACAAATAAATAGACCCACACACACGCACAGATAGTATATCTACAAATGAAATGGAGTGTAGACTGAGTGTAGGCGCCCCATAATGACAACAATGGGTATTATTAGCTCAGGAACACAATAACCTGTTCACCACAGCTATACCTTGACAATATTTGTTTTGCTTTATTGTTATTGTTGTAGTTCTTTTGTTCGTGTTGTTTTTCTTTACGAGGAAAACATTTTCGCGTACAATACCTAGTGTTGTGTCGCCATGGGGGGATAGGGCACCAGCCAGTAGTACTCGGAGCTTGTAATTCGCGTGTATTATTTCAGTTACATTAGGCATTATATAGTAATACAGCGTGAGTGTGGGCTTTTAGTTTTTTTACGATGAAGTAGATCTTGTAGGCTTACAAAGTATAATAAAAATTTAATAGCCATTGCCATCAAGGACTTGGCCGAATGTTGATGTCATGCGTAAAAACACAAAAAAAAGAAAATTACTCAGATATTAAAAAGGAAGTACGCAGCAATTAAAAAAACGTTTTTTACTGGAATAGAAAAACACATATGTATGTCCAATTCATATAATCGTTTTTGTTAAAATATTGATTTTCTATTAGGATTATAAAACGTACATGACTTAACTGAATTGTAGATTTCCGTTTCCGTAAAATATACCTGGCACAGCAGGGTACTCCATAATAAGTCAAATAAATATATATTGTAAATTAAAAACAGGATAAACAATTACTAAATATGGAGTTATGAGAACCACTACAAGGACTAACTTATTGCCAAAGATTTTTTTTTTTGGAAAACAAGTCGATCTTAAAATTACATAGGAAAAATTGGAAGTCACCTGGTATACTATTATGTCAATTTTAAATTAATAGCTTAGTTTGAAAAAACGTCTGGAAAAAACAGAAATTGCAACGGTACTGTTTTAGGGGGCGGCATATATTCTCAATGCAAACTTCCTAGAAGCGACACAAAAGCGCAATTTTATCATTATTTTAACGGACTTGGTTAATTCGATATAGGATTTTATTATGATCAAGAATATATAGAATGGTACAAATTTAATATACACTATAACCATTTTATAACCTTGGTCAGTACATATAACTTTTATCTTTCGTTTCCCAGAACTTTTCTCTATTCATGGTTCATTATGGGATACCCTGTCTATTACAAAAACAAAAATACGACTTTAAAATATTCGCCTTTAACATTTTCTCTCTCAACAGCACAATACTTTTTTTTCATTCGTTGTGGATAGTGTGGCATGAATGAAAATAATGGTTTCAAACTAGGTCAACCAACATAGATTACAAAGAACTCGAAAAAGATGCCGGAAAAAAATCCAACCCATAGCCAATAACCAATTTTCTTTAATAAGAGCCTTCTTAGCTGTGGTTTACGTTCTCTACAAGGAAAGAAACAAAAACATTTCTTGCAAATGAAATCCATGCTTCTTCTTCAGTTTTACAACATATATTTCCGGGCGCATTACAGTGTAGAACTGTGTAAGGAGGGAAGGACATTTGGCATTTATTATCCTTCCATATCTAGTTTAGCTAAGCAAAAATCTTTGCTACTGTCTCGACTCTAAGAATTCCCTTTTAAAGATGATACAACAACAATAAAATATACGAACATACAGGCAAATAAATTTTAGGAAAATTTAACGTAAAAAGTTTTTACAAATTTATGACGAACAGAAAGACCATCATCATCTAATTTGTTTCGATGAGCAGCAGAAACATGTCCATGAAAATAGGTGCTAAAGATTTTTAACAAATTCGAATATTTTTTTTTTGTAGTTATCTGCATCATAAAATATACTTAGAAGAAATCAAATGCAACATAGTGGCGGCAAGAATTTACATCCGTTTAAAGTTGAGAACTTCACCCCAAATCGCACATTTTTATATTTTAATGTTATCTTGTCCGCCCAACGAGAAAAAGGGCAGACCTACTTGGCATTGCAGAGCATTGCCAATAAAGCGTTTTTAAACAAAAAGCAATCATTTATAACAACAATTTATGACATAAAACCTTGTGAGTTGAAGGAAACATTTTCACAAAAATTTCATTTTCATCTCATACGAGTTTTTCGCCAAAAATAAATCAATATTTGCTATCATACCTTACGTTTTATGCAACGTGATCTGCACCATCATTGAAATATTTTGAAATTTTGTTTGGAAATTACATTTATTGTGTTGCTGTGAAAAATTTTTGTAGAACGTAAGATTCACAATGAAGCAGGAGGGGTACACACATATCAGAATCGTATATACAATACTTAGGTGTTGCAATATTCTATTTGAAATCGATTTCGAGTAATAATTTCAATAAAGCGTTGCAAACGAAACTGGCCTATCAATATATACTGCGTTAGATAATTATTTCAAAATTTGATTCTGACCAGGAAACAAGCCAATAAAAAGCCAAATACTAATTTAAAATTAGGGCTTCGAATGAAAACATAATAGATCTAATTATCCTTCTTTCGTCGAAGAAGTTACACAAATGATATAGGTATACAAATGATAATGGATTTAAATTATTATATTGTGAAGCAATTTAGGCAGCAATCTCCTGTGTTTTTATGCACATAATTTATTCAAACAATTTGTATCTGAAATAGCAAATTTCTTCAGCATTCAGCAAAAGGGGAAAATAAAACCACTTGCTTTTAAACCTCCTTTAAACCTCTCCGTTAGGAATAAATACAAAAACAAAAAATTAGTAATCGCTGAAAATTCTTATGATTGGACGAAAACAAAAACAACTAAGTGGAGGAAATTGCCTAGCGTCAGTCGAAGTGATCCCTTTTAATGTTGCTGTGCTGGGCTAGGTTTTCCAATTTTCTGGCACTGTGAGTGAGTGTGTGAAATTGATGCTTAATATTCTTCTTCTTCTTTTCGCTAAGAGCCGTGGAAGAGTCTTTGGCAATTTCCGTTCTTTTACACTTGGCATGATTCTGATACCAGCTACCAGTGGAATAGGGTTGTATGTTCAAATTGGACTACGGGACAATGGAAGAAACCGATTCCCTTGTGTTCTATGTGTAGGTGTTGTTTTTATGATTGTTTCTGCATACCAATGAATGGTAGCAACGCAGCAGCAAGTGATTCGGAAACATCTCCAAGGGAATCTTAATAAAAACTTGTTCGCTAACATTTCCAGTGTTGGATGCGGGGAGGCAGCCATATGGCAAGGTTGGACACCAATCACTACTTCTCCCCTTTTTATTTGAAAGTTGAATTTAGAATTGTTTATTACCATGACGAGATGAGGGGCAAAGAGTCAGGACGTGTTTCTTTTGAAATTCCTTCCGCAGCTTTTCTATGGTGTTTTCTTGTTGTTTGTTTTGTTGCTATTTTTGTTTTTTTTTTTCAATATTGTTTTTGATATACATTCTTGTTGTTTGTTTGGAAAACGACTTTCGTGTATGTCTTTCCTGTGCCCTTCGCTAAATATAGCATCGTCATTAAAACGAAGCAGTCGACCTGTTAGCGGGAAAGCGCTTTCATTTCCCCCTCCATTCGAAAGCGGAAAGACTTTTTATGTTCCTGAAGAAAATTGGGGCACAAATCTAATCACCTTTAGACACTTGTAGTCACGTTGAATCAGATTAGGATGATTAAATGTTTTGAAGCAGTAACGCGTGTCGGAAATAAAGGGAACGTATTCGCCGACATAAAACAAAATTTATTCGGATAACGTATTTAGGTGTGTATTTCATGACTTCGAATTGCTAAAATACGAGTTAATGGATTAGTGTTTCAAGATTCTGAAGTAAAATCCAAGGTTTAAAATGTTGCTGAAATTAAGATAAAAACCTTGTCACACTGCAATTTAAATTTTGGCAAACCGGTTAAGCTCTGAATTAAAAATCCGTCAATTCTAAAATTAACAAATTGCTTGGCCCAGGCGGCCCAGGGGGCCGCCCCCCAAATGAATTTTTTTCACAATAAATTTATGTTTGCAACAGCGAATTTTTTCATTTTGTACCGAAATCCTGCGTACGTTGCTGCCTATAGCAATTTGCTGTTGCACAGTGTGCAGCATTCTAAACAAGTAAAAATATCGACTGACTTACCTAAAATCCAAACTTAAATTTCGTTGATGTGTTGAGGCCCTTTTTGGCGGATTTGCACCGTTAGCTCCGGCGGCACCATTCTGACCACCTGCCGCACTGCCGGGTATACTCAAATTCGGCCGTCCATGAACCGATGGCATCGAATGATTTATAAAACGACTCAAACTTAGGCGGGGCTTTGAATAACGCGTATGTTTCGGTGTTGTTGTCGCCGAATTGGCAGGCGTCTGTTGATTCGGAGGCAAGGAGGCCAGACTACTGCTACTGTTCGGCATTATAATGGGCAATGTTACGTTGCTGGATTTAAGAAATGCGGGTACATATTCCGAACTGGCCGACGAATTCCTCGTGACCATTGTCGGTGATGGCGGCTGGGAATAATCGTTGCTGGAAGATATATCGCCGCCGGTGGCAGATGATGAACACGAACTTGGACCGGAATTTAAGAGTGCCAATGAATTGGTGGAAATGGAAGATACCGAAATGGATGATGAAAGTGATTGCGACGTACTACTACTCAGACTCAAGTTCAGACTTTTGGCGGGGCTTGGATGTGCTGGCGACACATGCTGCTGTGTGGAAGATGAGGAGGCGGAAGCAGCAGCAGCCGCCGTGGGTGCAATAGGACTGTGCACCACAGTGCTGTTGCTCTGATCGCTGGAACTACTGCTGCTGGTTGTGCTTGTACAATTAGCTGTTGAATGTTCCGACTCATCATCTTCCCCATCCATCAAATGCTGCGTTGGACTATTGGCCATACTGTGCTGACCGTTGCCGGGGCTGGCACAATGCTCCTCCGACGATGATTCATTGCCATTTTCCAACGACGCAGGGCATATGATGGAGGATAACATTTTGCCACTGTTCATATTGCAGTCGGCTGTGTTGCCCGTGTCCAAGGGAGGAGTTAGTCGAACCGTTTGCAAAGGAACATGATCCACAACATCCACACCAGCTGCTGGTGTCACCGGAATGGGTGTAACAGAGGCTGGGCGGAAGTTCAGCATATCCGTTTCGAGCAAATCATCTGGCATTACGACGGGCGACAACAGCTTCGTTGCCGTATCGATTTCACGAATATGCCTCAGGTATTGATAGCTGTTGTCCTGGGCATTGATGGCGGCCTTCTTCTTTGATGACGAGGTACTTAACGTGCTGGTGATCATGCTCAGATTGTTGTGTTTGTTGCCATCATTGGCTCCGCTCACACCGTTCTGTGAGGCCAACGATACATTTTGGCTGGAGTTCTTTTTTGGTTTAAATGCAGAGATAACGGAATTCATGGTTGACAGAGAGTATTTTTATGTTTACAGAGAATGGCGAGCGAGAGATAGAGAGAGAGAGAGACAGTTCTTCGTGCCTGGTAAATGTTTTGAGTTTTTTTGTTTTTTTGGAAAATTCTTGAATTTTCTTATGATTTTATTACAACGCTTTCCGGATGATTGATGATTTTTGGCAAATGACGTAGAGTTGGGAAAATTTATGCTGAGTGTTGTTGGCGATTTTCATCAGTTTTGAGGGTAATCACAACCTTAGGTTCTAAACTAATTCTCAATGAGTTCAACATTTTTACAACTACTTGTGAAGGCCCGTTTACAGGAGGTTTTCAGTTTTCAGTTGGTTTCTGTTTCAGTCCAAAATCAAGATATTTTGCTTAGAAACTCTCTAGAAGCCATTTCGTTAGGCTTTTATTCACACTCGGGAAAGCATTAAATAATCCATGTTTCGATTCGCGTCTGCAGCAGCAATCTGTAAAGAAAAAACAAAGGGATATTTCAAATTGTGCTCAAATAGAGAAGAATCATAATAATAAATTCAAACCCGAACCAGTCTGACGAGAATGTATTTCGCTTGCCAAAAACAAGTGTCATTTCGCCAAATGGTCGATATTTATAAAAAAAAAAACAAAATAACAAACGAACAACAAAAATAAAACTGATACTACAATGAGACATCCATGGCGCCAAGCTACTTGTGTGACCACCGATGACAGTGATTTGACCCAATAGACATGAATGGTCATCAGACCTTAAGGCAGGCAGGCAGTCAGTCAGTGACGGCATGCTAATCTAAAAATAGCATTTGTTTCATTCATTGACAGATGGATAGACAACAGACCCCAACGCCAGACGTTGGTTGGCATCTCGTTAAGCCCACATAGTTGAGTTTTGCTAAGAAGCTTATACAATTCCAGCTCTACTCGGGGTATTTGCTGTTAACTGAAACCATATTTGGTAACATTTGACGTCTCATAGAGCTCTGCAGCAAACAACCTGCTTGCTTGCTTGCTTGTCATCATTGTATTAAGTGGGGAGGCGGAAGAAGAAGCGTAATATGGTATGTGGAGGTGGCATCTTAGGCAGTGGAGATTTTTCTATTTGTTGTTGTCTTAAATCAAATTTGCTTGAGGCTATGACTCAGTGTCATTGCCTGCCACTGTTCGACTTGTCGTTGTCCAGTTCTTGAGGGTGGGTCGATCGGTCAGTGTCGGCTAAGCAAGTAATGAGAACCTAATTCAATATTAAATAATCTTTTATTGGCATTTGTTGTTGTTTTCTGTTTTGTCATTGTTTTTGGCACGTTATTGTCGTTTCTTTATTTTGTGAAATAAATAAAAAACATCGATGACTTTGGTTGTTTGTGATTAGATAGATTTCTGGTTAGATTTCGAAATGGGATGATAGTGAATGTCATGACTGAGGCATATCATGATCAATTACAAGGGACATATTTGGAAATACGAACTGGAGAGATTTGAAAAATTTAGATATTTGTTACGAGGTGTATGGAAGGATTAAGGGTAGCAATAAATTTGTGCAATATTAAGATCAGACAGACAGCATAAAAACTCCTTGGTCTTGATTCAGGTGCAAAATGGCATATGTCAATCGATGTGGTTGCATCCTTTGCTATAATAACAATAATTAATATTTAGTGTCATGTTTATTTGCATTGTAAATTGTCAAGTGTGCGTGATTAATTTTTGTACTTCACTGTATTTACTTTGTAAAGCAAAAAGTGCTTCACAAGTTTCTTAAATTCTTTCAGTCAAAAACTTAATAGATTTGATTTCATTGTAAACATGCGCGCTATAATTAGTTTCTCCCGAAATGAGGAAAATTAAAATGTTCTTGCGTTTCGTTAGGACTTGTAGAACGTGTGTCTCTGTGTGTATGATTTTTGTTTTACTATTCTGTATTCAAGCAGCACTGATTTTCAGTAGAGCCATAGGAACACCATAGTCATCAATTAATTTAAGTACAAACAAAATACCGAACTTCGACAACGTACAAAATATTGGGCTAGCTGCTGTTAGCTTTTGAGTCATTAAAAAACAGAACCTGGTCATTAATGTCGGTTGTTGGGCAATCGGCACGGCGAATAACCTTGAGAAGTAACTTCATCCCCCATCGTGATGAAAGGCCAAATTACAAATCATTAAATGAAGACTAAGGTTCATCTATTGGATAGAATATATATTGTTTTTGTTATACATGAATCCGTTCATCCCCTTGGCCACTTGTTTAGCATTGCGAACCATATTTTTTTCTATCGCTCCAGCAAAGAAGACGTGAAATTGATGGGATGCCAAACAAATTCGTTCAAAGATAGAACAAAGTGTGCGTGAGATAGCCCACCGGGAGATATTCAATACTGTTGACTGGCAAAATGAATGGAATTTTAACATTTCAACCCTACCACAACAACAATACCAACAACAGAAATAACGACAGAGAATGTGAGAAAATTGAATTCTTAATTTTTATCTGCCACGCGTGTCTGTGAGTGTGTTGGTGTTAAGTGAGAATTTTTAAGATTTTTGTGTTTTTTGCCAAGGCAAGAATGATGAACATTAAAGAACTAAGTACTGAGGTAGGTAATCACTGTCGATATGTGAAGTTTTGTTATAACCGCATTTTAGCACGCACACCCACTTCCCCTATTCCATCAATCTGTTGATTAGTCAGCATCGAAGAAATACATACTCATATTTCGGCATTCTTTCAAATGGGTTATAATTATTTGAACCTTTGTCAAGATTTCTACACTCCAATTTAAAATTTATGTTAATTAATAAAAAAAAGTTTTTAAAAGCATAATTTGAGTACTGAGTTCTCCTAATCCATGTCAATTTTGCAGCTAGTAGTCGAGTTCTTTGACGGAAAATTAAATAATGAGCTTTCTTCCGACAATTATTCTCGAATTATTATGCGAGAACAATTGTCGTAATGTTGTCGTAATAATTGTAAAGTGTTGCAAAAAAATAATCTGAAAAATGTTCAAAGCAACAAGCCATAAAAATTGAATCGTGTTTTATCTATTTTTGTTTTTGCCATAAATCATTTCTTTTTTTCTGAGTCAAGGTAAATTGGTGCGTTCGTTGTCTCAGCCCTTCATTGATTGACCGAAGGACAATGAACAATTTTTTTGTTTTGTTTCATTTCCTTTTATTTTGTATAGATACGACCAATAGCAATATAGAAAACAATAAAGACAACGACCAGCTTTTATAAAGTGTCCTAGTTTTCGAGCCTAAGGACTTTTACTTCTACCCAATTTATTTGTAACACTTATTTTCCATGAGGTTGAAATACAAAAAACGCTGCCGTGGGCTTTTTCACCAGCGCCTAACTATGCTGTTGAGTCGAATGGGTGGTTACTCGATGTTGACGACGTTTTTTTCATCCGTTCTTTGGTACTCTGTCGACATAATTCGGAAGACAAATAGTCCTTGACCTGTATTTTCGTGACTGTACTTGTAGTTGTGGTAGTAAACTAGAGTAAAAATAGTTAATATTGTCTGTCGTTACTTTAACTATTTAACGTTTAATGGTTAATGACATTTCAATGCCTAGGGTGACTCAAAAACAAAAAAACAGGCTGGATTTCCAATAGAATTTATTTCATGGAAATATAGACGAACACCACACACACCCACCCACAAAAAATTTGACTAATGACATGGGGAATTATTAAATAAATTATTTCAATTTAAAATAATAAAAATAAACAATAATGACCCAAAAAATGTGCCATTTGATCTTGAAAAGAAAAATTTTTTGGAATTGGTGCTACATATGGTTGGAGTTAGGGAAACATTTGCATTTCTATATAAAACAAGTACTCGATATAAATAAATTGTTTTTTGAAAAAAATACACTTCCATTTTATTCAAATATGGAAAAGCTTTCCCTTTATTGAAAAGGAATGTGAAATATAGAAATTCATTTTAAAATAAGAAATAATAAAAAAAAACAATTTTCCATACATTGCCTATTATGCATAGCTTGCGGGCTTGCTGGCTGACAACGTATGGCAATGATTGAGGTGGAAAAACAAGTTTTCCATGCGGAGACTCTCTCTATAAAAAAATTCAATTTTCTTTCAGCATCAACAAACTAAATTTAATGACGTGGAAAAATATGCCTGATGGAATTGGATGAATGGATGATGGACGAGGTAATGGAGAGTGGATGCTTGGCAAAAGTTGAGAAAGCATAAAATTAATAATTTCAGCTGAGTTTTTATCCAACTCCAAGCAGAAAGAAAATTCACTAACACACACAAATACAGCAAGTACAAAAAATATGTACGTATGTCTGATATATTAAATCGATACATACATAAAATGTAAATTGAAATTTATTTCTTCAAATGCTACAAAACCATAAAAAATTCAAAACTATTAAAGAACTGTAAATAGTAACTAATTAAATTATATTTAAAAAAATACTAATTTTAAATTTGTAGCGTCTTACACATTCTGTTGCCTGGGAATGATGGAAGAAATATTGAACATTTTAGTTGCATGCTTGGCTGAATGTTCGTTCGATACACTCAAGGAACGAAGAAAATAACGACAATGTGAAAAATAACAAATTTTAATAGATTTTTAAATACAGCGAAAATAAAGTAAACGTTCAATGGGTCCTCTCACTCTCTGAAATGATGACCGGATGCAATGGATGACTGAATCGTGGCAAATGCTATGCGGTTTTACAACCACCATTACCACCAACAAGTAGTTTATGAAACGGGGCCCAGTCATATTAAATTTCAATGGACATTTTTCTCTCTAGACGACCCTCGAAGAAGATGTTTTCAAGTACCCAACAACGAAAATACAGAGAATCAGGGGTAGTTCGATTTTCTTTAAAATTTTCTTTCGAACGAGGAAAAAGGAAGGGAAATTTGATGGGCCAAACACATGAAAAATGACATGAATCGTTGTTTGTTTATAAATTTATGTTTTGTGAAAAATCGATAATTAGCCATGGGAAAGAGCCCTCGAAATGGGGGAAAAATGCAATGAAAACACAATCATTAGGTTCTTGGCATCTGTATTGGGGTGCAGTATTACGAGACTGTACTAAATCTTAAAAGAAAAACATAGTTTTTGTATTAAAAAATGTTAATACATGAAGTCTGATATTAAAAATTATATAAATAAAAAAAGTCTAAAAATATTATATTCCATTTTTAGTTTAATTTAAAATGAGAATATATTATATTCCAAGAAAAGGTAAAAAAAATATGTCTAATATATTAATACATGACGCCATGCTACAAATATACAAGGCAACTGCAAAACTACAACAAATACAATTCAACAACAACCAAATAGAAAATTGTTATTGTATGTAACACTGGTGTCAGATTGATAGATTTATAATTCAATAGCTTCCAGATATTTCCTCCAATTCAACCATTACCATACTCACACAAATCGCGTTGAAAATATCAATTAATATTGCAATCAGCTTAATATTGCAGTAACCTTGTATAATTGTACCATGACATGACAAAGAAGTTATAGTTGTCAAATTTTCTGTAATTTGGAGCTTCTTTAACTGAGACGTTTCTTTTAAGCCCTATATGAATAATTCGAACTGCATTGGCTAAAAGCTTTTTCAAATTTTAATAACTGATTGTTGTTCATTTTTTTCAATTCCTGAACCCGAGATCCTTTTTTGTAGAAACGTCATAAATTCCGATTTTGAAGGATTCAATCATAGCTGCACATCAGTCGAACTTTACGAATATTTTAACATACTTGTGTTACTATAGCTTCACAGACATTTATGAAAAAAAAACTTTTATTCAAATAAATATTTAAGTCGACATAAACATCGGTTGGATTCGAAGTCTAAACAATAACAGATTGTCTCCAAATTTGCAGAAAAGCATAACAACGCATGTATTATTGAAGGGCATTCGCAGTTCTATAACAAACTAGCTACAATACGAATAACCTGCATAGTTTTTACCTAATTAAAATGTCAACGAACTCACATAGAACACATAAAAACCCCCAGCAGATACTTAAATCTATTGTCATCACATTTATTTAACAAACCTCTTGAGAATATACATATTTGCCGTGTCATATCATACAATTGTGTTTAGCAAATACATTGTACATACATGTGTTTATGTCATCTAAACTGTTGAGAACACACGCACACACATTCCTCAGTTAGATTATTAGGCAATAACTATTATAATTATTATTAGAACCATTTTTTGTTATAAGAAAGAAAGATATTTTGCAACAAACATTTTATCACTCTGGCACATTTTGTAACATCTTTCGAGAAATAGAATTAAAAAATTGATGTCAACCTCTTTCCCGGATTAATTGGCCAACGTATCTACTACCTGACAATATTTTAAGAAGAGGTCGTCCATTTATACTTTCCTCTGTGGCATGCTAGTCATGAATGATATAGGAAAAACGTATGTTTGTATGTGCGACGTTTATTTTACTAGAATATCTGAAGGTCTCATTACACATATACACACACATTCTCTCTTATTAACCCTGCTTGCCGCCGTCTTACCTATGCTGCTGCTGACGCTACTACAGCTGGTGGCACACAATTGGGGTCAAATAAATATTAAATGTAAAGTCAAATGCGCGCAATGTACAATCTCAATCTCGGTATGGCAAAATGCTGCTAACCGGACAGACAAACACACACGCACACACAACCATAAGCGAGAAGGAGAACGGCGATGAATGAACATGGCCAACTAGAAAACCAAATAAACTCTGCACCAGATTGATGTATAAGGTCCAATAAACATAATGAAAACAAAAAAAAGAAAAAAACATTGAAAGCAAAATTGAAAATAATAAATGGAAAACAAAAACAAAATGCAGAAAAGCTTTACACATTCAAAAACAAACAAACAAAAAAGATGGTTGGACAGACATATTGCAATGCTCAGTATACACTTGTCAGAGTCTATGAATGGACATCAAGACTACCATTAACATTTTGGTAAAAACAAAAAACAATTGATGTCCCCACCTACCATAACCGAAATCATGAATGAAAACTTTTGCAAATCAAAAAAATAAGCGCGCATGCGTAGCGTTTTTGGTGGTGGGGCACGTCATGATTAACAACAACATTGTGCAGAATACTCAAATGTAAGCCATTCCATTTTTGTTCCATTGAAGGTTTGTCAGAGTATTGACAACAATCGTTGGAATTCCACGAACATGGAAATACGAGGTAGGTGCAATAATTAGCTGATGATATCTTCTTGATAATAGACTTTTGGTTGGTGGGATTTAATTATGATCGTTATGTTGTTAAAAAACCATTGATATTCAAATTCAAATTGAATTTATTTACTATTTATTGAGGTATAAACAATTGAAATTATTTTTTAACATCAATGAAATGCATTTGCTAGTGCAATTAAAATATCTTAAAGTCGTTTAATAGAACCATTCAAATCCTTGAATCGAAATCAAAAATGGTTTATAAAACTCTGAATATCTGCTGCTCCAAAACGGATACAGAATTCGGACTTAATCAGTAGCTGAAGTACACTTTCATTGTATTTTATTCCAATTTTTTCTTTCTAACCAATTATATAGCAACCCTCCTTCCTCCATGCATTGTACCTTGAAATAAAATTCAACATTTTTGTTTAGATTGCGTGCTGGCCCTTGGACTCGAGATAGATATTCAAAAGCAGCTGGCGACTGCCACGTTTTCAAGTTAATCATGTCCAATATTTTAAAGTTGTTTATTTTTATTCTTTTAATTTTTGTTTTTTCTCGTTTTAATTATTTTTGTTTTGCAAAATAATTTATTGGCCACGAGAAGATCGAGATTGTTTTAGCTCGAATTGAATTGTTTTGCGCTGGGCAGAAGACAGCAAGCAAAAACCAAATACGAACAACAAAATTAATTAAAAACAAACACAAACTTTGGTTGCGTATGAGCGTAATGAAATGTTGTTTTGGTATTTTTAAGCAGAACAACAACAACTACAACAAAATACAAAAATATAATTAAAACATTGCCAACTGAAAAGTAATAATAAAACAAGAAACCGAGAAGAGCTCACTCTCCTCCTTCCTCACTGCCGTTGACATTTGTGGGTTAAGAGATCAGGGTTGTTATGTGAATGTGAGATGGATGATTGTTTCAAATAGAAGTTTTCATGAATCACAACAAATAATTCTCGAAAACAAATACAAAAGATCTAACTTGACAACAAAAAAGCTTAAATATTTCATTTTTTATTTTTTATAATTTTCAGGTTAAGTTCATATCAACAAATTTAATCAATTTTGCCCTTTCAATATAATTTGAAACAAAAAAAAAAAAAAATTATTTAAATTTGAATTTGTTTATATTCTCATTCTTTAAAATTCCTCAAATATTTATTGTGAAAGAAAAATATATTCAAATAAATTGATTTTCAAAAATTTGTATTGAAAACCCCTCCCTATGGCAAAAGCTATTAGTGTCAGTTTATTTAACATTTATTATTTTTATTGTTATTGGTGTGTGTGTGTGTGTTTGTTTTTTTGTGGAAGAATATAAAGGAAAAAAAAAACACCGTTGAGTGTTTATGCAAAATTATTTTTCCACCATCAATAAATTATTTAATTTGTGTATAAAAATTGGTAATTTACCTACTTTGCATTGAATCGATTTATGGATTTATTTTAAACAAAAAAGAAAAATATGTTTCGCCTTCGTGCAGAGTTATTGAGAGATAGAGGGGGGAAAGAGCACGTCACATGTTGTCTGACGTATTAGTTAGTTGTTGTTCCCCACCCCAGTGGATTTTCGTTGGGGTGCTTCTTTCATGGTTGCTAATAAAAATTAAAAAAAAAAAATTCAACAACTTTTCCTTTGGAATGTAAACAAAAATAAAAGTCAAAACAACTGAAAATAGCTAGCAACGAGGTTTCAGTTTTCGCTTGTCGCTACATATTCGTTTTTACAATTTGAAATTTTGTGTGGCATATTATTTTTGAAAAGCCTCCCAAGACAGAGAATTGTATGCTAATATCTAATATTTAATAAATATTTTAGTAGCAATTTTTATTTTTAAATAATATATTATTTTTCAGAAGAAGACGCGCAGTATAAAAAATAATACATTTTATTGCAATTCTGTTCTAGTTAAACCATTTCAGAGTAGAAGATTTTCGTTCGTTCTCAGATTTTTTAAAAAAGTCCAACAATTCCTTAGTTTTTGGGATGCAGAAAAAATTGCGTTCTAGCTAATTGAACTTTTCGACTTTTAAAAATCGAGAATTTCCAACATAAAAAGCCCATAAACAAACAAAATTCTGATGAAAAAAATATGGATCGATTTTGTGCAAAGAAAAAAAACACATTTTTTTACGATTTCCCAGCAGTAATAAACAACAAAATTACAACAATACAAACAGAAATGGTGGCCTCTTAAAATCCAAAACAGAAAAAAAAACATTTAATGTGATAAACACCCAAGGAAAGTCAGTGTTTGGAGCAACGATAGTGTCAAGAAATTCTAGCAGTACCGAACAGAAATTGTTGCCCATTCTTCTCCTGTTGGATATGCGGATGTTTTCTTTTTTATTATTTTTTAGCATGACGCATATTTCCGTTTCTTTTTTAAAGATTTTGTGTTTATGGGGTTGTTGTAAAAACAAACAAGAACAACAATAACGAAAAAAAAACACGACAATGAATGAAAATTACAATGTAATTGTTTTACAATAAAACAGCAGCGGCAACAACAAGTAGAACAAAACATTAACAATGGAACTGGAACATTAACCAAACCAACCGGCAGAAGAGGAAGAACAACTGGAAGAAATATTAACTCTGAATTTTCACACCGGAATATTTATTTCAACAAAAAGTACAACGATGACGTTGACGACGGTGGCGGCGGTGGCTATGCCTGACTGGGCATTAATGTTGACTGAATGAAGTTTCGAGAGGTATTAAATACATTAAAGGGACATAATAATATAATGCCGACGGTGGGAATATATGTGTTATTGTAATTTTTGCAGAGGGTGGAATCAATAAAGATCCAAGAAAATTAAGAGGAAGAAAGGAAATTAAGTTATTCAATTTATATGAATAAAAAGGAATGAAGTTTTATATAATCACTTTTTATAAATACACGGAGAAAAATGAAATGTTTTCGTTCTTCCACATCCCGAACATCAGAATGTTTAACGAAGTGAGGGGAATCTCTATGAAGATGCTAGAGCAAATACAAAACATATGATTTAAAATGTCTCAAGGAATAATCGGGAAATACATATCCCTAACACTCTTTCTTAAATCCTTAACGCTGTATTGGTGGTGAGATTTAACACCTGGTCAACCCATGCAACAGTTTTCGTTTCATTGACAAACAACGAAGCATACAACAAATTGTTGCAATAATACATTATTTAATCACCAACAACAGCACTGTAGAATAAGGAAGCGGGGACAGCAAACAAGGGAAGTCGAGAGACCGTGAAATATCATTGTTGAAGCGGATGCAATTTGAAGTTGGATACAAACCATTCATTAAATCGCAATATCTGGGCATAAGGTAAGAGGCAACAACAATATCATTTGGATAAGCATTGAAGTTGCAAGTCGGACAGATAACATTTTTTCTTCAATTTTAACATTTTTAAAGCAGTTCAACAATAATCAAATAAATAAAAAAAACTAGACTTTGCATTCCATGAACTGCATTTGACTTTAATCCGAATACAAGTCAGAAGTTGTGGCATATTGAATTTCTCTGAAGGATATTTTGGAGTGTCATTGTCATAGACTATCTTCAAAATAATAATAATAATACGAATAATAGAAGAAGAGAAAACAATAATAACAATGGATGTGGAGTACATGAAGAATTTTCAAGAAGGATCACTTGCTATGGGTAGAAGATATTCATGAACAGATTCAAGAACTGTTGACATCCATTGTTCCATTGTTGTTCTGCCTTTGGCATCTTCAATTTTTGCAGGGCATTTTTGCTTTGTTGAAGAAAGAATATTCTGGACTTATTAAAGGGAATGCAGATGAAAGTCAGTGGTTTTATAAAAATAAAACACCAACATAATCTATCAGAATCATAAAACTTTAACAGTTTATATAATAAACGTAGTCCAAAGGGCAATCTCTGCAGCTGCAATAATTTTGAATCTGGGAACCATTGCTTTAAAAACTTGGTTTGCTTCTCAAAGTTAAACCTAACCAAATATCAAATTCCCACAATGGTTTATCGACAATTACCCATTGAAAATCATTTTTGGAATCAATATTGAAGAAACTCGTTCGATATTTGTTCCATCAGGGTGTTATTAGCTTCAAGCTGCATATCAAGCGGCGCCACATCCTCTTAATTTATTGTGAGCGTGTTTTTATTTGTCGTTGTTGTATTTGTGTTGTTATTTTATTTTATTTTTTTTTTGTGGTTATCATTTTACTATCATTGTTGGTTTTTATAGACATTGTTTTTGTTTTGCTGGGGTTGTCTGTAGCTGGAACCATTGTTTACCCAGAGCTATAATATGTATATGAACATGTATGTGTAAAAATGTATGTAGTTGGGCTGAAATAAAAAAATAATACATTTTTTTGTAAATTCTTTTGACACAGTGACTGATGATGCAGTGGCAACGCCATCAACACCAAGAAACATCCATCCAACAAGCAAAGGCAACCGTACATCATCCATAACATGCAACAACCACAACTGTGTGGCAGCAACATGAAAAAAACAACATCCACAATATTATTGTGAATGTTTGTATCACATTGTCGGGCTGGCTGGCTGACGGACCGACCGACCGACTGGTTGATATCAGCAGTCAGGCACAGCACAACAAATGATAGACCCCGAAACAAGAAACGATGAAAACAAAAGCAGCTTGCCTCGCCACATTGTTTAAAGTTTCTACTCCCCAATTCACTCCTATTTCTAACAGGAATACTCAGACATACGAAATATGCATATGCATATATGATGTGTGGTGTGGCGGGTGTTGTAGACAAGGGACAGAGGAATTTGTCGTTTTTTGTTCTTTCATTTTAAAGTTTCCCATATATGAACCCAACCGAAATGGGGGGAATTCGACAATAACAACAAAACCACAACAACGCAACACCAGCGGCAGATGTTGGTTGTTTTGCGGCTGCCCGTGGAGCACCAGTTCCATTTCTTAGTCATTTTGACTAGTTTGCATAGTTGGGGTGTTTAAGCTGGTGATTTTTGTTTGATGTTGTTGTTCTTGTTGCCTTTTTGTATCCCTACATCCCTCCCATTTTGATTGATGATGAATTTTAAAGCAACAGTGACACAAATGAAACAATAAAACATAAAAAACGTCATTGATAGTGAGTTAATTTGAATGGCTGATATGTTTCGGAGAGTGTATAGAGCTGTGTCTGTGTGTGTGTTGTGGATGTGGTGTCATTTTCCCTCGGGCTTGAGAATTTATTTATTTCCTTTTTTGTCAAAAAATGTGGCATATGGCATCCATTTGCCAAGACAACATTTGTAGTTTCATGCTCAACATTGATGACCACAATAGAAAGAAATATTTTGATACAAAATTCATATATAAAACAAAAAAATTACAATAAATTTGTAATTTATTAACAACTCAATATTAACTATTGAGTATGTTTAGATTGTTCAAAATATATTAAGTTTGTTAAAAACTGAGTTAATTTGCAAAGCAAATATCCGTTGGTCCTTCCAAATTTAAAAGAAAAATGCTATTTTAAATTGAAATGTTTCCATTAACACAATCATTTCCCATGTGCATTTTTCGCTTCAACATTTTAATAAATCGCTTATCTAATTAATGGAATATGCTCATGGTAGCTCCCAGCTTAATTATTATCCGCTACATTGCTGGCACGGGGAATAAACTGACCAAAATACCATGCGTCCGCCATTCGTTGTTTGGTCAAAAACTCATTTTAATTAATGAAGTGATTATGCAAACAAAGCAAAAAATAGGAGGTAAGTATAACCACATAAAGCTGTTAAAAGTGCTAGGAAAAATGCAAATAATTGTAATAATGAAAAAAAAAAACAAAAAAGTTTATATTTTTCATTAGATTTGATTTTTTTGTTATCAAGGTAGGAACGAAGAAATTCGATTTACAATAAAACACATCAAAAGCATTCTTAGCGATTTCGTTCGCTGTTTTTGTTTTCAGACAAGTCTGGGTTTACTCTAACCGAACAACGCTCATCGATTCCGTTCAGGGACTATATTCAATTTTCAATATTCCAACATGTGATATTTTAGCTCCAATAGAATCCTTGTGGAAGTTTTTGCTTTTATATCCGAATTGCTGTTGTTGCAACCATTACAAATTTAGTTCATTTTGTTCCTTCTGTCCTTTCCTTACAACTTCTCGATGTTGATGGTCAATTTTTCTTTTCAACTTACGATGACATTTTAACAATTCCATAACCTTTTGTAGTCACTTTGGATGGCTGATTAAGCGCTGTTGCAAAAGATTCCACAGCAGTTGTCTGAGACTACCGAATCATGACCACTCTACAGAACCGCATTGTACATTATTAGTTTTAACTTTGCCCTGTGGCCAAGTTAAGGGCATAACTATAAGTTAGTTTTCCACCACAACTAATGCCACAGAGAGGGGGATACAGAAGGAAACTTGGAACTTTGCTCGCCGACGAAGGAGACATAAATTCAACAATAACATCGCCATTAGATTGCAATTCATGGAATTTTTCACTACAATTAAACCCCAAGGAGGTAAATGTGTCCGGTTGATTGGTCGCTCCTTTAAAGTTTTCTTTTTTATGAAAACTTTTTAAAATGGGAATTTCATAAATATTTGCAGAGTTCAAGGAGGGGGTTGTTGTTGTGTACGAACAACAACAGCGAAGTCACTTGACTTAGATGTGGCGATAACAGTTGTCTGGACCGATAGGCAAACACACAACATAAATAAAGGAAGGAAGAAAGGAATATTAGATATGGAAATAAGTTGTGGTCCGGTTGGTGGTGTTGGGACATTTGTTAAACATCTGATTTATTCATAAAATATATTTTCTTATCGTGTGAAAATCCATTTCCCTTGAGTCATTTCTGCTGAGAAAATGTCTTTTTTATATCCGGCAAATGATATTGCATTTTTAGTCAGTGTGAATTTGATATTCTCATCGTTTTCAGCAGGCTAACAATTTACACGTGCAAACCATTTGAGTGGTTGGAAGGAAACACACCTCTGACTAAAAATGCGCTGCCACTTATTGTGGTTATAAGTTAAACAAAAAAATTGTAAAAACAGCGATGATTGTTTAATATTGGTTATACAGTTAAGCCTTTGATAATTCAAACATTGCCAGATTTCCGAAAGAAAAATTAAAAAAAAATCAGATAAATTAGGCCATAATATGATTTTTTTTTTTTTTCAAAAATACATGTACATTCAGTTCGTAATTCCGGAGATCTTCTAGAGCCATTAAATCTTCAACATCACATCACAGCAGATAGGAAGAGGAAAAGGCTTTAAAAGATAACTGTAGAATTAAAAATATTTTTCCATTTTTGGGTCCGGGAACGATTCTTAGTAAAACGTAAAGGTAGTAATTTTTTTGGCAAGTTTTGGGACAGAACATAAACTTTGTTTTAAAGTGGCAAATGTTATATTGAGAAAAAACATATATTACTGACGATATTCCTACATACCAGCATAACAATTTATGTTGAGCTGTATTCATGATTGCCTATTAATACTTGATATATTGATCGCTTCAACACTTCACACCCATTGAGTATTATCTGTGAGTACCTAAATATATTTAAATCGCATGCAAACACTTGGCCAGGTGAAAACAAAAATCAATTCCACCTCCATAGCACACATCTGAGAATGGATCCAAAGAAAACAATGGAAAAGCAAAAAAGCCAACCAATTTTCAAACTAAACGTTCGCTCATAAAATCTATGATTATGTTTGTGTGTTGGTTTGATTACAGCTTCACCTAGGCAAATATTAGACTATGGTGGTGATTTGAGTCGGCAATAGGAAAATTGTTTATTCATTCAATGGTAATAACTAAGCCAAGCTATGCCATGGCATTTTGATTTGTTTTCTTCAAAATTTATTTTCACACAAATTTGCTTGTCTTGTTTTCTGTTTTTTTGTATTTTCAACACCTACGCAATCTCAATTGAGAATCAGTTGGTTGGCTGGTTTGATAGGTTACCACCCTGGGAACTGGAGATTCTACACAAAATAAAGTTCTGTGGCATGATTGTTGCTATTAGATATACGTTTGTCGTTGGTGTTGTTGTTATTTTCATTCCTAATGGGAAAATTTACTTTTGACAATGGAGAGTCTATTTTTGGTGGCATTCACAATGGAATCATCTTTCGTGTCTGTGACTCCCACTTAAGAAGTTGTTAGCAGCTGTGCTGATGAGCACAGGCAGCTATACAAAAATGGTCCTGAGATGCTCAAGATGATGATGATGATGATGATGCTGCTGATGACTATGAAAAGTTCTGTGACTTTTGTTGTTGTATACTGGCCCAAAGTGCAGATAATCTAAACATAGCTTTTTATTGCCTTAATTGGTATCAAAGGTCTTGACCTTTGCTGCCATGGAGAAGAAAACTTATGCTCTCTCACATACACACACACACACACGAATGCACTTCTAGTGGGCCAAGCATGAAAAGATCAAATGATATTTGTTGAACAAGCCAAATTAAAATTTAATTGCCACCACGGGAACGGTGAAATGGGGAGAAAGATGCTGTTGAACAGTTGAAAAATAAACTATTCCACAACCAGAAACATAAATTTTCAAACTTTTAATTGCTGTGGTATTTGAATTAAGTTGGCAGGATTATTTTAATAGAAAATAATCAAATTAAAATCAAAAAGTACTGATGCTTGTACTTGGCTCCGGGCGCTGTTATACTAAAGGTTTTATATTCATTTAAAACCGGAAATTAATACCTTAACCTGTGAACCCAATGAATTAATTTCATATTTGCAGGATATAAGAAATAGACAATTCACTTGGATAGAGAGAATCTACTCCATAGGGTTTCTGCAGATAGAATATTTTCTTCTATTTCTTGAAGTACATTCAATAGTTATTTTAAAAATTATAATGTCTCTACTATAATATTTACTTGTGACTTCTGATTTATGAAATGCTTTTCATGTGAAAATATCTCTTCTATGCTGAAACGTTTCAATAATGAATATTCCACAGAAAAAATACAAAAAAATAAAATCTATAGATATAACAACTTGTAAAATGTTCCCTTGATAATGTGTAAATATTGTATTACTCATTCGCCTAGTTTCCAATTTGAATAAATTATATCTTTTTTATTATAACCAACCTCTTACTGAATACATGCTTAAAAAGTCCAAGAATTTCATTAATATGAAACCATTTTAAGTTTATATCAATTACTGGACACATGTGCCGACAATGTTTTTTGACCGTCATCTCCACTTTGCATTCAGAACCCTCTTCAAATTGAGGGATATATAGAACATCGCATATCTGCACCGCTAAACCGTTCAACTGTTCACTTGATTTTAAGCCAAAGCAAACTTAACTGAGGCGTAAAACTTAGACCTCCTCGTAAAACTTAGACCTTCTTTTGCCTCGCACTGTCCGTCATGCAGAAAATAATAAGTTTAAATGATCACAACTAGGACGGGTTTCTTTGCGGAGATAACAATTTTGTAAAATTTTTGTGTAAGCAATTTTTTACAAGTTTTTTGGATGGTGGTTTGGGCTTAGGGTGACCATTCTAGTGGTATTAACTCACCGAGTAAAGAATTGCATGAGAGTAAACTAACCAGAAAAAAGAAACAAGACTTAATAAAATTATATGCATATACAAGTAGTTATAAATAAAAAATAATGTTGATTAATTTTGGAATTCATAGACATTTTTGTGCATTTGAAACTAGAAACTATTAGACCTTCAAAAGTTTAGTTTTAAAATCCCATTTTTAAATGGTCACTTCAATACTCCTCACTCCCCATAAACATGAATTTGTCAACGTTGTAATTTAATCTTTTTTGTTGTTTGTATCCTTGTTTTTTTCTTTTTCTTCAGCATTGCTGGCATCAAGTCCTGCTTTTGTCACAAGAGATACAAAATGACATAAAAAAGTAATGTTGTTGGCACTGTTGTTAAATGGCCGTTACATATTTTCAGCATTCCTAGAGCTTAAAGGAAACCCGACCGATATGACCAAAAACAAAAGTCTAACATTATACAAAAATCCTCCAGGGATTTGTGAAAAGAAAACAAAAAAAAAAAGATAAGAAAAAGAATATCATAAGGATTAAAACGAATAAATTATGGCTATAAATGGAATAGTCCAACTTTTCATTTGATAAGACATGTTTGAGGAGGCACTTCTTTAGAAGCCCGTGACAACATTCTTCTCAGTAGTCATCCACCACCGTTGTCATCTACTACTACACAACAAGATGGTTAAGTAATTTTATTTTGCGCTTCGTTAACTGCCATAAACACATCAGATTAGTGGCCTTGACAAACATGGCATAAGCGTTAGCCCAATTGATATGGACAATGTAAGCCTTAAAGCTAAAACTCACACATTTTCATAAGATGACAACCGAATCTGTGCGATACGACGCTGGTCATTAAGATGTCTTGTTGAGTGGCGCGCCACATAATTGTGAGTACTTTTTCAAAATTTAGAATTTCTTGCTAATGATGTGGAGAATTAAAATTTGTTAATAGTCCTGTCTAAACTTTGTATTGTAATTAAAATGCGTAATGGTATAAATGTCTTGTCAACAAACCACAAACAATTTAAAATCAATTTTGTCGATATTTGAGGAATAGGGATTTGAAATGTAAACTTCTTAAGTTTGTTGTTTAGCATAAAATAAATATTTGATTACAGACTTTTTAGGTTACTGATTATTCAATTTTTTGGAAGCTTTCGTCAATAACATCATTAATTAAAAAGTAAAAAATAAAATAAAATTATAAACAAACTACATCTCAGCCTCATATCACGTATCATTTGCCTCATATCACTTATCATAAGATAAAAACTGAAACACACAGAATCTTTGTAGCAAGTATTCCCTGCTAGCATTTTGAGTTATTTATGTCTTCAATTTTTGTACATTAATTTAGTAAAAAAAACGGAAAACTGAAAATAAAGTTACGCTATCTACTTGTAGTAAGTTTTCTTTCCGATTCATTGCGAAAAGAAGAGAGAAAATTAATTTTGTTCGAAACTGTTGTGGGTGTCCTACTCCTACTCCCCCTCCGCCTCCACCACCACAATATCTTCCGAATAGTAACAATCAAGTGGAGGGAGGAGAGTGATGTTGTTGTTTCTTATCTTTTGAAAAACATTCTTAAAATTGCTAATGGTATGTGAAAATATTGGTTCTGGTATGTGCCATTGTGTGGAGGACACATGCACCGATTCAATACGAACCAACGTATGTGGGGGTAGTATCATCCATCTTTCTCTGTATAATATTTGCCTCTACATTTAGCCCTGAATTCAAAATTTGTATTGTGGTCTTTATGCTTCATTTTGGATATGCCTTCTGTCCATTTCTTGGCATGGCATAGCAAGAAATTGCATGCATTGTATTTTCAATGTGTCTTCGCAATTTGCTCTCACTCTACGGTGGCCCATGTCATTGTTGTTTTTGGTGTTCACCACTTTCCCGTTGCCGCCTGCCATCCATTCATCCATACGTCCTTCCTAACCAACTTGACTGCCACTGATGAAGAGATACATTATCTTAATGAGTTCCCTAGTCAGTGCTTCTCCTGCTCTGACTAACAATAATAAATATAACCCTGATGACGATGACGAGGCTGCTGTGCTGCGGTTGTGTTCATATTATTTAAGTTTTACTTTGGCCCTCACCACTTCCCACCATTCTCAACAAATAAAAAAAGCACAAAACAAAAAAACTTAACCAGACAAATAACGAAGTAAATTACAATGTCTGGGACATTTGTATTTTTTGTTTTGTTTTTGTTATTCTTTCAGTTTCAGTTCTGTAGTTAAATGTAACAGATCGTAGATGTGGGGGAAGCCAGTAACAGAAGTAACACCTCCCTCGTTTACTGTCGGGACTTAATTTCATTTAATGTCACATTATGCATGTACGATTATACACATACACATATGTATATATTTATTTAATGTGTAGACAACAAGTAGATATACCGTTTTGTGTGTGTGTGGGGGGGTGTCGAAGCCAGTGAACGTCACCTATTTGGCAAAAATATAAAAAAAGTATCGCCGACACAACAGCTGCCGAGCAAAGTTCGCAATCCATTAGTGGAGAACAGAAAACAAAAATGATGCAAGATTCAACATACATACATGGTGCCCCTCCCCTTGTGGTGGTCGAATAACGAACAATTTATTTTAAATGGAACTTCTTATAATTTAGGGAGATATACTGGATATAGTTCTTCCTCGATACTTTCAATGAACATATATGTACATCGCATGTTTTGAATTAACCACTTTTGGTTTGTTTCCCAAGGGCAATTCCTCACAGGGGCAGGTGAATTTTACAAAGAACAAAAATATAGTGCACGGCCGATTTGTGCCCTTGCTAATTTCTCGACATTTTGCAAAATTTTCTGTCGAAATCAATAGAAACCAGTTTGCAAAAAAAAAATGTCAGATTTTTTTAAACCTTTGGGCGCTCATTTTATTATAGACAGGCGATAGCATCATATTTAGCATCTAAAATGAACGTTTAATAACAAGAGCAAGAGTTTTTAAATACAGAAATGACAAATGCAAATGATGAACAGACACAGCTTCAACATGCAGCGAATGAAAAAAACACGATAAAACAAATAAAATATTTGCCTTTGCAATGTTTATTATTGTTTAAAATGTAAAATTGTTTTTTTTTGCATAACGTTTCATGCGGTTACCAAAATACGCAGTAACTACAACTACAAGGTAACGTGGCAAGGGCACAGGGAAGTGGTCTTAACCACTTTGCTGGAGCATCATCAGCCACGCGATTTCATATCAGTTTCTATTTTAAATTAAAGCACTTTTTTTGCATTTGCCTTCAGGTTGTGTTGGTGGTGTTCATTTCATTTGGTCTGGTTTTTTGTGCTTTGCGTTTTCTTTTTATTAAGTTCTAGACTAGTACTTTGTCGTTCCTATTCCTATTCACGGCTAGTACTCGTATCTATGCCCGTTCTGCCGCTGCCCTTTCTCAATAGCATCAAGACATTTAATATATGTATATATATATATATATATATATATTTGTTTCTCATTTTTAACAAGTTTATTTTTCGTTTCTCCTCCACCTGATAACAACAACAACTGTTATTTTCATTCATTTCCCATTCCACCAAATATAAAAGCCGAGATGAGAGGTAGATACTGAGAGTGAGTACTTGTTTTCTGGTCCCGTGTTTTATATATTTACGATTTGTTGTTTTGTGAGATAGAAAGAGAGTTTGTGGAATATTTTTGCATCTCTAAGCCTTATCTGCATTAAACAGTGGTTGCCAGAGTATCGACGAGTGTGCATATACCAGCGATGTTACGCTACGCTTTAGTTCTTTGAAAAGTGGCAATATTTCAGTTGGGAACATCCAGGTAATCAGTTAAAATTATATACCAAATGCTGAAGCTCGGTATCTGGTTACTCTGATTCGACACATGGAAGGGCAATAAGTCCACTTTTAATACAAATTGAGATTTGGATACAGATGTGTTATGAAACATCCCTTGGTCATTTTTTTTTTACTTTGATGAGATTTAATGGCAAACTTTCAAATAATAGATTTGTAACCACTGTCCACAGCCGATTACAGTGCAGATTTTTCTAGCATTTTACTATTCGTGTGTGTGCGTTTCTTTTTTGTAGAAACTCAAGTTTATTTGTATTGCGCTCTTGCCATTTTTTGTGATACCCTACATAATGTTACGTCTTTAATAAGAAATTTTCATAGACATTTAGAAAAAATTTGAAAATAAAAAATACAACACACGGATTTATTATTAAACTGAAATAATTATGAATGAATTTGGCGGCAATTTTATTTCATTCGAGACATGTTGCAGACGTGTCTCACATATCCTGGCAAGGTGGACTATTAAAAAAAGGCTAATTGTTAACAAATTTTTGGTTCGGTTGATTCGACTTCGTCAAAGTTGATCATATTTGTTAAAAACAGAAGATATTGGATTACGTGATCGACGTTTCATATATGAGTCGTTTAACCTTGAACAGATATTTTACAGATCTTAATCATCACAATGGATATTTCCGCATGATAGAAAATGATCGTAGTTCTATTAAGAATACAACTCCTTAGGCTTAGTTCCTTGCAACTTCTAAAATGTCCTGAAAATACGCATGGCGTATAAAAATTCATAACACAATTTTTATATAAAATATTTTTGAAGAAAAAATTGGTATACTCTAATTCCTTGGTACAAATGTTTCATAATATTCAAAAGAACTTGAAATCACGAGGAGGCACAAATATGTATAGATGGCATTATGAAAAATGTTAGGCATAGGGATCCTTCCATTCTTCCATTGCAACTCCTCCACTGAACTTTAAGTACCTCAAAGTTGCTGTTTTATTTCTGTATCCATTCATGCACTCTCTTCATCAATGCTCTTTTACGAGCGAATTTCCAAAGTATTACGAGCAAAAGAAACTGCTGCAGTACTTAAATAGTTTAGTTTTCAATATTTCCATTGCCTGGCGAGGAGGCCCGTTTGTTTTTGTTGGCTTTTAATTTCAATCGAGGATACTTTCGTGCGCACACAAACTGACAAGCCAGCAACACATTGATGCTGAGTGATGAAGCACGTAGCGGATACATTTCATTTTTGTGGTTTTTACACTACCTGAACATCAGAGGAGATACCCCCCTCACAAACCTACCTCATTTTCACTGTGTAGCGCCGTTTTCATGTTTTCGCTGACTAGTTTTATATTTCCTTGCCTTGTCTTCATTTGTTATGCATCATTTTTGCCAGGTTAGGCATTTTGTTGTGCGCCTCCATAGAGCAGTGCAATGGGAGAAAAGAAAAGCAAAGAAAGAAAAAATAATGACGACGCAATAACGCATTTAGTCAACTGCTACTGCTGTGGTTTTTCCATTGGAAACTGGGGATTTCGGATGGCATGACAAAATGCAGTTCTTTTCCACAAATCTTGCGAAATGTTGGTGGTTTTCCGGGAGGAGGGCAGGAAGAAAAGCGGTTTACGTTATATGTTGTTGTCTTATGCAATAATTTTCGATTATAATTAGTATTTGAGTGAAGGAATTTGGATGGGGAAGGAGAAAAAAACTAATAACAACCAGTATTTTTGATTAGCTCAGTTATTTCGGTTTGATTGTACACAGAACATTTTAATTATCCTTATGGTAGCTAGCAAATCGTTAATATTTTTTGTTGGGATGCAGTGCAGATGCGATTCAATTGGAATTCTTCGAATCGACAAAGAACTAATTGGGTGGGATTTTACTTACTACGCCTTGTGTGTGTATTGATGATGATCAAATGTTTGCCTGAAAATAAAAAAGTTAAAAAAAATAAATTAAAAAATTGTATAATTTTTTTAAGATTTTTTTAAATATGTTTGAACAAGGGATAGATATAGCAAGGAATTGTTAATATAGAATCTTGGGGTATGGTTTCAAAAATGGGGTTTAAAAAATCATATCCAGGCCAAATCTGTTTCAGGACATTTGTTCATGAGCTATATAATTCCCTAAAAGAGTACCTGAATTGGTCCACATTTGTGCATGGTAATATTGTTTTACTACCTTCACGAACAACATCTATTTTCGAATATGGTGTACTCCATGCAGTAAAAATTAAAATAGAAAAACAATATTGCCCACTTTTCCTTATCTTAATACTAAGAAAATAATAATTGTTTCTAATCAGTCTAAGTCTTCTGGTAGTGACCTCCCAATTTTAAGCTATATTATACTTTTTATGATCGAGATTGAATTAAAAAACAACAACAATTCTATTTTTATGCAAAGATATTCCATGTCTGTTATCAAAGCAATTATGGAATAATGAAATTCTATAGGAATTTGTTAAACCATTTCGATTAGATAAAAAAAAACAAAAATCCAACCAACATGGCGGCAATGATATTTCAAAAGAAAAGTTAGACTAAAAACGTCAAGAAATAAATGCATTACCCAAGATTAAAACATTAAAAAATTAAATTCCAACAAAATATTGGAAATATTCTGATGCCATACTAATTAAACTATGTTTGTAATATAACACATATGTATATTTTAAAATTCAATATGAATGTAAATATTGTATATGGTGGAGACATCTTCGAGCAATTGACTCGAAACAACCCGCATAATCGGCCAGATTTGTGCGACTTTTTAGCGCAGAATATGTACACGAAAGGACTAAGCTACGCTTTAAAGATTGATAATAATATCTGAAGACACCAAATATCTGAAGAGACCAAATACACTCCTTCAGTTAGTTATTTGAAACCCTCAGTTCTTTTTCGTTATACTTTAGAATTCCGCTCTTTACACTGACTTCTTTTCGTTCAACGTATTTGAGAAACAAAACACCGGTTTGACACTTTGAATATTTAAATCACAGCTAAAACCCTCGCATACAGACATGATTTGTTTTGCTGTTGTTGTTGAGTTAGGTTTTTTTCAAAAAATACCTTTCAATGTCAAATGAGTTTCAGTCAACGAACATCGTCACTGTCATTTTGTTGTTTGCCTCTCTAATTTAGATTTTGATTTCATTTTTGCGGTTGGCCACAAGTCTTCAAGTCTGGTTATGCCCACAGGTTATGATGTCATAAAGCTTAGCGCATTTTTGTGAATGCGAAAGCGAGCTTTCAAAGAAATATGCAAACCAGTTTCGATTTTTTTGTCAACTGTTTTTTTTCGTTTTCAACTATGCAGAATTTATTTAAAACATTTAAACAATGATGTGCGTTGTTTATTTTATTTTTTGCTTTGTAGTTGATGAGGCAAATGATGATGGCTGTTTAAGCCCCATTAGTGGATTGTGGCACTAAACACGCTTGAAAAAAAAAAAACATTCACACACCATCATCTGTTTAGCTTTGCCTTATTTGAATATAAATCAAACATTATTTGGTCAAAAGGAAAGCCGCCATGATCACTGCAAGAGATTTGTTTGCCGAGATGTTATGCAAAAGACAAATATATTACGGTTATGTTTTCATTTCAAATTCGTCCAAATAGTTTGCATAATATTGACCCAATCCCAAAAAAAAAATGATAAATGTGTCAGCCAGAAGACCCACCAAAATGAAATAAATAATACAAACGGATGACCCTCTTTTAATGTAAACAAAACAAAAAACAAAGCAGTGGTTTGAGTTGAATTTCAAAACCGTTATTTCAAAGATGTTGACATGTTTTTTTTACATTTTGGTAATGATTGATTGAAACCACAAAATTACCCAGCTTGACTTGGACTGTTTCAGTCTCATTTATTGATAAATATTTTAAAAATTTAACGAATTGTAAGGCAATTTTAAATATCGAAAAATGGAGCTAGTCTGCGACATTTCAATTTGTAAACATTTTCGTGTGAACTTATTACTAAAACCCGTAAACTTTCAAAATATTTGCACAAAACCTATGTAACGTCCGAAGATGGAACATACTGGTTCCCTCCTTCCGGACCCATGCCACAGTGAGCTAACAGTTTGCTGCTCCCGCCGCCGGCGGCTGCTGTTTTTCTAGTACCTACGCCAAAATGAGCCTCATTTTTTTAAAAAAAAGTTAATTAATTTCATCTGAAGCGGATTGTAATATTTAACCCAATTTTGAAAAATCGTTAATCTTCTACTCCAAATGCGAAAGCATCCTCATTTGCTGCACGACCGGCTTAAATCAAAAATAGTGACTTTTGAATTCATGATGCAAAATTGTTCGCTTTATCTATCGACTACACCGACGGTTAACCATTATATGGATTACCATCATTATTCTCCTGGTTATTATCACTATGAAAATCCTTTATCGATTGACTCATGTCGCCGGCATAAAAGAACCTACAAAGTATGTACATATGTACATTACTAGATATCCTTCTTAAAAGGTCATTACCATAACAAACAAAAACTTCTTTAACCCTCAACAACTTCCTCCACCCAGGCCAATTGTGCACGTGATCTAATTTAGTTTTTTATTTCAAAGAAACGCGACTCGTTCAAATGGTGTCATCACTCATTTGTGTCACTAACACACACTACTAGACCAGAAAACAAACAAAACAAAATACACTGAATTCAATTAAAAATTCTATTCAGCCCGATTGAGTTGTTCGCTTCATTTCACAATGTTTGGCATTTCTCAAAACGTTTACTGCCATCGCCGTTGTGTGCCTTCCCTTCCTTCTTTCTTTTTCTTCCATTTCATTCGTTGTCATTAAACCCCAAACCGCATAACCTTCGATTATCTAATTTTTTGGCAGCGATAAAAAACACACAAAAAAGCGATCAAGACGCCAGCAACAACAACTGCAGCAACAACTAAACGGTCAATTTTAAAATAGAGCGCGTTCATGATTTCATGATGAATAAAAGCAACAATCAAAAGCGCACGCAAAAAGTCAATAAACTACAAAACAGCGAACGAAAACAAAATTCCCATTTATAAGTCGGACGAAATACAAAAAAGGGGACAAAGTTAAACAAAAAAAAATAATACAAAAGGTGTAATTAACAAAAAAAAAAAAAAAATATTGCACAAATATTTAATGGCACAAAAAGTGATAGTTCAATGCAAAATTGTCCAATTATTAAAATATGGGGTGTTTTTGTTGTTGTTGTTGTTGAAATAATCGCTTTTTTATAAAACAAACAACATATCTAATTATTACAGTATGGATTAACGATTAGTATGAGTGTATGTGTGTTTTTTTATTTTATTTTAAAATCATGCATAATATTTTTAATTTTCTAAATTTTTAACAACTGCAAATTCTATAATTCAAATTTCTACATATAATTTCTACACGATTCTGATTTCTTTTTTAATATAGGGAAACTCCCCGTTTATAATCTATGGTATCATTCTGTCCCGCAGCATGTGTTCAAAAATTGTTTAAAATTGTTATTGAGTGGAATTTGAATAATTACTTTGACATTGAATTACTCCATTCGAGTTGCATCACATTTTAATTGAAGAATTTAATTTCTTATTTAAACAATCGACAAAAAAGTCGACGAAATAGCAACTATATAATTTGACTAATTTTCAATAATTATTCCTCATTCTGAAGGATGGAATTTTTTGTTTTGATAATTTAGTTAAACAACAGGGCTGTACAATTGAAGCTGGAATCTACGATTCGGGTTTGGAAATTATTTCCAGCTTTTTTCTACCCAATGAGAATTTTATAAGTGATTGTGCCTGAAAAGGAGGGGTTTTTTCTGAAATATCAAATTGTTTTTATAATTGATAACCTGATCTCATTTCAATCATCTGTCTGAGTAAAAGTCAACGATTTCAACAAAGAAACGTATATCGCTATATGTATACTATTGGTCTTTTCCAGTACTTCAATGTAATATTTTTCAATGTAATAATTTTTATTTTTTATTCACACCATAAAGAAGAAATTATTATCGTACTAAAAAAATGTACATTCTTGTAGATTCTGGAACTGGCATTATATTGCAGTTTCGGAAACACAATTAATGTATTAAACGACTGGCTTATCGAAATAATTTAAGTATTAGGTAATAATAAATACACCATTTATTTCAGTTTTCTAACATTACATTAAGAAACTGTTTTTACCAAATATTTTCAAAGCAAAAAAAAACAAAAAAGTTTTGATATTCTCCTAGTTGCGTGTTTGAAAAACTTCCGATTGATTTTCCTGAATACAACCTCAACACAACGACGTGGTTTTATGGAGGGTCAATGTTATGAGGTCAATTGAATTGATGGCGTAAAATGTTAGCTAGCCTTTTCTTCCTCTCACCACGACTAGAACACTTTAGATTACATCTAAAACCAAAACATGTTAGTTTGTAATGCTACATTCCAAACAATAAACACATTTACCCACATACTAACAATAACGAATATATTTTGTATTGGAAGTGGGATTGCAAGCGGGGCCGTCTGTTTGGTCAAAAAATATTCTATACGCTTACGAAGCCCCCATCCCCCACGCAGTCCACAAAATTGTGTGACATTGAATTTGTTTGCGCATTCATTTTCGTCTGAACTTGAACTTTTTCGTTTTATTTTACGAACACATAAAAATAATTAAAACTACGGACGGATTGTGTCATTCGGTTATTTTGTGGCGACAATGACACAAACATTCCAAACCGAATTAAGAGCTGTAAAATTTACAACAACAACAACAACAACAACAACAACGGCATAGGCTGTAGAAGAAACGACAGATGCAAACCTACGGAAAGAAAACTAAGGCCAATTTTCGAGAGAAGTATAAAATAAAACAACGGAAGGCAGGAACAATTTGTTAGTAAAACTGAACTGATGATTGGGTTCGAGTAGATTTTCATGTTGATAATACGTACACATAAAGAACGCACATTGGGGAACTAATTGGAAATTCTCGATTAAAGCGGATAGTAGCTGCATATCGAATATAATACACACAGAAAATCACCTTTAAGATTTATGAAAATTATAAAAATTTATGAATTTACAAAAAAAATCGTCCAATGTGCGTTTCTCCCAGCAACAATAACTTCAGTTTTATCTCACAAAATATATACATAGCGATGTGTGTGTTTTTTATTTAATTTATAAATAATATCATTGTTGCTCATTGTCATGGTATGGCATCATTAAGATAAGAAATCCACAAAAGGGAGAGAGAACAGAAACGAAAAACAAAATAAAGTAATTAAATAATTTATCATCACATCTGTGGTGGATGTTAACAATCATCTCCCGATGACATTACAAGTGGTCATGCAGTAAACAATATCGCACATAATTGTAATGATGACGATGATAGTCGTCATCATGAATATCCCCATTGCTGCTGGGAATTACAAAGTAATAATGCCATAGCTTGACACTATCTGCAGAAAATAGCGACCGAAGCCATTTCTTTACAATTCAAATGTGCCCAACAACGAATGGAGCTATATGCCTGCCAAACAACGGTAGTTATAACCATAATGACCGACCCTCAAAGGAGGAAACATTAAATTTAAATTAGTTGCCCTCCCACTCTGTCGCATATTTAAATATAATTAACAATAGTGTTGGATTTCCTCGTCGTTCACCTCTCTAATTTCAGTTGACAAACCAATTAAATCCAAATCTAAAGTCATAAACAATACTAATAGTAGAAAAATACAGCTACAACAACAACAAGTGATATGTCAACGACATAAAACATCACCTTGAAAAAATCAGTCACGTCAACTTGTGGGTGAGGAAGAGGGAATCGAAGGGGAACCCACCAACTAATATACAATTTGTTGTTATCAAACAATATTCCACGATTCATTAGTGAGATACAGAGAGAGAGAGGGAGAGAGAGAGAATGTTATCACCACACACTCCAAGAACATTTTCGTATGCATCTCAGGCCGGAAATAATAATAATAGAAACAATGCGTGCCCTGGCTGCAAACTGTATGTGCGTGCGTGTGTATGTGTGTTAAAAGTATCGCTACTCGCCAAGAATTCTTAATTGAATCGAAAATCTCGTAGTAGTAATCGATAAACAGTTAAGTGTAAGAATTTTGAATTAATTTACCCAAAAGGTTTCCTGATTTTGGTTATATTCATTGTATTCAAATAGAGATGTCATTGTTTGAATTATTTTCATTTAAAATCTATTCATATATGTATATTGTATTCATGTATGAATATATGTATATTAGGTTTTTGGGCTCGAGAAATTCATTTCTGATCTTTATTTTTACCTATGACCATCTATTCTCATCTATTTTCTGAGAAAATTAAAAAAATCGAATTTTTAATCAAAATTGTGTTATAGGGAAAAAATAATTCTTTGAAAAGTGGGAGGATCGAAAATCGAGATAGACCTATGGTTCCTTCCCCAAAAGTTGGCTAAAATTAATAAAAAAATTTAATTTTGAATCAAAATTATGTTATAGGGAAAAAAGTATTTTTTTTTTTTAAATGGAAGACTCGAAAAGAGACTCGCAATAGACCTATGGTTCCTTCACCAAAGTTGCTTAGAATTGTCCATAGAATCATCCTAGGGGCTGGTTTTAATCGAATTTTTCGGCTTCATACAAATTGGCCCTCCGTCATGTGCAAAGAATAACTACATTTGCGTCATCTCACTATTGGTAAGTTCCGGTACTGCAAGAATCTACCAATTTTTTTTTTTTTTTTTTTTTTTTTTTGATATCATAAAGGAAAAGTTGTTACATATATTACAATGTTGTTGAATATTCGTTACATGTCATTTATATGTATGTATATCTTATACATTTTTCATGTCTGCAACAAGTTACCATTATTATCCATATTGGCATCCCTGTGACGTATTTTTGCTTTATTCTAATCATTAATTGTGTTAAATAAAATTCTTATCATACATAGACGCCTATGTTTTGATTTTTGTGTTGTTGGTGTTATTAAAACGCACATGAAATGGAATGACGCCAAGGTTAGTCATATCAATTGGTCAGACAACTTCAAGTGTTTTTTTTAGAAATAATTTGACATAGAACAAACACTAGAAAAAAATATTGTTTAACATATATGTAACGGGGTCACTCAGTCTAGTGAAGGCAGCACATTTTATGGAATACAGTCAAGCATTCACAGAACGTGAATTGTCGCAATAAAGTTGAACGATTGGTAAGCGTGGAACAGGCGTAAGTATATTCATAGTACCAAACAACTATTCACACGTGATCTGTCACAAAGGCCATTGGAATAATATGTCAACTGGGATTACCCATTAACCAAATTTAATTTTAAAATATTGTCAATATGTTTTGGAAACAATAATATTTTTAAATTATTTTTAGTTTTTTTTTACTTTGGATATTCTCCCAGGGAGTATTTTATCACACCACTAAACAAAACCTCCTTTTCCCAAATATGAGAAAGAAAATTTGTCCAGATTCTTTTTTCAGACATGGAAACTGGTAGGCAAATGCGAAGTTGGCAAATATTCAGGGACCATTCATAGGCAATAAACAATCAAAAATTGAGCTTTAAATGACGACAGCAAACAAATAATAAAAATGGGAACAATAATAAAAATATCAACAAATAAAAAGGATACAATAAAACATACTTATGTAAACTTTTGAAACAATAAGACTTATTGTTAACAAAAAATATAGAATTTCTTGGATCACCCGAAGTGGTTCAGTATTAAAATAAAGGCCCCCCAATTGGGGCCTTCAAATAAACGCAACAAACAGTAACATGAACAAATTCAGCATTTAAATTTAATTGACAGAAATATTTCTATTCCTCTTGGGCTGCCCCACTCCCCCTCTGTCATTAGCCTTCAGTGCATTCCATTATAATTGTTTAAAAAAGCACCCAGAGAAATACCGAAGAAAACAAAAACAAAAAACTACGAATATGACTCCAACAGCCAGATGTTCATGTGTTCAGCTTTTAAGTTTTGTTTTTGTTTTTTATGCGACTGTTCGCTTCAGCTCTTGTGTCATGAATAACTTGAAGAATGTGAGAAAAAAAGAAGAGGCATACAGAGAAACACACAATACGAGTATGTATGGATCACACAAACAGACAGACAGACAGACAGACACCATTATGAAAAACAAAGTGGACACATGATTAACTCAAAGGGTAAGGGGCGTCCCAAACAACAGCATCATCAGTGGAGAACTGCAGCTGGAACAATACAAGCGTTTGTTCCATTGATAATAGGCAAAGCGAGAAGTTAAAGCTAGGGGAGGGCGGGCTGAGGGAGCAACATTACCGGAAAATGCTTCATCTTTCAGTGGCGTTTCAAGACATTCATAAAAAATAAATATGTTTGTGATTTGTTTTCAAGCTGCTGCTGTCATGACTGCAGTCGTTGCTGCCGTTGTTGTTATTGCTGGCATTTGTTTTATGTCCGATGATTAAGTGAAATCGCCCTCATGAGGTCAGTTGTGAGTTTTGAGTTATTTTTGTACGGCAACAACAAGAAAAAATAGCATTTATTTGTTTTTTCTATTTTTCCCCTTTACGCTTTTCGAAGGGGGCATCCGATCAATGTCCAGCAATTACCATGGCTCCAGGCGCATCTATATACAACTTTATAAGGCCTTATCAATGCGAGATGAGTTAAAAATGCTCATAGTGAAAAATGTTCTCAATGTATAAACACATGTATGTATGTGAACATTGGAGATTTCTTCTAGACAATATATTAAAGAGCTTTCAAAAAAGAAGTATGAATAAAATGTTCATGAAAGCAATAATAATATTGGCTGGAATTTATCCGACAATATCAATGTGTTTTTATTTATACTCCTTGTATTTGTGTCGGAAAATAGTAGAGAAATAATGTGTTACATCAAGTATACGTTCATATGTAGGTGTCAAATGGCAAAATATTTATAATAATGCGTATCTAATTTTAAATATTCATTTATTTAAATGACTATGGTGGTGGTGGCGGGGATGTCGGCCAGAAAATGTCAATCTTCTGTGTAATGGTTTTGCCATTTCTGGTGGGCGTAAACTGACCATTTGTTGTGGAAGCATAACAACTGTTTGCTTTCCCCATTATAATGCATTAATATTTGATTTAACGAAAAGCTGTGACAGTCGAATGACAATGCATCATTTATGGAAGCCGAAAAGCAAAGTACAAACAAATATATGAATATATTTTTAAAATAAAGTACTCGTCATTTATAATTTGACAAAAATATATTTTCAAAATTACTTACAAATTTATCGTCGTTATAAATATAAATTGCAAATATACAAAAATATAATTTATAATTAGAAAAGCATATTTTATTATATCTAAACAAATAATGTATGTACACAATTCTTCACGGAAACATTTAATTTGAATTGTCTCATTTGGTGTCACATTATTGTTTTTGTGGTTTTATTTATCACATTTTATTGTTGTACCTTATTCTGTTCTAGAAAACAACAACATATTCGATTTTTGGAAATATTTAGTAATATATTAATAATAAAATCCAATGTTAGATTTTGAAGACACATCTCTGACGTTCTCTAATTCGGCATACCGGTGCCAAATGAAGGATACCTTACGGTATATATTTGAATATTTTATTTTTTAAATAAACTTCACTGTCAAAGGTCACCGACAAAAACCAAAATTATGGCACCTTCGCAAAGTAACGGCATATTGAAGATGTAAATTATTTAACCATAAATTCGCCATACTTATGGTCCATTCCAAAACATGGAAATATACAATAGTATTTTACAACATAAAGTGGAAAAAACAAAACAAACAGCCGACATGTCCAAGACCTCAACAAACAAGTTTTTTTAGTGGAAACTCAGAAGGCCGCATTGTAACAAATTAGCAGAATTTCTTACTTTACTCTTCGTTTTACAAAAAGAAGATATGAAGTAACCCAAAAGTTAGGTGTTGTTCACACCTTCCTGCTAAAATGTTTGACACCTAAAAACGTAAACACATGTTGTAACTCATCATGGTCATGTCGGAGAGACGCCAATGTTTTCCTCATACAATGACGAGGAAAAAATAGGAAATAAATTTCATATTTAACAACAAAAATGCGATTGTGTACAGCTTGTAAGTACTTAAGAAGCTAAATGGATGGATGGATGGATGGATGGATGGATGGGGAGACATCGATTGCGATTCCACAATCTGAATTCAAACAAAATGCACTTCCGCCGTTCATTGGCAGAAACACAAATAGGAAAACATGAATTTCTAGTGGGATGTTGTGTAAATGCTATTGTCGCGTTATTCCATTCAAAAAAAACTAACATCCAACCACCCCCTACTTATGAATGCATTTCAGATTATATGCTGACAAAAAAGTAATGCAATTATAAATGTAATAGTCACACATTCTACAAACATAATGCCCTCAATGAAATTTCATGCATTTCTTCTTTAAAACGCAAATTCATTCATATTTTGTTGGGTAGCCCTTTTTTATTCGATGTTGGGTAGTCACATAGGCGGCATATTTCTACTTATTGGAATTGTCACGTTTAGCACATCCGAACTCTTGTTCGTGGCAGACATGTTGCTGCAACTCTCTGTTTACAAGATTTACATGACTCTGTTTTGACAGACACAACAATGACCGGAGGTTTATTTTTTGTTCATAGTTCGCATGAACAGCGAAAAACAACATTGCCGGATTAAATATAAATATTCATTCATTTTAAAATTTAAATGCATTTTTATATCATCACAGTAAGACATACATACATATTTATTTATGCATTTTTATTATTTTGTTTTATTTACTTGTTTTTTTCTTTTTTTTTGCTAGAAATAGTAAATGACTTTAATTACATTTTTTATTTGCAACATGTCGATGGAATGAAGAAAGTTCACAGCACGACGACGGCGACCCATCGCCACCATCAGTAAACAAAGTGATTCATTCTGAGATTCTATGAAATTCTGTTAAGTCATTTTTGAAATAAATTCGTACCGCCTCTCCCATTTTATACTAAAGAGCCAAGTCGATCGCGATTACATTGCAAGTTGTGGGCATTTCCAAGAAATTTTTACATAAATAAATCCTATTATAATTATTAACTATTGAAGTATAAATTATTGTAAGCAGTTGCATAATTGTTTTATAAAATAGAATAGAAATGACTCTCAATTTCCATCGGTATTAAAAAATATTTTTTTTATTTAGCATCAGTGCATAACATATTCTGATCTCAATTCATAAGAGATATGATAATGAATATTTATTTTAAATAATTAATAATTTGGCCCAGCACACAATTAAAAAACTTATATTGAAAGAAATTGTCATCTACACCGACTAAATGGAATTCCTGATCTACGGAATGTCAACATTAACTTCTCATAAAGAAACTCTTCAAGAAATATTCGAAAAAATAAACTCCTCAAGTATAATTTGTCTAATCAATTCCTAAGAAATATTCAAATCTGAATATGCGGATGTGTGGCGGTTTCTTAAATTTCACATAATCATCCCAATCAAAATGTTCGTAAATTACTTTGGAAATAAATTTCTGCATTAGTTCCAAGTACTGCCTCTCATGAAAAGAAAATGGAAAATGCTGTGTGAGCAAAACAATACTCGTCCAACCACCAAGACAAATACCAAAAAACACACCTACCAAATAAATTTGAAAATTTTGCATAAATACAAAAAATATGTTTTCCTGTATATTTTCTGCCCACTAAGCAAAAATAACAAAAACAAAGAAAAATTCAGCCGACTACTAACACACTGAACACCACAGACACAGCTAAACAAAAGTAGCAACGACGTCACGTCCAACTGCCAAAATCCAGAAATAGGTGCTTAAATATATGGAATTATTTCACTTTGTTGACGTTCGTGAGCATTCGTATGCCAGCCAATCAATGTCGCCAACACCGCCAAATGTCAGAGAATGTAACAGTAATTTAATGTTAATTAACCAACAACTTCCGTTCCTTTAACGTTTAGTAAGTCAAGAACGACTGATGTTTAAGGCGGACTTGCATTTCAAAGCATGTAGAGGTGGGGTGGCTGTTGTTGGTGTTACAAAAGCCAAGAAAAAAAAAACAAAAAAGTAAAATGAAGCGATACGAACAGAATATTTTTGTACTACACGTGAGAAAATGATAGAAATTAAAAATATATATTTGACATGAACTGCATTTCAAACACAGGAGTCAGTTGATCTGACTTCTAACACAACCTATGTTTTAAATAAAAAAGAACAAGAACTCTTACAGCCTGTTTTTGTAAAATTGTTGACTTACGACCAAACCTTTATTTATTTTTATAAATTTTTTCTGATTCAAAAAAAAAATAAATGACATATTTTTCAAAACCAAGGAGTTTGGTCGTAAGTCACTCGAATTCGTTCGTTTGGAATTTTACAAAAACAGGCTGTTAATAGTCTGGTTTTGAGGTATGATACGTTTTTCTTTATAAAAAGTAAAACTTCCGATATCTACACAATATTCTCCTAATTTAGACACCTATTAACTTTACGCAAATTGATCAAACTGAGATTTGCCATATTTTGCAATGGCCTTTATCAATATTTGTTATTATTTTTCGGTTAATTTTGTATGCGAACAAAAATGCCTAAGGTTCCTTTGTTATAATTTCTATTATTATTATTATTGGATCGTCGTATTTCTTACTCGCTTTTATCTTGTGTTACGTATTCAGCTCAACAAATTTATGAGGGATTAAAGTCTGCAATACCTTCGCTAGTTGTCAGCAGCGATCGGACTTGACAACTTGATATTTTGAGAGTGTGTGTGTTTTGTTCACATGTACTGAATTTTAAATAAATTCCTTGAAACTGAATAATCTGCCCATGACAAAAAAATAAACATGCAAATGGAACTACTTCAAGAAGAGAATTTATAAAAAAAAAACACAACAACAATGGAAGTCAAAAATAAACAATTTAAATTGGATTTTTTACTTCAGGACCATAATAAAAATCCTATATGAAAAAACGGGACTAAATGTTTTTTTCATATAGGACGCCTACGACGTGTTAAATATCCAGATCAAAGTAACACCCTTAGTAAAAATAAAAATTTCCAACAAACCTCCACCTCTTTGCGCCTACAACTGAAAAGGAAGCTCATCTTCGTCGTTTCGGTATATACTTTGATTTCTTCATACTGCGTCGAATATTTCGCTTAGAACTCAAAGAACGTCTTCTATAGCGTTGTGGTATAATTGGCCGTGGAGGTGCAACTGTTCCTGATGGGCAATTAGTGCCACGGCGTGGTAATTTGAATGTGCTTCGATCAAAATTTTCTAAAATATTCTAAAATCGAAATATGTACATGTGTAATTGAGAAATCATTAAAAAATTAATATCCCCACTACCTCATGTTTGAATTGTTCCCTTTCTGTCAGAGACATTTTGCACCATGCCCTAAAACCGTAATTTAGAAGTTTCTTCAAATCATAAGTCGGATTATTTTGCTTATAATAACGTAGAAAATTCAAATAGGAATGACGTGCCATTGCACTTGGGTTTCCCTTTAGGTTTTTGAGCGATGATAACTTAAAATTTGTTTTTGCCAAATGTTAATGGCATTTCACAATAAATTTTGTTTTCTTGCCTTCGGGAATTTTCTGCCTTGTTTCCAATTTCATTTTTTTTTTCTATTTCCAACAAGTGTCGCCTTATACATATTTCAAAAAAAAAAAACATTCATGTATGAGAAAGTGTATTTTTGTTGTTGATTTTTGTTTTTGGCAGGCAAATAATGACGTATTTTTGTCGTTATTTTTGTTTTTGTTGTTGATTCATTTTTTCGTTTAAATTTTGCTGTTATTGTTGTTGCTACTAATGCGCTATTTTCAGTGATGATTTTCTAATTGGTTTTTTGTTTTGTTTTGCTTTGTTATGATTTTCACATGAAAATCGTTCGAATCACGTTTTGTCAAAGTAGAAAATGAAAACAAAATACAAAACCAGAAAGAAAATAAATACAACAATTTTAATTTAGCCACATTCGAGTGCTACAGCACTCATAATCATGTTAACGGAACGCTAGGCGCAGTGGACGTCAGAGTGGTGGCAACTGGGTGGCATGTTTGCGACTGGGTGCAACAAAAAATGAAAATATGTTCAATTGACATGTATACATATGTACATACATATGCAATAATTTAATGTTTTCGATTTTTAGAATTCCAAAATCTCTCGTTGAACTAAAATTTCTGCTCCAACCAATATTACAAATAATGATGGGATTCTTAAAAAACATCAAGAAAATAACGACAACAAACTGCAGATCAGGACCTCAGAATGGCTAATGTAGTGATTACACAGTTCCTGATTTTTAAAATTCGACACAATTATTACAATAGTATACCACATTTTTCCTTCCCCCTCATTGCTACACCTCTGTGTCCGCAAAATGCAAATGTGTTCATGAATCTAATTTTTCCCTGATCATGATGTAGTTTTATAAAAATAGCACAGCAAGAAAAATCAACATCGAAAGTTAATATTGAAATATATGTATATATATATATATATGTACGTATTTTTGGAAAATACGTATGCACGAATATATTCTTTTAATTGAGTATTCAGAAAGATGAAACAAAGAATCTAAAGAAATTTAATAACTCGTTCACATGTGCATATACAGTCGTGTCTGGATATAGTGAACCAATTTTTTCATGGCGGGCTTAAAGTATCCATATTATTCACTATATAAAAATTTAAATTCTTTTTTCAAACACGTATTTGTACAGGGTCGAATAAAAGTGAAAACGATTTGAACATTTAATTTAAATAATTCGCAAATACGCTCAAAATTGACTTTAGAACCGCTTTTTCGCCTAGACTTTGTAATACAAGTATTTCAGGTGTAAATACAGTCGACATATTGGTTATAACGACTGTATCCAAAGTTGCGAAAGAGATTCTGCCCTTTATTTGATGTCGTTTATAAAGACATATCGCCTATAGCAAACGATTTTGTCTGTCAACGATCGGGACAGACTGTAAATTGTGTTCACTATATCACGGTGTGCACTACATCCAGACATAACTGCATATTTTTTTTTTAAATACGAGACTGAGGGTCACAATTGACAACTGGCAATGATCGCTGCCAAGGATATATATTCAATATTTAAATTTTAGAATTGAATTTGAAATTAAAATAAATTTTCTAATGGGAAATTAAATTGCAAGTCCATTCTAACACCATTATCCGTAACCTATGGAAGTAGGCGGCATTATATAACGCCTACTTCCATAGGTTACGTACATAGATTTATTTATGCAATTTGTCAAACAATGGCCCAACTAGGTCTGAGAAGAAGAAGATGAAAACACACACATACATATATATATATATATTCACACAAAAGACACATTAACTGTAACAATTGACAAAAATGTCGCCAAAATACAAGAATAACAACAATGACACCACAATAATAACACACTTCGCCTTCGGAAGAACAACATCAACAACAAATAAAAGACCCAAAAAATGTCAACAACAAAACAAGCATACCATCTCCCCCTCCCCTACCATATCCCTACAATAGCAATAATAATAACTGTAGGAGAACGGAAATTGAATTAGCCAAAAGTGAACTGAACGGTAAAGAAATCTATAAAGAATACAAGTAAACAATAATACGATTCCCTCCCTCGGCATTAGGTTCATTCCGCCTTCAGCCCTGGTACGGGGGCTCCAATGACACAACCAAAACAACAATTGTTGTTTGAAACATACCAAGCAAAGCCGTACTGGGGATTTCTGGCAATGAAGGTAAATAGATAGCATGATTGTGATTATGTACATCATCGAAATACAAACATAATTTTTGCTTGGCTGAAAATCACTGCTCTATGGACCAGGAAGGTCATCAGCGATAGGCTGGCAATGCAAGTAATATTGACAGCGCAGAGTTACAAATTTCATTGTCAGTTTTTAGAGGAGGGGGTAGGTATTTCATTTCCAAATTTCTGCATTCAAAAAAAATCAACCTTAACGCAATTGGTCACTTGGCATTCATGGCGAATTCTGGTTACTTCTAAACTGGAATGTTTGCAAATGAATTAGAACTACAAACAGACGAACAACATCATCCACTGCCATTCACTTTTTCTGTTCGTTTGTTTGTCTGATTGTGATTGTTTTCGTCGTCAACATCATAAGCATAAAACCAGATGGCTCTGAGTGCTTGGCTGAATGTCTACTGACTTTGGTTGGTTGTTTGACTCTTAAATAAATACATTCGATATTGGATTAAGTGGAGAGTCAACGGCAACAAACCGGAAATTAAATTGGTATTCAAATTTGGTGTTATTTTTTGACGCAAATCACCAACCGAACACAGCCAACCGAGCGAGCAATTACGGGTTTTCTTGTCTCCGAACAACCGTAATATAACAAAACGAAAAACAAACAAAAAATATATAAATGAAGACATGGTCGAGAAATTGCTGTTTTGGGACAGGTTTTGTTTTGATATCATCATCATCATCAGAAGCCACAGCAGCATCAGCAATAAAATAAAAATGTGTGAGACGATAGAAATAAGCTGCGATAAGGAAACACATGACCATTAATAATTTAATCGTTATACATGACACATAAACGTAACGTTCAAATAGAACAAAATTTGAAAATTAATTCTGCAGAATATGTTAATAATTTTTTAGAGAAACAGGATTGGTTATTAAAAATCCAGTTTGTATACAAATTACTTTAAATAGTGCGTTACAGGGGAAATTCGTTAGAATTTATTTATTCTGGCCCGGCCAACGTGGCATTAATGCCACAAAATAAGCAATATTGATATATTCTTGCCTTAAAGTTATTATTTATTGTGATTGAATTAAAATATGATCGCGTTTTGAAATTAGATAAAAACAAACAATCTCTTTCTCTTCCCGATGAATTGCACGTTTGTGGGAGCCCTAACACACAACGTTTTCCGACAAAGTTGGATAGGCGGAACACTTGATTTTAGAATTGAGAATTCGGAAGTATGGTGAGTTAAAGTCAAGACGTGTTTCTACTCTTTTCTTCTACACGTAAAAAGAGGTACTTCGATTTTGTAATAACATCAATGAGATTCACAATTCCTATCGACTTGAAATGCTTTTAAAATATTTTAAAGTAATTATATACAATAAGCGATAGGTTGCCAAATTTTATTCCAGAAAGGTAAAATTTGACTGGACGGTAATTTAACATATTTTGATGGGTGTTTTCTATAAGAATCTTCTACTAATCGAAATATTTTTCTTTTAATGATTTCTAGATATGTATATAAAAATATATGTTTGCTTACCGAACATGCAGTAAATATTGAACTACGTAGGGGAGAGGGGGGCACCTTTGAACGTGGGGCACCTTTGAACAGCGCCCATAAAATCTTGGTTTAATATTTTTCCGACCCGCAACCACATTTTTGTATATGGCAATCTTGTTCTCTATATGCGTAAACCACTTTGGCTTGCTTTCTCAGTGTCATTGTAAACTTTTATTCATTTGGTTGTAAGGGCGCAGGAAGAATTCTGTGATAGTTTTCTTTCGTCAAGCAAATTTTTTGCATTCCAACAATCATTTCAAACATAACTAATGTAATTTCTGTCATATATATTTATTACAAAAAAAGTTATTTTATATTTCCGTAAAATGCCATGGGTGGGGCACCTTTGAACATGCCCATAAACTCGAGTAAAAAAAGGAGTTTTTAACTTTTGGTTTCGATTTCTCAAAATTTCAAATGGGCTAATAAGATTACGAAATTAACTGTATTTTTCACCATGTTAATTTTTGTTTTTAAGTCATTTTATGTTTTAATAACTTTTGATCTAAATTTTTTAAATTTTGAACATTTTTTATATATTTTTTAATGAATTCATGCATTTCTGATATGTATGAATAAAATACATGCATATTTGAACCTAAACACTGTAAAAAACCATGTCGTTAAAAAATGCCAACCCCTGTGTAATAAAATATATTTATAAAGCTTATAGTATGTCATATGTAAATTCATTTTAAAGGTTACATATGTAACTATTATTTAGAATTTATAAGAAACCAAAAATTATAAAATAAAAAATTTTATAAGGCTTGAAAGCAAAAAGTGTTCAAAGGTGCCCCCCTCTCCCCTACATATGTAAAACATTTACCTGAAATAAAGAGAAAAAATATTAATTATACATTTTCAAAATAAATACTAATTGCAAGAGATATATCAAATATCATTTATTGGATACGCTTCACTAACTACAAAAATCATTTGTTTATTTTGTGCAGCGAAATGCATTTCACGGATTGAAATTATGCAATCTGCTGTGGTATTTACAAAATTTCGATTGTAGTTTGGATTTGATCAAAATGTAATTTCGTGTTTACTTTTGCACAAAAAATACAAACAAATATTTACATTTTCAGTTGGATCTCTGGTGATATGATGAGAAATATGAAGAATGAAAAACGGGTAAATATTGTCGAGTATCTGGGCAAACAATGAATTCACAATACAAAAATAAATAAGCAAATCGCCAGAACAAATAATAAATAAATAAAAAATAAACATCAACAATGCGTTGAGGATGAGGAAAAAATTAATTTCATTTTTTTCCCTTAAGTACATTTGTACTTGAGGTAATGAAATACGTACAAGTTCCACCAGAAGTGAATTGTTTATAAAAATTATTTAGAAATTGGATTATGGAAGTAAAAAAACTATTTTCCATGCAATTTATTGCCAATTAGCTTCTTTCAAAATTAAAATAAAACATGTTGGGGTTTGAGGTTTTATTTAATTAATATTTAATTTCGCACTCAATTGCTTATGAATTCTATGCTAAAGTTTGTTCTCAGCATATTTTTTGTTCCTCTCATTAACATAATTTTTCCATAAATATTTGTGTGTTTTCGGTGCGATTTCATTTTCTTATGTCTTGAAATTCTGTTCAAAGATAAGCAGGAAAACTTTCGTTTTTTTATTGCCCTTCCGTTGGCGAACTGTTTCGACTGACAGTATACACAGACATTGGGCTGGAAGCGACAATGGAAGCAGAATTTAGCACCGCCAAAATATTTTCATAATTTTAGCATAAATTATTTTTAATGATAGTAGGCTGCTGAAAGAATCGTCTTTTTAGAACACATACTACCGGTAAGCATCGAATTAAATGAATAATAATAAGATAGTGAAATATTTTTTTTTTCTTTTTGAATAGAATAAACAATTTTCAAAACACGGAAATGTCTACGCCCAAAAAAAAACATACTTAAAAAAAATTATAACATTCTAAAAAATGTATTTAAAAATATTTTGCTAAATGTTTAGCTAAAGAAAGTCATGCTACAAATTTATTGGAATGCAATTAGTAATCAATATTATAATTTTGGATCTATAAAATAATTATAGAATTTTGGATAGTTCCTTCTGGATAGTTGCTTCTCATATAGTCCAACAAAATATTATGAATTGTATTTTATAATTATTTTAATCATTTTATAATTTTTGTCCAAAACAAATTCAGGTTCACATGGAAAAATTAGAAGGTACATAAATCATTTTTCGAACTAACCCGGTTTCATTAAATGTATTTTTGACTTTTTAGCAAATTCCTTACATTTCCAAAATAGAAATATTAAAAAAATCCAAGGCCTAATCTTGCTACCATGGAACTCCCTGGTCATGTATCGGTGATTGAACCAACACAAGGAGCAAGGCCTCCTCCAAATAACAATGTCGCTCCATTTTTGGCTTACTGATGACTCTAGGCACATTTCCAATTTATAATTCCTTGTTCCAAAACAATTGATTAGGTCCAAGGTTGTGCATGCTCCCCGAATTGTTTTTTGCACCTCTCTTAAATAGCTTCATTTTCAAATGAAGGTATTAATAAATATTATTTGTATAAAAGAAATGAAGTTTTCCCATCCGAATTTGTTGGATGATTGGCTCGTGCTTCATCATTTTTCCACTATCAATCATGGCTCAGTGATTTTTCTCATATCGATTGGAGTTACTAAACCGCACACACTCACTCGCTCACTTCATTTCATGTTGGTAAGTGTTAAGTAAACACACCGCCACATATATAAATGAAAGACTTTCACTTTTAAGAAAACTTAACAACAACAACAAATGCCGAGGTAGGTAATAGACCCCCTCAATTGCCACCATAAACAAATAAATTTTGTTTGGTTTGCGCTGAGAAGCAAAACAATAAACAAATACTTTTTTAATCTCATTTTTTGGCATTCATGTATGCAAAAGGTTTGCAACACTGCCGCTGACTTCTCTTATTCGCGTGTAAAATTTCCGGTGAGGGAGAGTGCCCGTCCGTCCGTCCGTCCGTCCGTTAGCTGTCAATGACTTTTTGGCAACAACAATTTAAATAAACTCTTCTTTATAATCATTTCTCCAGCAGACAATGAGGCCCGTTACGACATTTGGCCCCAAATGAAAGAAAGTGAAAATATCGAAACATCTTCAGTTGTTCGTTGCGTTACGCATTACTGGCTTTGGGAGTTTTTTCCGGAGTTGGTTGTAATTCTCATTAGGTATTTGTTGGATTGGTTGATTTGTTGGATAAATTAAAAAAAAACATGAAAGAAAGAGAACATTATTGTGCTGAAACCAACAGTCAAAAAAAAAAAAAAAAAACAATAAATACCTATGTATGTACTTTTTCTATGTCAATAAACCAAATCTATCTACACCGCTTTAGACCAAATATACAGTAAACAGGTAAATAAAAGCCCCCAGTCACTCAACACCACCAACCAGCAGCCAACCATCAGCAGAAATTGCGTTCTTGAAAAAGTTCAATGACTTGAGGTGCTTTGTTTTGTTACAGCCCACCAAAAAACAAAACAAAAAGACAACCAAACGACAAACTAAGCACAAATCCAAATAAAAAACAACAACTAATGCTGTAATTTCAAGTTAACTTGGCACATAGTTTTTTTTTCTTTTTCTGTTAAAATTGTTGATGTTGTTGTTGTTGTTGCTCGCCTTACTTGTTTTGCCTTAGTACGGCTGGGTTTGTTAAGTTTTCTGTGTCTCATTGCTGTTGTTGTTGTTGTTGTTTTGATTTCGGATTTTGTTTTGTTTATGGAGTTTGTTTTGCTCGAAATATGCTGTTTTGATTTTGGTTGGGCTTTACGAAATCGTCTTACACAGAAACTACAACAATCAACACAATGACAAGTTGAAATGGAAACGTCGAAATAAAACTACAAATAAACAGCAACAACAACCTCAACAAACATTTCAACATAATTAAATGGATGTAAGTTGAACTGTCGTAGTGGACGCAGAGCCGATTGCTTGTTGCCATAAATTTTGGCCAACACGCCAAGTGGGTATTTTGAGAGCAAGGTGTTTGCACCGTAACATGGGTATTTTGCCAATTTTAAGACCATCCGTCGTGTCGGCTAATTAGTAGCGTCGTTTAAAATACTTTTTCAATTTATTTGTAAATCAATCATCAATCATGGAAAACCATTTAAAACAAAATTGTGGCAATACATTTCAGAACATTTTTGATTTGGTTTTATGAAAAATGGGATAGAAAAAAGAAGTAAATACATAGGGCACAACTTATTAGATCAATTCAGTTCGATGGAAACCGGACACCCAGCTTGAAAGTATTTCTAAAGATTAGCTTACGATTACCAATATTCTACTTATAGGACTACCTTGATATAAAATTTAAATATTTAATTTCTGACAATTGAATTTGCAATCCTTTGCAACTCCGCATTGTAAAATCATTGCTAATAGAGGTCCACTTAGTGGAATGATCCTTAAATTTCACACATAAATATCATCTGCAAAAAGAACGGCAACAACACATAATGGACAGCAATACCTATAATCGAAAGGTAGCAATAATCGACCCTGAAAACAGCAATTACAACCAAATGTATTCCTTAGTCATTATTGGTCTCCAGTGGATGGGAAGACATGAACTCAGATTGTGCAAGATGGTCTTTGTTCTGAAAGTTAAAAATATTTTTATTTTATATTTTTAGGCCAGTTCCCGTGTGTAAGATGCATGTGTGTTATTTTTAGATATGTTGGTTTCGAAGCGTGAGTGTTTTTTTAGTAACACGCCGATTTTGGCAAAACAATTTGTTACCGCTATCCACATCTACGTAGAAATACGTGTCTAGTGCCCGAGTACCCGTCGATGTATGTAATATATATTTAGTGGTATTTTCCCCCTTATCTCTGACATCATGTGAAGCCTCTCTCGTGATTAAATAATATTTTGATAAAAATGGAAATAAAACAAAAGAACCAACAAAAAAAACTACTTGATAAGAAAATCCATTGGACGAATAAAATCTTATCGCGATTAATTGTTAAATTAATTGAGAGAATGGGCAAATGTTACCACTGAGAGGTGTTACAATTTTTGTCGGTGTTAGGGCTACAAAAACAAAATCAATTCGATATATAAATAAACTAATAGCAATGTCCGGCCTTTAATAGTAATTTGTGTTATTGTTGTTATTATTGATCGACGGCCTACTAAACTTTGAGGGACAGCTGCCCTATGAAGGTTTTTCGTTTTTTCGTTTTTTTTTTTTTTTTTTTGTAAATTAACATTGAATATTTGTTTGTTCTCTACTGGGAATGTGGTGAAAAAAAGGTTCCAGTTAAATAAACATTTTCAAAAAGGGGTTTGAATTTTACGGCCTATTCCCCATGACCCTGCACTTGTAATTTGTTTAAATATTTGAGATTTGTTTTTAATTTCGTAATTGTTATCTCCAGTGGTTTGTGTGTGATAAAGGAAATGTTACAAGCTGCCCGTGGAATGCCACAACAATGTTGTTGTTCTTGTCATCATTCAGAGTCGACATTGTTGTTGTTGTCGCTATGCATGGCATGTGTTGTTTGTACATTAACAGCGTTACATTTACTGTTTACATTTCGAGAAAATTTATTACATTTTCCAAAGAAAATTAATTGTACGAACGTAGTAACGAACAGACCACAAAACAAAAAAATGTCTTGAGCAGAACATCTAATCTGTGAGCGGAATGTTAAGGAGGGATAAAAGGGTCTACTCGTATTTCGATGGGCACATCATAAATTCGAATTTTGATATTTGAGTAGGAAGGAGATTTTCCATTTGTGATAATTTTAACACCAAATTACAGAAATGAATGATTATTTCTTTCACATTCTAAGATTTTTTCCTTTCAAACAATTTCTCTTTTCAAAACAGTTTTGTTCCAAAATTAAGGTAGCAGCCATCCATATCCAAGATTTCTTTTTGTACAGACATTCATCAATTTTGAAAAGATTACCCTTATCAATTCTTTGTTGTTAAATGAATAATAAAAAAGAAGATACTTTTTTATCTCAAATATAGAAGGTTGATTCTAGAAATTAAAAAAAAAATCTAGTAACGTTTCTTTTTTTCCAAGTAGAGATGAAAATTGTTGATTTTTATTTTGTAACTCGTTGAGGGCACATTGTAGCAGTCCCAAGAAAAAATATTGGAACAAGTCTAGTTTAGGGCACCCTCCCGGATCGTTTTGAAATTTTTACCACATGTAGTCCTTGGGGCCCTGATTACAGCAGTATACTTTTTTTCTTGCGGAAATCGGTATTTCCGGAGATATAGGCCTCCAAAGTTCCGTTGGGACCCTTGAATTTTCTCGTAATTTTTTAAAATTCACTAAGGCAATATGGGTATCATTTTAAAGCATTTGAAGCCCTGATTACAAAAATATAATATCAAATATCAAATAAGTCCATACTTCCTGAGATATAGGTCCTATGGACAGATGCCAACACCGGCTACGCTACAGAATTTCCTTTTAATTGGAATAGTGTTTGTGGGTAGCCTTGAATAATGTCTGCCAAGTTTCGAGAAAATCGGTCCAGATTTAGATATAGCTCCCATATATAGTTTCGTCCGATTTCATGTAAATGGCGCACCAAAGTCCCTATATAGTCCCTATTTCGATTTGCACGAAATTTGGCATAATGTACTGATATCTACCAAGTTTCGTGAAAATTGGTCCAGATTTAGATATAGCTCCTATATATAGTTTCGACCGATTTAATGTAAATGGTGTATCAAAGTCCCTGTATATATTTCGATTTGCACGAAATTTGGCATAGTGTAATGATTTTGATTTAGATATAGCTCCTATATATGTTTTCCCCCGATTTAATGTAAATGCAAATATATATCATTCGATTTGCACGGCATAGCATAATGAATGACATGTTTATGGATCCATTTTCGTGTCTATGGCCCTGATTAAAAAAATATAATATTCATATCAAATAAGTCCATACTTCCTGAGATATAGGTCCTGTGGACAGATGCCAATTTCCTTTTAATTTCCTTTTTAATTGCAATAGTGATTGTGGGTAGCCGGCCTTCGGCCGGGGATTTAAGACTTTCTCCTATGGACAGATGCCAACACCGGCTACGCGACAGAATCTCCTTTTAATTAGAATAGTGTTTGTGGGTAGCCGGCCTTCGGCCAGGGTTTAAGACTTTCTCCTATGGACAGATGCCAACACCGGCTACGCGACAGAATCTCCTTTTAATTAGAATAGTTTTTGTGGGTAGCCGGCCTTCGGCCGGGAATTAAGGACTTTCTCCTATGGACAGATGGCAACACCGGCTACGCGACAGAATGTATTTAAGCTTTAAAATGATACCCATATTGCCTTGACCAATATTACACAATAACAACATGGAAGGTACTTACCGGATTTTTGACACCTATATCTCAGAAAGTATGAACTTATTTAATATGAATATTAAAGTTTTGTAATCAGGGCTTGAAATGCTTTAACATGATACTTATATTGCCTTAGTGAATTTTCAAAAATTACGTGAAAATTCAAGGGTCCCAACGGAACTTTGGAGGCCTATATCTCCGGAAATACCAATTTCGGCAAGAAAAAAAGTATACTGCTGTAATCAGGGCCCCAAGGACTACATGTGGTAAAAATTTCAAAACGATCCGGGAGGGGGCCCTAAACTAGACTTAAGCCAAAATATTTTTATGAAAGATGAAATAAAATGGGAACATTACATTGTAAACTTGGCTAGTTTTAAATGCATTTTGGAAAAATCACAATGACTGACAACATGAATCCAAATAAAGATTGGATCGTTATTCTTTATCTTCGAACTTGATTTAATTTGGTTGAAATCGGTAACACCCTTCGAGAGTTATCGTGCAGACGAATATTTTTTAAATCGACTCCAAAATGTCTGAACGGAAATATGAATGAAAATTGGGGTCCATAGCGCCATGAATCATAAAGCGGAAGGTATTAAAAAATTGCATTACATTGCTTTGCCCACAAAAAAAAACGTCAATTTCAACAAATTTGTTTGCCAATAGACAACATTGGTTTCCACAAATGCCTGCCACAAATGACGACGACACAACAGCGACACAAAACAACGAAAACAAGACCGCACTAACACCACAGAGCAACACAACACAAATCACGAATCCATCCACACACAACCGTACGATGGATGGCACGACGGACTGCAAAAACAAACAAAACGAACCGAAACGAAGCATCCGAAGAGAAGAGAAAACAAGTTACATATTTGCCACAATATTGGCGAAAGAGAAAATGAAAACAAAACAACGAACGCGCACCTACCTTGCTCGTGTGGCATGCGAATGACAAGACCAAAAAGGATGACTGGAAAAAAGGAGCGCCCTTTTTCTGAGCCACATTCACACAAACACCGTGGCACACGAAAGGCAAACAAAAAAGGGAATAGGGCGTAAAACGAAGAAGAGATACAAATCACAAACGTTGACAAGAATGGAGAACAGAACGACCGACAAATGTTTGCAACAATGGAAACAAAGGTCAATTTTACCATTTCACCATTTTTCGTTTTGGTTTTTGTTTTGTGTTTCAATAATCAAGGCGTAGCTCGTTGCACGCTCTCACGACGAACCAGATGAAATGCTTGAAAAGGGAATGGGCAAAACCCACACTTGCTTACCTTTCTTTTATCAATTTGCGTGGGGATTCCTTTATCCTTTTTGGCACATAGAAATTGAATGATGATATTTTCCAACAATTAAAAATAATATTTTATTTTCTTGTTTTTGTTATTATGAAAAAAAACTTTCACTTGTTTCTGTATAGCAGCTTTTTATTTTGTTTTGTTATTTTTTTCACTCTTTCTCTTTGTAATTGTGTGTTTTTTTTTTCGTTGTCTGCCCAGTTTAGATAGTTATTAAACACTTTTTTGTTATTATTATTCTTGTTGTTGTATTTTTATTATTCTACTATTATCGCTATTGTTAGTTGTTTATTCACACTCAGTTAGAAATTGTATTTTTGTTAAAAAATTCATTTCATTATTGCAGCTGCAATCAGGGTGATGGGGGGCGATAGATAGGTGGTGTGGTAGGTTTGGTACTCTTTAAGGCTATTTTGCTTTGTTGCTCTATTGCTGCTTACTGATTATTATTTATTTTTCGTTTTTGTTGGTATTGTGGCATTTGTGAGTTTTCTATGGTTTCTTTACTAACACACATTAGCCACCACAAACATTATGCTCATCATCATATTATTATCATTATCAACATCAGCAGAACGAAAAAAACAAGAATTCACATTCGAACACTCACTCACAGCTCACAGTACAGTGAATTATTTTTTCGTCGTCGTTGTTATTATTGTTGTTGCTTGTCGACACAGTAGTAGTAGTATTGTTGTTGTTGTTATTATTGCTTTTATTATTCTATCATTTAGTTACACATGCACAATTCACAAACACCGACTAACTAACACATAAACGAATCTCGTCTCGTTATTATTTCCTTTGTATTGTGCTCTTCTTTTATTTTGGAAGAAATGTAAAAAAATCCATCTTTAAATCGATTTTTTTTCGTTGCAAAACACGAAATCTTGAAAAAACGAGAAACGACAACACCACTTCACTTGATTAAACAGGATGTGTGAGACACAACACAGAAGAAAAAAATATACTTGTTCGCTTGCTGACCGCTGGTTTTGGTTACGTTTAGAGTTGTTGTTAGTATTATTGCTATTAAACTTGGCAAATTCTTGAGCTCAGCCAACGACAGCGATTGACTGCGCCTTTTTTCCTTCTGCTTCTTCTTTTTTAACTTGGGGGACAGCACTTTTCACACACACACAAAAATTGAATTAATTTATTTGCTTTTGCCACTCTTTACAATTTGTTTTAGATATTCGTCTAACAAAACCACATTGATTTACATTTATTTGCCATTGCTTTATTATTTTTAATTAAAAAATATGAATTCTTATTTGCATTTTGTTGTTGTAGTATTTGATTGGCTCATACGTTCGTTTTCCGTCACTAGCAACGTCACCGTCCGCGTTCGAATACAAATTGAGGTTTTCGCGGCGGTTTTGCTTGGTTCGTGAATAAGAGAGAGAGATAGGCACCGTGAGAGCAAAGAGAAAAATGTTTGTTTTCTATTCACTTTGGGTTGTCTTTCGCTCGGTAAATTCACAAGAAACGGCAGCCCTACCACATTTCAACCACCATCCAAAATGTTATCGATAACAAAAATGTTAAGTGTTGGTAAACGGAAAACAATCGTTGTGAAAGAGGTACAGTGGCAGAGAATTAAAACACTATAAGTTGTTAATATGTTTTTGACTTATGATATTTGACAAAAGAAGATATGTGCCAGAACAAACTGAATTACTAAATTACGAAGTTGTCTACGCATAAGGTACATTTAATAACTTCCCTTACAAATAAGAATCTACTAATTTATTTTTGTAGATTTACAAATAAACTAGTTCAATAAAAACCGCTTTACATAAATTCATGAAAATTACTATTGTTCTGTAACGGTTATGTGGACAATTTCTGTGTCATTTTTTTAAAGTCGTTACTTTGAAATAAATTAAATTTGTTGTTTGTAAGGGTCGTACCTAATTTATTGCACTCCGTACAAAAGTTCTCACCTTAATAGGGTTTGTTAGAAGTCCGTATTACCCAAATATGCAAGGACTTTATTTGGATCTGTGCCAATCGAAAACGGCGAAAATGGATAAAAATATTTTTTAAGTGATCGAAAAATGATTACATGTTTAGAAAAATAAATTGTTCAATGACTAAAATTCTATTTTCAAAAAACAAAAAATTTAAAATACGCATTGTCAATGTTGAAAATTTTCAATTTTATATTTTGATACGCAATGCGTATTTGGTAACATTCATTGAGGTGAATAAATTCGTAGGCATACGCATGAATTTAGGTACGACCCTAACAGCCCTACTGTTTTTAAACAATGGGCTGGAGTGGCTGATGCTGGCTGTGTAAGATGTTTGTCGTTTCGGATTGTAGACCACTCTGTCGTTAGTTTCTTTGACGTTGTTCCAGAATCTGTGGGCAACAAAATGGTGGTAAAACAAGTGACTTGTTCCCAGCGACATGAGGTCCATTGAAAACAATATAGGAGGTAAGACATGATAGACTATAGTTTCCCTTAGATTTTTTTATGGACATTCTCCTCAGGGGCTATTTTGTAAAAACTTCTTGGGACTGAGATGCACGCACATGTGTATATCGCTTACTTGCTGCAAGACCGGCATAAATCAAAAATTGGGAATTTTGAGTTAATGGTGAAGAATTGTTCCCTATATCAGACTTTTTGTCTTGTAAAGAAATCATATGAATATCTCTTACACACTCGGATTGAGAAGCTTTAGAAGTTCCCCTGTCCCTTGCAAGGTGTGAATCAATTGAAAACTTAAAACGCATTTTCGGGAAATCTACTTTTTTGATTTATGTCGGTCTTGAAGCAAATGAGCAATATGTATTTTGTATTATCCAATAATTAATCGTCACTGTCACTGATCTAGGACGAGCTGTCAATGACATTTTTACCACCCAAATGAGGAAACAATTTGTTACAAAACAGAACAAAAACAAACAAACAACACAATAAAAATGCCCTGATATATGATCTAACGGAAATCCTCAATCGCGAACAAAGCATTCGATTCTATCTGCATGGCTCCCATAATTTTGCCTCTATCAATTTCGGGATATGTGTGAATTAGAAAAAGAAGATCAGCCAAAGAATTATTTAAAAAATTCCATACGGGAAGCTAACAATTAACAGTCAGTCATTCCATCAGGCACTCACTCAGTCATTCGTCTTCGGCACTACACTGCCAATCATAATACGCACATACATACATATGTACACTGTACATACACGCACTATGCTATTAAACTGACCATTGACCGAGGATGGGCCATACAAATCACTCTCATGAATATTGTGGAGCACTTTAAATTCCGATGTAAGCTGCTTAATTTCTATCTATGGATTTGATGTGTACCGATATGAGGAGCATTGATGTGAATGATACATTTATTGGGCTTTCGTTGTTATTCAATTCTTTTGTCGGTCTATTACTTAAGGTATAAAAATACATACGTCAAATGAATGTCTGCCTTGGCCAGAGCGCGGAAGGCATCTTTAGAAAATGAAAACGCACAATCATCATGGCGTGTTGGAGGGAGATTTGATGGAAAAACTTGTAACCCAAATATGGGACCTAATGAAACTCTATTGATTTTTGTAAAACCTTTAATTCGGAATTCTTATGCATATTCAATGGGGATAGATATTAGAATCTTGTATGTATGTATGTAGCCATGAAATGAATAATGACGGCTAATGGCGAAATGAGGTTAGGATGATATTGGCCTCCAAAACCAAATGGTAAAATTATTAGACAAAATGTGGAAAATTAAACGAAAATTATACAACGTGAATAGTGTGAAATATCTATGTGGTATATTCAACGTTGCATCATATTAGTCTACACCTTATAGAGGAATACCATATATTTCCTTATGTAAGTAGAACAAACAAAATTAATGATGGTATTCGAAGTTCTAGTATTCCTCTTTATGCTTCAGATGAAATTCCTATCTCGCCGTTAGTCCAATTCTCGGTAGACATCTCCGCTTTAAATAATAGTTTTCATAATCTCGTTCAATTCTATATCTTCTAATATAAGCTCGCCAAAATAGGAGTCCAGCACCTTTACGGTCCCTGAAATAGTACCCTTACGGTGATATTTAAAATTTGCATTAAGGTCTTGTATTTCCCGATTGGATGACAAAAAAAACATTGCAGATCATGCCCCTCAGTCAGAACCGAGTCTAGATTTCGCGGACTCATTTTAGTAGACGATGCTGGGAATGGGGAAATTTAAGTCAGGATCGCAGACACTTTCTACACTTTTAGAAGGATGCAGCCTGGGCCTTTTGAGCTCACTGTTTACTAGAATATGTTTTGTGTTATTTTACATGGTTAAATTTGTGTAACAATTAATACAATTATTGTGTCTAGACTTCACAGTAAATGCAACGAATATTTTTTTTTTTTTTTTTTTTTTTTTTTTTTTTTTTTTTTTTTTTTTTTTTTTTTTTTTAATACAATTTATTCATTTATTCTTTTCATATACAAAGGCCTCTGCGCCATTAAGGCATTTTAGAGGCAAGTCGGCATAATTTAAATAACTAATAGATGAATAAAATACAGATCAATTTTTTAAAATGTACAAATAAAATAGTTTTAATATTTATAACAGGAGCTCTTCAACATTTCGTAACAGATACTTTTTAATTTCTAATTTATAAAGCGAGTATCTTGTAATGTTCCTAAATTCATGGGGTAAATCATTATATAATTTAGTACCAAAATGTTGGATACGTTGCTTAGTTTTTCCACTACGGCAGAGTACAACTTGTAGTAGGTCATTATTGCGAGTATTATATGAAATGTGATTTCGCGAAAACATTATTGTATGGTGTCCAATGCCATTTAAACATTTGAAGACATATAACAATGATTGAAATTTATGAATACCATAAACTGGTATGATGAAATTTTGTAATTTTCCAAATTTATGGTAAAACTGTAAGATTCGTGAGTGTTGATATTTCCCCCCACCAAACGGCACATATTTTTATTGACCACTTCTTTAATTAAATGTGTCAGAAACCACTTGGGGTTGGTCACCAACAAAAAAAAAACATCTACTACTACCAACATAATGTCCATTCAAATCCACTCAATGGGCTTTCTTAAGAGATGCTTGAAGTGTAAATTGCTGTCGAATTGAAGCTTAAAAGCGAACATAAAAATCTGACAAGGGGAGAGAAACATTATGTTGTAAATGGATGTACTTGTTTTTTGTTGTTGTTGTTGTTTTTGTTGTAAATCTTAAATTGTAATTTGTGTGGGCAGCAGCTGTAAGTGAAACTATGTACATTGTGCATCCAAGCAAGCTGCGTACCGTTCATCTATCCATTCAACCAATTTTTATAACAATTGAATGAGTTGCTGAACATCGGAGGAAAGAGTCAATGAACTTTTTTCCTAAGAGATATGGGTTGATGGTCCAACACATTAAGCTGAGTCTAAAAATACACTGAAAAAAAAAAACAAATAAATTCATATTTTCTTTTGAAAACAATACAATTTTAAAAGAAAGACACATTCAATTAAAACCTTTTTTCGACTTTCGCGTTAAATACTAAAAAAATAAATAAACAAAACACTGAATTTAGCATTTTATCTCATCTAATCCGGCTTTTATAGCGACAGTATCCAAAGTCCCGAGAAACGTTCTGTCCTTTATTTGATGTCGTTTATAACGACAAATTATGTCGTTCTCTTAACCGTCGTTATAAGCGATTCCACTGTACTCATTTTTCTTACACGATGTATATATGTAACATTAATTTATTCAAGCTTTTCTCTGAGTATCGCACAAGATGATCGCTTGCATTTTTTACATTCTAAAGTAATTGTGTTATTTATTTATATTTATAGTTGTCTTATAATCTTCTCTTTCTTTTGAACAGATGCGTGTAGACGACGACGGTACAGAAATATTAATCTCTATTTAGAGATCTTTGCATTTGAGTTGGGTTTTATTTGCTGGATAGCATCGTCGTCATCATCGTCACCATCGCCAGCCATATGCATCATAAGACATGATAGACTATAGACATGATAGACTAAGACATGATAGACTATAGTTTCCCTTAGATTTTTTTATGGACATTCTCCTCAGGGGCTATTTTGTAAAAACTTCTTGGGACTGAGATGCACGCACATGTGTATATCGCTTACTTGCTGCAAGACCGGCATAAATCAAAAATTGGGAATTTTGAGTTAATGGTGAAGAATTGTTCCCTATATCAGACTTTTTGTCTTGTAAAGAAATCATATGAATATCTCTTACACACTCGGATTGAGAAGCTTTAGAAGTTCCCCTGTCCCTTGCAAGGTGTGAATCAATTGAAAACTTAAAACGCATTTTCGGGAAATCTACTTTTTTGATTTATGTCGGTCTTGAAGCAAATGAGCAATATGTATTTTGTATTATCCAATAATTAATCGTCACTGTCACTGATCTAGGACGAGCTGTCAATGACATTTTTACCACCCAAATGAGGAAACAATTTGTTACAAAACAGAACAAAAACAAACAAACAACACAATAAAAATGCCCTGATATATGATCTAACGGAAATCCTCAATCGCGAACAAAGCATTCGATTCTATCTGCATGGCTCCCATAATTTTGCCTCTATCAATTTCGGGATATGTGTGAATTAGAAAAAGAAGATCAGCCAAAGAATTATTTAAAAAATTCCATACGGGAAGCTAACAATTAACAGTCAGTCATTCCATCAGGCACTCACTCAGTCATTCGTCTTCGGCACTACACTGCCAATCATAATACGCACATACATACATATGTACACTGTACATACACGCACTATGCTATTAAACTGACCATTGACCGAGGATGGGCCATACAAATCACTCTCATGAATATTGTGGAGCACTTTAAATTCCGATGTAAGCTGCTTAATTTCTATCTATGGATTTGATGTGTACCGATATGAGGAGCATTGATGTGAATGATACATTTATTGGGCTTTCGTTGTTATTCAATTCTTTTGTCGGTCTATTACTTAAGGTATAAAAATACATACGTCAAATGAATGTCTGCCTTGGCCAGAGCGCGGAAGGCATCTTTAGAAAATGAAAACGCACAATCATCATGGCGTGTTGGAGGGAGATTTGATGGAAAAACTTGTAACCCAAATATGGGACCTAATGAAACTCTATTGATTTTTGTAAAACCTTTAATTCGGAATTCTTATGCATATTCAATGGGGATAGATATTAGAATCTTGTATGTATGTATGTAGCCATGAAATGAATAATGACGGCTAATGGCGAAATGAGGTTAGGATGATATTGGCCTCCAAAACCAAATGGTAAAATTATTAGACAAAATGTGGAAAATTAAACGAAAATTATACAACGTGAATAGTGTGAAATATCTATGTGGTATATTCAACGTTGCATCATATTAGTCTACACCTTATAGAGGAATACCATATATTTCCTTATGTAAGTAGAACAAACAAAATTAATGATGGTATTCGAAGTTCTAGTATTCCTCTTTATGCTTCAGATGAAATTCCTATCTCGCCGTTAGTCCAATTCTCGGTAGACATCTCCGCTTTAAATAATAGTTTTCATAATCTCGTTCAATTCTATATCTTCTAATATAAGCTCGCCAAAATAGGAGTCCAGCACCTTTACGGTCCCTGAAATAGTACCCTTACGGTGATATTTAAAATTTGCATTAAGGTCTTGTATTTCCCGATTGGATGACAAAAAAAACATTGCAGATCATGCCCCTCAGTCAGAACCGAGTCTAGATTTCGCGGACTCATTTTAGTAGACGATGCTGGGAATGGGGAAATTTAAGTCAGGATCGCAGACACTTTCTACACTTTTAGAAGGATGCAGCCTGGGCCTTTTGAGCTCACTGTTTACTAGAATATGTTTTGTGTTATTTTACATGGTTAAATTTGTGTAACAATTAATACAATTATTGTGTCTAGACTTCACAGTAAATGCAACGAATATTTTTTTTTTTTTTTTTTTTTTTTTTTTTTAATACAATTTATTCATTTATTCTTTTCATATACAAAGGCCTCTGCGCCATTAAGGCATTTTAGAGGCAAGTCGGCATAATTTAAATAACTAATAGATGAATAAAATACAGATCAATTTTTTAAAATGTACAAATAAAATAGTTTTAATATTTATAACAGGAGCTCTTCAACATTTCGTAACAGATACTTTTTAATTTCTAATTTATAAAGCGAGTATCTTGTAATGTTCCTAAATTCATGGGGTAAATCATTATATAATTTAGTACCAAAATGTTGGATACGTTGCTTAGTTTTTCCACTACGGCAGAGTACAACTTGTAGTAGGTCATTATTGCGAGTATTATATGAAATGTGATTTCGCGAAAACATTATTGTATGGTGTCCAATGCCATTTAAACATTTGAAGACATATAACAATGATTGAAATTTATGAATACCATAAACTGGTATGATGAAATTTTGTAATTTTCCAAATTTATGGTAAAACTGTAAGATTCGTGAGTGTTGATATTTCCCCCCACCAAACGGCACATATTTTTATTGACCACTTCTTTAATTAAATGTGTCAGAAACCACTTGGGGTTGGTCACCAACAAAAAAAAAACATCTACTACTACCAACATAATGTCCATTCAAATCCACTCAATGGGCTTTCTTAAGAGATGCTTGAAGTGTAAATTGCTGTCGAATTGAAGCTTAAAAGCGAACATAAAAATCTGACAAGGGGAGAGAAACATTATGTTGTAAATGGATGTACTTGTTTTTTGTTGTTGTTGTTGTTTTTGTTGTAAATCTTAAATTGTAATTTGTGTGGGCAGCAGCTGTAAGTGAAACTATGTACATTGTGCATCCAAGCAAGCTGCGTACCGTTCATCTATCCATTCAACCAATTTTTATAACAATTGAATGAGTTGCTGAACATCGGAGGAAAGAGTCAATGAACTTTTTTCCTAAGAGATATGGGTTGATGGTCCAACACATTAAGCTGAGTCTAAAAATACACTGAAAAAAAAACAAATAAATTCATATTTTCTTTTGAAAACAATACAATTTTAAAAGAAAGACACATTCAATTAAAATCTTTTTTCGACTTTCGCGTTAAATACTAAAAAAATAAATAAACAAAACACTGAATTTAGCATTTTATCTCATCTAATCCGGCTTTTATAGCGACAGTATCCAAAGTCCCGAGAAACGTTCTGTCCTTTATTTGATGTCGTTTATAACGACAAATTATGTCGTTCTCTTAACCGTCGTTATAAGCGATTCCACTGTACTCATTTTTCTTACACGATGTATATATGTAACATTAATTTATTCAAGCTTTTCTCTGAGTATCGCACAAGATGATCGCTTGCATTTTTTACATTCTAAAGTAATTGTGTTATTTATTTATATTTATAGTTGTCTTATAATCTTCTCTTTTGAACAGATGCGTGTAGACGACGACGGTACAGAAATATTAATCTCTATTTAGAGATCTTTGCATTTGAGTTGGGTTTTATTTGCTGGATAGCATCGTCGTCATCATCGTCACCATCGCCAGCCATATGCATCATAGCCCATAATCATAGGAGTCGCCGACGTTGTCACTGCAAACAATTCAATTTAGTTTCACTGCAATCCTCAGTATTTCATCGCAATAGATGAACATTATTTCAACTTAATTTGTTGCGGTTGGAAAAAAAAATATTAGAACGTTGGCTGTGTTCGTGCAATTCGGAAACTGATGGGTCCCTCTTTATTTGACAGGATATTTTTGTAATAATAATTTAGAATAGGAAAAAATAATGTGTTTGTATATGGGCACTTCCGCAAAAAGGTAAACCAAAGTCGAAGAATTTGTTTCTTTAATTGTGCCTAATTTCGTAAAGTAAAGGCAAAAAATACAAAGACCACCTTTATCATTTTTTCTTCTTGTTCTTAGCATAATTACTGATTTAATGACTATAAGTGCAGACACAGCCGAAATAAAAACTGCAAAATCAACAATGTCGCGTGAGTGACCGAGAAAAATCCTTCGCAAATAATGGATATGCCAAATTTTGAAATTTTGAAAGTGCAATAATAACGCTTGGTATCTCTTATTCATGTAAAGAATATTAAAAGTTCAAATGTCATGTATATTTGAAGTCGCGTGAGTGACCGCTCTTTTGTGGCTTTTATCTCAAAAGTTAAAAACTAGAGGCTCTCATTTTTTTTACCACCGATAGTACTCCTAAAGTTCTACAAAAAAGTATTAAGGGAGAATTGTGAAAAATGTAATTGTTTTCGATTTATTTAAGATTTAAAATTTGATTTTGCCTCTGAAAGTCGTGTAAGTGACTGCGGAAGTGCCCATATGGGTATTGTAAGGTCTGGACTTTGGTTTTCATCCAAATTTAATGTCATGTGTTTGCATTTTTCCTATCGGATATTTCTCAGTAAAAAAGGTATGCGAACAGAACTATTGTTTTCACGACAATATATGTATTGTATTTCGTTCCACTACTTTGAATCGCATGGAAAGCCATTAGATGGACATCGGCAATAACACCCCTCCTCCAAAAGTCACATCCAACCGGACACAAATATACAGAAACGAACTGAAAAGTAAATATTTTCATTAGTTGAATTACGGCTGCTGCTGTGGCTGCATTTTTTCTTTTTTGGCTGACTGGCATTATTTTATTCAATTGCTTGGAATTGCTCAAAAGAATGCGTCCGACCAACTGACATCCTTCACTCTCTTCTAAGATCTAAACAATCACTTGAGATAAACGCCTTTGTTGATGATCTTCACAATGCATAGCTTAACTGGCCGTATAGGCGTGGGACAGCGATGTGAATGAATCGAAAAGTGCGCCATCGCGATAGCCATTAACGCAATTCAAATGCAAATTTCAATTCACTCTTTAAGAACGTTATACTGTTAAGTTCAATTTGTATTTAAGTATTTCATTTCCATAATATCTGCCATGTGGAACATCTATTTTTGTCGATAAAACCAATCAAAATATGACCTAATTTCACTATCCATCTAAGCAATCTCATGACAAACAAGGTTTGCAAGGCCCAAACAAAAACAAAAACCGAAAATAGAGCAATTATAAATTTCCACCCTTTGGCTTCGCAACAACTCCTCTACTCTGGAGCGTATGCCAAAATAACAAAGATCCACTCGGAAGTCCATTAATCAAATATCCAAAATGTAGTGCAAACACCCACACACACACGCTCCTCGACTCACACTCACATACCAAACACAATAATCAAACTAATTGCTAGTAATTTAGACCACACTCCAAAAGGACATCATTCCCACTCCCATTGCCTTCCGCAACAACGTCATCCCCCCTCCCATAGTCGCCATCATCAGCCATGGCAGCAAACACAATAAAAATGTTGAGAAAATTCGCAACAGTTGCTGAAAATGCAACCACCCAGCCGGGACGATTCTTTTTTCTCTCCTTCCTGATTTTAATATGATAACGGGATAAAACAACCACAACAAAGGCCATTTAATTTGTTATACCCGACTACCCTCCATCATGAGCATGGCGAACGAGAGATGGAATGAGTCCTGTTTGCTCGTCCTCCGAGTCTGTTTGCACAGCAGCCAAGTGGTACATTCATTTGGCTATGAAAGATTTTGTGAATGTTGTCACTGCCGACATAAGGATAAGCACTCAAGGAATCTACATACTTATGTAGCGCACAATAATACAGAGCACCAACAATATCAGGAAAAATGTACCGATTTGTTGTTGGTGGTTGTTGTCGTCGTTTCACATAATTGCAGCCATGCCGGCTATATTACAAACAAGAATTCGACAATCACACTCCCCGGGAATTCTTGTAATCCAAGTCATAGCCTTTTATATGATGTCTTGCTCATTTGCATCATATTGGGAACATTATTATTGCAAATGCCGGATGGGCAGGGTGGCCATAGTAGCATCTCTCAGTTGAGATTTCTACAAAGGATCTCACTTATGGTCGTCTTTAAATGATTCCGAGGCGATTTTCAATATATGAATATTTTGTTTGCTATAATCCTTGGTGACAATAATATTGACTATTGGGCGCCACAGTTCAAATGTCTTCCTTTAGAGTCATTAGTTATTGTATTGGTGTGACCGTGAAGTCTGTATGCATGTATTTGTCGTACAGATTGCACCACCTCAAATTATTCGTCGATTTTTTTATTCCGGACATCCTTGTTCAATATGGGCCCATAAGTCTAACATAAAAGGCTTTTTAGGACTATCCATCGGGAAATGTTCAATATAAGACCACATTTTAACACATGTCCCATATAAATGACCTGCTCCCTATACAGTTTTTTTATTAACTTAATTTCAAGTATTCTGAAGGTGCGGTTAGGACCTTCAAATTATTCCTTGTTCAATATGGGCCCATAAGTCTAACATAAAAGGCTTTTTAGGACTATCCATCGGGAAATGTTCAATATAAGACCACATTTTAACACATGTCCCATATAAATGAACTGCTCCCTATACAGTTTTTTTATTAACTTAATTTCAAGTATTCTGAAGGTGCGGTTAGGACCTTCAGAATATAATATAAATTTTACAATATAAATGGATATAATATAGTGTAAAGTTTGACCCGGCCGATATTGTACAGATTTGAAATATAGTGGAATTTCATATATGTATATTTGAGGAAATTTTGAAAAGTACGTTTTCTTCTTATCTTAAGTACGTTTTGAACTTCAATAGTTTATAATTGAGAACATCACATCAAATAACAGAGGATATCCCTGCACTTTGCCCTCCAATCTGTCATTCAAATATGAACATATAATGTTTTGACAGACATTGGTCGCCATCATGGCTACCACATTCAAACGTCTATAGTCGGGTATGGTCACCCATTTTCTGACACACTCAAAGTTCAATAAACAGCGAAAGAGGTCTTTGCAAACATCAACATTTACAAGTTGATAAACAAAATTACATTTATCCTCTTGCCCTCCATTCGTTTGCCAAATATCTTCCGCCCTTCTACATACAGCCACCAACTCGTCGTTTAGCCACCAACCCATGACTCAGCTGAGAAAACTAGGCCGCCATTCACATTCAGGGATGGATCTGAGTGTGAGTGTGTAGTGGAGATGCTGAAGATATATCGGACGGGTGACTGTGGCAGTGACGATTGTCATTGATGGGCGGCAAGCCATTCAATGTGAATTTGGCAACCGGAAATAGTAAATGTCAAACAGATTCATTTCAAGTATTAACCAACAATAGGACCACAGAGAAGAAGGAGAAGGAACTACCCCAATGGGGTACATCGTTGAGACGATATCATCCGTGTTATGCAACTATCCGGTGGGATGCATAAAAAGTCAACATCCAATGAAGTTAAATGACAGCAGGAATCATTTAAAATGAAGTGACATCTTAGCGTCAAACCGAGCAAAGAGTTGAGGCCATCAAACTGTATTTATTGGTCATCGAACTCGGACGACCACAACTGAGAGCAGCACATAATAATATCTTGGGCATATCATAATCATAGTCCTGGAGACACACACACACGTACACATTCAACGGTATTGCTTGTTTTCAAAATTATGAATTTAATCCTCAACATCCTTTGGAATAAGCACAACAGTTCAAATGTCTGCAACACCATACCACACCTTAAGACCCGATGGAGCGAACATTCAAACTTGAGGCAGACAAACAAAAACCACACCTTCTGGGTACAGCGTGGTTTACACACAGGATATTGCTCGCAGTCATTAGTGTAAGTGTGGAGAAAGCTTTAGCACCACCATTAAAGTCCAATATGTGGCTTGTTGTTGTTCTTGTTGTTTGCACTTAATTGATTTTGCAAAAAAAAGGAGGCTTTCCTCCTTAACTTCGCACACTTTAGCTCGCTCATACCAGCCGATGGAACAATTTCCAAAATGCAGTTCCGCGTTATTAATTTTCAGCACATTTTTCTTTATCGACTAGGTGTGGTGTTGTTCATTGTGTTTGTATGTGTGTAGACACATCTTCTTCTGATTTCTCATAGCTTTGCTTCTCTTCGTCTGTTTTATTGCGAAAAGGGAAAAAAGGAAAACCGCTTTTTGTGTAGTTGGTTTCCTTTGCCAACGTCGTTCAGTATTTGGAGCACATTTCCTTTTCGTTTAGAATTTCTGTTTCCATTCATTCGATTATGGATCCGTAAAATCGTAAGATTACGGCACAAAATTAAGTGCTTGTAACAGATTCGTATAAACGATTTCAAGCATTTGAAAAGTAAAAGTGAAATTGGATTTCAATTAAACTTGAAACTGTCTGAAAATGTCTTCTCTTCGGACATTTCTATGTGCTTCTAAAGTCATAATTATAATAATTATCCATGTTGTTCTGAAATTTAAAATTTAATTTTTATTAAGGGTGCAAGGAAATGTATCTTAAAGTGGGTGGGAGTTATCGTGTAATAACGTTTAGACACTCATCACATAATGCGGTTTGCAATTAACCATTCGTTTGTGGAATCTACTCGGATTTTCTATTTTAAGAGTTGACATACGTTTTCGTCTCCCTCTCAACCTGCAACCGAATGGAAGGGCAAACCAAGATTTTATCTTTTTTACGATGAGAGATATGTGTGCGAATGAAAGTGTGTGCGAATAAGTAACGCTTTAATTATATTTATGTATCATGCGTGGTTGTGTAGCACATGAGGTAATAATTCAGGGTCACGATTATGGTCAGGATATATATAATATGTATCTTTCTCTGAGCCTTAGCATTCTTATTAAAAAAAAAGTGGATATAACACAGTAACTTAAAAATAACAGCATATATGGGTTAAACACGAGTGAAATTTGAATTAGCTTTGTGTATTTACTGAAAGAGTTTAGCCGAAAAAGTTAGGGCAATAAGAATTAAAAAAATGCGATTCTTCTAACATTCCCACACAAATTCTTGGCATTGTTACGCCATCATTCATCACTTATTAAGTAAGAGACTGTTTTGAAAAATCAAAAAGAATTTCTATTATTAAATTTCCATATAAAATTGAGCTCATATATCAAGACAAGTGACAGCAATCAATACTCATTGAAGCTGGCTCCGATACAAGTCACTAGAGTGCATGTTTGTGTGTGTGTTTGTGTCCAATGACCTTAGAATTCAACAATTGAGGTTAATTTTCTGCTACATATATAAATCTCGATTGTTTCTTAATTTGATGTTATCCCGCTGTCCCAAAATCGCTTCATGCCCAAAATTGTGTACAACTTTTTTTATTGTTGTTCGAAGTCAAGAAAGCATACAATACAAACCATTCTCCCATAATGAAATTTGAGAGAAAAAATAAACTAAATAAATACCCAAGGAAAATATGTTTCTTTTTTGCCTTTTTGACTTTCGAACAACCCGTATCACAGCAATTGTCCACGAACAGTAATTTGGACAAAAAGAAACCAAAAAAAAATGTTTCAAAATTAAATTAAAAAGTTATGTTGGTGACGCTTGATTGGATTTCGACAAGACAAGGATATAAAATGGTCAACTAATAGTTTTCATTCCGATAACAAAAAAGAGAAGAGATTAAATATTTGAATATCGAATTTGTATTGTTGTTTGACTATGTGGGCTGGACTGGGCTCGACTGTGTTGGGATGATTGCAACCCACATTTAGTTTTGACCAAAGCAAATTGATAGTAATGCAATTAATTGAGATCTTTATCTTTGTAAAAATACATATACTTTGATGAACTCAAAATTCTTCTTAATCAGAATTATTAGTCAAAAAGTATGAAAAAGTCTAAAAATAATTGTTTCGGTTTGATATAGAACTGTTCAAATTATAGATATAACCTACGAAAATACCTGTAATTTATGCATTTCTAATTGTCTACTGCTCCTGCAAGCATCCCTTCTCAAAGTCTTAATAACTTAACAAACTCGTTGAACAGGACTATGAGAAAAACTGACCGTAGACCTAATGAATGGTATTGTGTGTCTCTATAACTTGTACTGTACATAGCGTAACTTTTATTACAAACGAAAACAAAAAACAACAAACATAAACTTTTCTTTTTGTCTTTTAGTAGTTGTTGTTGTTGATCCTTTTGACAACAGTTGTTCATTTGTTTTTGTCTTTCTCTCGTAAATTTTTCTGATGGCAATTTCCAACTTGTTATATGCCCAACTGTCCCCCCAAAAGAGGAAACGCTGCAACTCCTTTTTGTTATTGTGATTTGTTACTGAGTATCCTTTTTATAATCAATTGTATTTTTTCTGTTATGCCTTTTTCTCTGTACCCGGCAGGAGAGTTCATTAATTTTCCCATTTGTTGATGTTGTCTGTCGGGCAAATGATTGGTTATTCCTCAAATCCTTTACAGTCAGTTCTAGTGTACAGCTATATCTGGGGATTTCCACATTTATAATTATTTCTTTTTTCATTATTTCAATATTATTGAAGCTACCTTGATTGAAATGCACCAAAGCAGAGAATATATGTAAGTTGTGTAAATCGGACAGGAAGTAGTTGTTGCATTTATAACAACACACATTAATACTCCGTGATGTAAATCATAATATCTACAGACATTTCTCGACGCATGGATGTGTGATGATAACACCTTGCTGATTAATTATATTAATAATTTTGCTTGTAAATAAAAAGATCGATAAGTAATCTTTAATGGGAGCTAAAGTCTTTAACAGTAAAACAGTGAAATATCAAAATCGGTCTAAAAGTAAACTATAAAAACGTTACATATTTACCAAATACAAAGTCAATTTCCGAAGTGGAAGCATCAAGAGAAGTAAATGAAAACCCACATCGTCATGATTAATTTGCCATTTTTTAAGTATATGACAGTTGGATGGCTGTAGGAAATTAATTGTAATTCTCATATCCCTTTTCAGTGTTATCTCCTAATGATAATGCCAATAAAGAACCAGGCTCAGTCACAAATTAAACTCTACGCTATTCGAAATTTATTATATTAAGAAACAAATAGAAAGCCCTCATACCAATTCATTGACATGTGACAACACGATAAAACTACCTCCCTCCCTCCTGTTGTCTTCGACAATTTGTATCTTTTGTCCATCATTAATGGATTTCCGCATAAAAAGTAACAATTTATTATATAATCACATCTATAGCTAATGTCCCATCACATTTTTTGACATTTATTGACAGTCATGCGGCTGGTCACAGACAAATATAAGGGCGCTTAAAGTTTTCCTTTTTTCGTTTATGCTCAATTGAAACGATGGGAAATAATTGAAATTAATTTGGAAAAATTAATTCAATGCACTGCACTTCAATAGAACTCCAGCGGACATTAATTGATGCTCTTGGAGTTATTGGGAAATAGTTGAACAACAGTTCAATGAACTTCCAGAAATGTAATACCGAAGGGATCGTATAGAATTGGGGAAAGTTAAAGTAATTGGAAAGTTCCCAAGAAAACCATAAAAACATTCTCTAATTTTCTTCATAGGAATATCTCCCTATTGATTTTGCATATACAGTCGCTTATAATGATAAAATCGGTAGCTATAAGTTATATGTCATTATAAACGATATTAAAATAAAGGCCAGAAACTTTCTCGGGACTTTGGATATAGTCGTTATAACCGAAATGTCGATATAAATGGCGTCGTTGTAAAATATTTCGACTGTATATATGTGCGGAGTTTCAAATAACTGCAACATAAATACATGTTATCAACTTACGACCTTTTTAAAGCCACATAGCGCAATATGCCTGATGAGCCGCTTAACCAACGGCGAAGCGCGTCGCATAATGGTGGGTGCGTAGGTTCTTCTCCATACTTTCCTTTTCCTTCGATCATTAAGCTTGACTCGAAAGAGTACAAAAACTCATATCAAACATACATATGTTCATGTATGTAACATCTACTGTGTAAGTTTAACATAAAATGTCATAGATTTGAATTTCATTTCCATGCCAAAAAAGGTAACACAACAGATGTCTACTATCTCACATATTCCAGCAACCTCACACACACAGAATCCACCACGATAGGTATGTTTGGGTATATTCTACTCCAGCCTTTTACAGGGATTGTGTATGTGTCTGTTCAATTTCAATATCTTCGTCTACGGTTGAGTTACCCGTATAAATAATAAGAAATTTATTAGAAAAACATAAAAATGCCATTAACTTCGCGCGGCAGAGCTGAAGATGAACTGTTTACTTCTTCCAGGAGGTTTGACAAGCAAAATGCGATCGAAGTGAGCACATGGTGTACTCTGAAAATTCAATATCCGGTGCTAATGGCAAACAACCAGAAGAACTTTCAAATACAACATTTCAGATTGGGCTAGGTTGCCGTGTTTTCAACCACCATCACCTATCTGTCCACCACGTTTCGTTTTATAAACGCATTCACCCAATGTGTCTCCCACCACCTTTAGAGGATTGTACTCCAGTGCATGGCATGACCCCCGAGTACCATGAAGGTGTTGACAAGGTTAAGTTCCTGAAAAATTTCATTGTATTGCGTCGCAGATGAAAAAGCCCATCAAAAAATTCTAAACAAAAACCGAAGAGTATAAACAACAAATAAACGTATAGCAGAACTGGAAGTGGAGACTTTCGAATTTGTTTTGGAGTCCTGCTGCACAGCGACGATGTAATCTGTTAAATATGAAGCAATAAATGGAATTAACATTTCCAATGTTTACAAAAAACGAGCGAGAGAGAGAGAGCAGAAGAGATCCGCCGTTAATGGAAATGATGCTGCCGATTGTTAGTCAACCATGTCTGGTTTATGTAAACGTTCCACAAGATTGCCGTCACAATGGTCCTGGCTGTATATCTTTCATCTGCACGAAATGAAAGATGTGTTTCACTTCACGCTTCCATTGGTGTTCTTCAACAAATAACCCGCAGCCACATTCCATTCTCTTCCAAGTAATTGTTTCTTTTTCGCTTTGTTGTCGATGATGTTGGTATTGGGAGGCCACAGAGAAGCATCTGTTTCTCTTTCTTCATTTGTTTTTGTTAATTTTGTTTTTATTGACTAGAGAATGCTACCCATTTTGAGGCTTAATTTGAGATTTATATATTGATCTACCCCGCTCTCGTTCATTGACTCGTTCGGTTTGTTGTCATTTCTGAAGTCATTCTGAAATGAGATTCAATTAGATGAATTGACAGTTTAATGGTCACACTCGCTATCTTCTCGCCATCCAACATTTCCAATCATAGACAATTTGTCATAGTATTTTTGAGATCGAGTATTGAAATCGACATTCTTCTTAATTGAACAAATAAACAAAGCATTTGGGAAAACGAATAATTCAAAATTTTAAACATGAGTGAAAAGAGTGAAAGGACGGGATTTTAAACAGTTAATTTTTGGGACTTTGTGTAAGAATTTCGAAGTAAGCGATAGACATAGCTAAATTAACATTACGATTGCCTTTTTATACATATTCAAACTATTATAATAATTATTATTACTTTTTTTGCAAAATCTATCCTTATAATTATTGAAACATTATAGTTTAGTTCTTCAACATGATCCTGAAAAAAATAATTTGTTGTGATAGCTCCTATATAGCCAAAGTGGTTTAGACTATCATATAGTCGCCGTCCTTGCTGTTTCCATAACACAATATATTAAACAACATATACCGACGTCTCTGCTTTTAAAAGCGAAACAGACACACAAACAAACATTTTATGTATTAATTGTTTAAACATAATCCTTCGAATATCAATCATCCTAGAAAGATTACGCCCTTCGTATAAGGGTTCTTGTTTATTCAGGGGTTTTATTGTGAAACCAAATGACTGGCTGAATGAATGTTGCAAATGCCACGAGTCCCTTTTCACAATGCATTCAGTCATTGAAAGCAAAGGAAAGGAAACAAATAAAAACGCACTCACCCCTAAACAGTGTCCTGCAAACGATCATCCTACGGGTGACGTCAAGCATAACTCCAGAAATCGTTGAATGTGTGTTCGCTCTTATATGGTTTTGAAATCATATTTTATTCTAACAAAGTCACTTTTGTTGTTTTTAATGTTGGTATTTGCCGAAATGAATTTTTACAGAATATGAAGTGGTGTAAGAGCAACAGTACAGGACAACCGCAACAATACCAGAAGCAAAATTCATACATACATATGTATGTATGTATGTTTGTCCTGGCAATGGTGGTGTCTTTCTCCCTTTTATTTTTTCTTTAGCGTGCGTGTGTGTGCGTGTTTTCAATTACATGTTGAGGGTGCAGTCATCACTCATTCAGTCAGTTAGTGAGTCACTTTGCCAGGCGTTCATCATCCGCAGTGGAACCAACTGTACATTGAAGCATTCACCCCTCAGCATTTCTTGTTAGGCTATCACATTTAATTCGGTAACATTCGTTCGTATTCGGTCTTCGTTGGATCATCCCACACGAGACATGTGCCAGTGTGAGTGTTTTGAAGAATTGTTGAATATATCAGGAAATTCAAGTGCTGAGTTAAGTATTTCCTATCCTGTCGAGGACAAATATGTCCAACATGTGTTGAATTAAATCCATTTAGAAATTAATGAGAGTCGTTGGAATGATCAACAAAATGATTTCTTATGATTTTAAATACTTTTGGTACGACAAAACAAAATAAGCGTTTTTTTATATTATCTGAACTGAGAATTTTAGTAGTAGAATAAGTACAATATTTCCGAAATACCAATATTTGTTTATATTTACTTTACGTTGCATGGAATGTTGTATATGTATTTGCCACTCCCAATAGATGTCCCAAATGTTTATGATATTTATGATATGATAAATGCATCGACTTCTTTCTGTAGAGAAAGGTTTTCTTTGCCATCACCAAACTATACTTGGAGAAGACTTGGCGAATAGGTAAATTGTATTTGAGGACGTTTTAAAACCGATTTAGTTGGATTATCAGTAATTGATTTCCGGATGGCTAAACGGGTTTTTTGTGATGTGGTGCTATAAACTGGTTCTGCAAGTTATACTATTATTCAAAATTGTGGGTTCTTAAAAATGCTAAAATTACGGAGTCAGAGTTTAAAATAACTCGACACCGTTTGCTTTGGACCAAGACAATCACAATTAACAAATGAAAACTATGCAATTATAAACTCATTCTATGGCATTTGTGTTTACATCGGATAAGAAGAAACAGCTAAAAACTCTGAGCGGATTGGGAGTTGACATCCTGGAGGTAAATATCGTTTCAGTTGATAAATTTTGTTTTTTCATCGAATACAAAAAATTCTCACGTTCTAACTTTATAAAAATTTTATTTTAGATATGTGTGTGTGTTATTTTACCAATTTTGTAATAAGATTGGGGTCTAATCATTAATTTCCTATTTTTAATAAATATATTGCAAATATATCAAAAAAAATTACTATGAGTTATACAAAAGGAAATTCATCTCCGATAGTTACCACAAGCATATGTACAATTTTCAAAAAATTCCGTGAGAAACCCTAATTATCGAAACTTAGCATTAAAAATTTATTTTCAATAACAACATTAGTTCCGTTCCAGAACTTAAAAGAATCTACTCATTTTACAAGTTTTGCAACTTTTTACTCGAAACCCGTTCCTGAACCAACAAAATTGGTAAAACATTGAATAAAATTTAAGAGAGCACAATACAAAATGGCGTTCTCTTTGTAAACTTTTTACTCGAGAAATTTGGCCGAGTAAAAATGGTAACCAGGAATACCTACTTCTGATTGGCTGTTATGTTGATTTTGAAGTATTACCATCTAATTTTGCTTGATATTTGTCTAAAAATGTTTTTTTTTTTTCTAAATTTGTATTCACCTAACGAAAATCAAAATCTATTAAATGACAATAACGTTTTGAGTTACGGAATTACAATGGCTGGAAACAATACATCCCCATTGTTTCCAAGACAAGACAAATTTCATTATAATTAAAAATATTAAGTGGGTCACAATAGTTAACCCAATTTTTTAGAAACAATGCAGCTATGTATTATCCTGCTCGTTTTTGTGTTTCCAACCTCGTTATAAATGTTTATGACTGAAATCGTGGTGGTGGTGGTGACAGTGAAAATATGTCGAGACATAGATTCATAAAATTATTCACATTCTTCGTAAGGGAGCAATAATAAAAAACCCCCGCCATACAGCCAGAACGAACCCAAAGAATAGACACAACTTTTTTATGTGTTAAATATTGACCGAGAATGTGAACATGACCTAGATGACAACGTGCAAAACGAACTATTACCAGGAGGATTTGTTATGGAATGACAAATGTGCTACTGAGCGATATAAAGGGTATACCCACGCAAATTTCAGTGATGGTATTATATCGGTATACATATTTAAACAAAATATTTATGAATTAAATCTTACTGAAATATCTTAAAGTACGTTTACATTGTACCAGATTAACCCAGTGGGTTTTAATTGCCAATTTCATTGTATACATGCCAAATAAATTCTCATAAAGTAGATTAACCCGGTAAAAATTCTAATGTAAATGCCGTTTTAGGTTTAGCACCAATGACATTTGATTTTTATTTTCCTTTCTAAAACTCCTTGAAAATGTATTACGCATACATGCATGATTGGCAAAGAGTATTTCTCAAAAATAAAAAAATCACCTTATATTTCATTGGCAGCTTGGTAAAAAACGTATGTCAAATACATATTTAACATCAAACCATTGTTCGGCCAAATAACGAACAAGGAAAAGAAACTCGCCCGGTTTTTACCACTCCCAAAGAACTATTTAGGTCCCACCGTATAACATGCGAACACCCATTCATATGTGTTAGCATATTCGCCATAGCACGTGTAAACATTTCAAAATTGTGATAATGAGTGCAGTCATAAAGAAGGCACAAAACTGACACACACACCATTCATGCCTACTATGAAAGGTTAACTACAAAAGGACACAACATTGGGTTGACAATGTCCTCATTGAACTTTTAGCCGCTGGCCACATTCTAACAAATTATATTGATTATCAGATAATCTAGGATGGCTATGCCTTGTTTAGATCGAGTGTCAAAACATCCACTCTTCGAATGTTGGAAGGAGAAAAGAAACCCCTTCAAAAACCTCGAATTTGTATGTATTCTTGCAATATGCAATCAATTTTAAAGAAAAATCCACAAATCCAAGTGAAGATGATAATCTAATGTGTTATTCTATTCAAGCCCACATGGCGGACATTGGCTTAGGCACAGCTGTACCCTGACAGACACATTCGTATTGGCTTTCTATGATGAACGTTTTCATCCTTAAAAAATAATAAATGTTGCTTTTGTTCGCCCTTTGTTTCCTCTCTGCAAATCCCGCTGTGTGACGTTACATGATATTACGGTATTAATTATGATTATTATCCGGTATATGCTACTTTATAAACTTTATTAGATTTTTAGGTAATTCATATAAAAACATATCACAAAAAGTCAATAAGGACCACAAAAACTGTTTTCTCTCACACATACTAACACATTTTAATTTTACCTCTGACATTTGTGTATTCTACACCTCTGACAGCTGTGTATTTATAGCAATTCCTTTAATTTTTGGGGTTCGTTACCAAAATTACTGTTGTTGTTTTTGTTGTGGGTATAATTTGTGCATGAAAGTGTTAAAGTCATAATTTTTGTCAGTACCCCTCGCAGCCACGAGTGGTTGATGCAAAACATATGCCTGCAGCATGTAATGCAGATGATGGTGGCATGCGCTCGGTGTTGCACCGAAATAATGATTGTAAGGCCACAGAGCCGTCACAATGTGTCAGCAGCAGATCAATAGAAAGTTAATCAAATTGTCGTAAATGGAAAAAAAGAACATAACAGTTTCACGGATTCAGGAGAGGATGCAGGGAATGAAAAAGTATCTGCTATAAACAATAGAGGTCGAGTCGGATAAACAGTTGTAGTAAATTGAATACTATGAAGAATAAATAAGAATTGCTTTTAAAGAAAGACAAAGGTCGGACAAGGTCGACGTATGATACGCTACACAACTTTAGATATATACAAGAGAAGCTCTTATGATTCTATATATAGTTGTGAATGGGGAGCCAATATATAATTTTATATTATTTTTTCGACAGATGGCTCTACTGATAGATTTCTCGTAAAGTATCGATCAAACAATATCAGGATTGATATGAGGATTGTGAAAATCGACTATTAGTGTTTTTGCAAATAGAGAGCAGGACTTCTGTGAGAGAGGCATTATGAAGTTACCTTTAAAATGGCAACAAATCATACAACAAAAACGGTGCATATTTGGCCCAAATCGGGCATGCATGTTAAATAAAGTCCTATAATTCATACAAAAATAATGGATTTCCTTTTTCCCAACCTAATATACTTATGTACTTTCATGAAGTTTATTTTTATTATTTATTTTATTTTATTATTTTCAATGTCTACTTTGATAAGAGCTCTGTTAATACTATCAAGAATAAATGGACTTTTGCCTATTAATTACTAAACAAGTTATTTTTCTTCTAATAATTTAGAAAGGTTACGCCGGACTTTCCGGCATTTCATTAGTTTTCACATTTGAATCTTTTTTTCAATGGCATTTCTTGTGTAGTATATTAGAGATTGAACTAATTAAATGTCAACTACAGCTCCAAATTTGGAATTTACAACCATATGTATAGTCCAGTAAAAGAGATTGAGAGAACAGATTTGACTGATGTATTACTAATACTTCATAGATTCCTACATGGAAACATTTTTATATGCACCAACTAATTTTTGGTCAGCTTTTTTGACCAGATGTTTAAAAAATTCAAAATTACGAGCTTTCATTTGATTATATTTCAATATCAATCAACTAAAAATATTTATTGCCCAAATTATTGAAAATTGTTTTTTATATGTACATACATATATATTTTCCGATGCGATATCTTTCCAAATCCAATAAATACTATAAATTACAAACATTGAAATACGTCCCGCTCATTGCTTTCTTCATTAAACCAACCTCTGCCCCGCTTCCTAATTGATGGTAATATCGGAAATGGAATACAAAGAATCTGTAATGTTGAACATTCAAAGAAAAACTTCCATATAATTGTTTACAAAATTTCAAAAAGACTTCGACAAACATACCAATGACGGCAGACACTCTTCGGGCGAGAATGTTGATAATTGAAATTCTTTCACAGACCTTGGAACTGTGACTCCGTTGCCAGTAACATGTTGCCTGGCATAAGGCGTGCCAACTGACAATAACAATTTACAGAGCACAGTGAGTGCACCATCACCTACAGCATCTTTTCAGTTTCGTATTCTTCAACTGTTTACTTCATTGTCATTGTTTTGAAAGTGCACGCCTGGCATTCTGCGCTGCGAAGTGATGAGGTTGTAGGCACACATGCAAGCAATGAGGCATCATTGTCAATACCGGATGTACGTAGCAGTATAATCATCACCAGCTTCGTATTAGCATTTCATTAAAGCTATTATCAGTGACGCTGGGCATCATTGTCACCAGCACTTTTCCAACACACGAGTTCTATTTTCTCCCTCATGTCATGACTTGAACTTTCTTATGATCATTGTATTCTGTAGTTATTAATAGAAAGCCATTTTAACTGCGATAATTATACGTATTCGTTTGTCTGCCCTGTACAATGATTTGAATGAGAATCCTAAGATAGTGTTTATATGTAATGCACTAATTCCAACCAATTCGAATATGTGTTCAAAACCTCTTTCAATATACATAAATACTATTTTCAAAGATATAAATCGTCCAGGTCGAAAATGTATTTAAGAAATCTTTGGATACACATGCATATATACATACATATTTAAAAAAGATTGATTATGTATATCTTGCAAGAATTGCAGAAATGTGAATAGGCATACTCCAAACAAACCAGATGCTTATCAAAACATGCAATATTCTCAGAAGTTATGAGAATTGGGAATACAAATACTCGAATATGACTAATGTAGTATTCATAATTTACATTGTAAGCTTAGAGTTTCTTTCAACAGCATAAATCCCCCATTCAAACCAACAATTGTTATAATATTGAAAATTGCAAATTCTTTAAATATTTCCAAAATAAACAAACGACCAAGATAATTGAACACAAAAAACATGAAGCTAGGCTTTTTTCTCAAAAACTATTTGCTATAGCAGAAATGATTGAACTTTTGGTTCCCAAGCTTGTGTTAACCCAGATAACAATTTTCTTCGAGTTTTTTTCAGAATTCGATACGAAACTTTGCACACAGTTCGGATTCTGATGCCGAATTCGTACCGAAATCGGAACAACACTGTGTGTAGGTACCCACGAACTTAAAAATATTTGCCGGAAAAAAATCGGAAGGAACTTTCGATATTCTTTACGAATTCGGCATCAGAATGCACTAAGTACATGGATATGCATGAATTTATTATCTAATACTGAAATTAACATTATTTTAGGAATTATTTTATGCAACCCTTACATTATTGTAATAAGCGTTCGTTTCTTTTGTTCGCATGATTTAAAAATCGGCGAAAAATAGAGTAAGAGAGTGAGAAAAATAGATTTATAACGACGGTGCACAAAAGTCCCTGAAAAAGTTCAAACCTTTGTTGTTGTTGTAGCAGTTTATATGAATTGTATGTTTCCTGTTAAGTTTCCTCCAGTTCTGTCTCCAGATTTAGAAATGCAGCTACCTCCACTGGATGTAACCACAGATCTTCCGGAGTGAGGTGAGTAGGTTTGGCTGGGCAATTGAACAAGTGCAGTGTGGTATAAGGGCCTGCACCACATGCTGGGCAGACATCCTGCACCTGTTCATCAATCCGTGCCCAATACGAATTGAGCCGACTGCACCATCCAGAACGTAACTGAGCCAAAACTACTCTGGTTTGTCTGGGCAGCTGACGTTCTTCAGCTGCTATGGGTGGGGGGTGAGCTCCGAGGACGGCATTCACTTTGTAACCGTTCAGCGCTGCGGCTACTGCATCTGTATGAATGCCATTCAGACCTGCTCGATAGGCAACTTGATGTAGAGGCTTCTTTTTGTATCGTTGGACCTCTATCTAGATCATGCAGATCCTCCCTCGACCTGCACATTCAACGGCATTCTCATCTCCGCAGTCCATGTGGTGAATAGTGTGGCTGACGACTTCAAGGCGGATATTTTCATATTCCTCGCTTTGAAGAATGCTGCTAAATCAATGAGATAGGCGTTCAACCTCACACATATGTCTTCAACAATGGGGCCCGACGCCATAATCGTTCAATCATCTGCATACGTAACGATTTCAATGCCGTCCGGAGGGCGTGGAATACCGGAAAGGTAGAGGTTAAACAGTTCCGGAGAAATCACTCCATCCTGGGGAACTCCCTGTTTAACTCTACGGGGTTTGGACTTCTTGTTCCGGAACTCCACGTACGATTGGCGTCCACACATATAGTTGATTATCCAACGTTTCAAACTCGGCCGGAGGGAAGTGTTCTCTATGTCCTCAAACAGCGTGGCATGGTTGACAGTATCAAAGGCTTTTGATAGGTCAAGCGCTACCAACACTGTCCTATCGCACGGCCGGTTCTGGTTAAGTCCTCTACTTATATGCGTGGAAATGGCATGCAACGCTGTTGTTGTACTGTGTTGCTTACGGAATCCATGTTGATGATCCGCAACTGGATAGCTTTCTCTAATGCTCGGGAGGAGTAAAGCCTCAAGGGTCTTCGTTACTGGCGACAAAAGTGAAATCGGCCTGTACGATTCACCTTTGCTGGCATCCTTGCCCGGCTTCAGTAGCGGGACCACCCTGCCCATAGTCCAGGCTTCGGGGACGATGTGGGTGGCTATCGACAAGTTGAGGACGTTGGTCAAGTACTCGACTCCTGGCTCGTCCAGCTGCTTCAGCATACACATAGATATTCCTTTAGATGACTTCGCGTTACGGATGACACATGCAACATCACCCATCGTAAACTGTGGTGGTACCTCCTCGGCTGGATCTTATACGATATATACCTTCTTACCAGGGTTCGAGAGCGACTTAACCGTTGCCCACAGTTTACTTACTCCAGTACCAATGTTGCAACTCTTCAGGTGCTCCAACCATTTATTCCGCTTGTGCTCCGCGACTAATCTGCTGACCTCCTACGTAAGTTCCCTGGCCCTGGGATCTGTTGTTTGCCAGACTCGCTCGTTTGCCAGACCAACTGCTTCTGCTGGGAAATTGGGTCTCATCTCGGGTATTCGACCAGCAGGTATAAATCTAGCATATGCAGCAGTGATGATGCCTCGGAATTTCCTTTCTGCTACCCGTACATCAGAAGGAATGGAAAGTTCTCTGAAGCGCTGGTTCGTGAACTCTCTGAACTCTGCCAGTTGGCTTTCCTATGGTTAAGGAAAGTGCGGCGTTCAGAGATGAAGAAATCGGGCGGTCTGCTGATGGAGACGATTATGGGGAGATGGTCTGATCTAAGAGAAATGACGGGCTGCCAGCTGACGTCATTTATCAGACCCGGTGACACAATGGTTATATCTGGCGAACTGTGACACTCTCCCCTTATTCTGGTGGGGGCATTCTCATTTACCGTTCAGAACGTGGAGCTATCAATTTGCACTGCCAGCACTGTTCCCCTCTGGTCATTACCTAGGACGGAATGCCACAACTCATGGTGGGCATTGAAGTCCCCTAGCACCAGACGGTTATTGCCCTCCAATAGAAAACTAATGTTGGGCAAATAACGCGGTTCACAGCTATTAATCGGCGGTATATACACGTTAAGCACATCTACCTCGGCAGTACCACATTTAACTGCTACCCCCATACATTCCATGTATGGGACACTAGAGTCAAGCTCAAGCGAGTTAGGCCTGTATTGAACAGAGTGGTGCATAAGGAATGCTAGGCCTCCACCTCCACTTCTGGTGCGACCCTTCCTCAGAACCTAACCTAACCTTTATTTGATGTTTGATATCGGTACCGGTCGGCCAAAAATTTTCCTTTTCAATATACTTAACTATTCATGTATCAATGTACGAAAATAAAAAAACAACTTATGAATTGATAAACTTATTAAATAATTTACTAAAAATATAATTTATTAATTAATAATGATTTAGCCCAAATTCAGTATATGTATTGTTACGAATATAAATTTAGATTTAAGTTACTTTAGATGAATTCCGTTAATTTAAGAATTTGAATTGTAACGTAAATTTCTACTACGCAGTTTATTTGAATAACTTCACAACAACAACTACTGTATAGATTTTTCTACATCCTTCCATTTCCTCTATTATTTGTTGACGTACAATTCTTGTTAAACGTCATCATTGATGATCGCTTAATTCCTCTTTCTTTGTTACCCCCTCACCTGTATATGTGTTGTTGTTATTGTTTACTCAATGTAAGTTTGTATGTGTGTTTGTTGCATTGGTAGATTGTTCGTGATCTAGGTGTTACCAGATCGTCTAGAAACTTCTGTAGCTACAAGCAAGGCTCATATAAATAGGGGAAATGGAAAGGCAGTGAGTCAGTTGTGAATCAGATCGCGAATTGAAACCGTCGTGTAAAGTAAAGTGCAAAGTAAAGTTGTGTGAATAAAATCATTGTAATAATCGTAATCAGAACGAACCCGCGTTTTATTTGGTACGAACTGTATCGGGAAATAAAACAACGTCTACACGGGAATAAGTAAAGTCCAAGAACGTAACAGTATGTATACGAGGGCAGTTCGTAAAGTTCTTAGCCTAGCACAAAAAGCGCTGTATAAACAGAAAAAAGATAAGTGTCTTGGAAACTTCCATCTCTGTTATGAACACATGTTAAAAAAGACGCATCCGCAATTTTTTACAATGTAAACATTTGAAATGCGTGTTTTTAAAAAAATTGCAGACCTCAGCTAAGCTGAGATACTTACTGTTAAGGGTAAAGTAGGCGCTGAATTAAGTTATGACGTAAGTTTGGTTTAAGCCGTTTAACCTGTTAAGATGTATGATTTGAATCAATAAAATTGCCGTAGGCTAAAAATGAAAAAAATATATCGAAGCCCGAGCATGGTATAAATTGAACAAGCAATGTTATAGGACATTGTATAAAACATCTTTAATTAATGTTGCTTAACATGTTTATAAAATGGTAACCCTAGAATATGCAATAAGTAGATGGTCATAACGATCTTAACCCTTTGACGTATTTCCACGAGTCTGACTCGTGGTACAATTTCTGTGCCTAATATGATTATCACGAGTCTCACTCGTTGTACAATTTCTGTGCCTAAATTGATTATCACGAGTCTAACTCGATTCTCATAATAATAAGAATAAAACTAGTTGATGCCGTGCATAACATCTAATTTGAAATAAATAGTTTTATTACATGCATTCACATTTCGTTTCGTTTTGCGGCTGTTCTTAAGCATCAAAACCGGTTTACTTAGTGCAAGTTGTGTGCTAACAGTTGGAAGCGAACTTCGTTGCGCTAATTGATACGTCAAAGGGTTAACAAAACGCAATGTCATTACACAACTTCTCAATTATTTTTAGATCATAAGATAAACGAACATTTTTATAATGTAGTTGGTGCAATGTGGAGCCTACATCAGAATAATGCAGCCCAAACATTTCACTTTATCCACAAGAACAATACCCTTTTTCAAATGTTATTCAAAACATTTCAATTGCAATTCGAGAATTTCATTTGTAATTCGAAAACTTAATTTGTAATTCATAACATTTCACTTGTAATTCGAGTATGTAATTTGTAATTCACAACATTTCATTTGTAATTTTAAACTTTTCGTATGAAATTCAAAAAATTACATTTGAAATTTAAAAAATTGCATTCGTAATTCGAATATTTTAATTTGAATTTCGTAGAGTTTCATTTGATATTCAAAGAAATCCACTTGAAATTCGAAGAATCCAATTTGAAATTCATAAGATTTTACTTGTAATTCATAAAATTTCAGTTGTAATTCATAACAATTCATTTCAAATTCATACATATTCCTTTTGTGTTACCAATAAAATTTTTTGAATTTAAAATTAAATGTTATGAAAAACAAATGGAATGTTATGTATTTCAAATCAAATGTAAAGAATTTCAAATGGAATTATTTAAAGTTCAAATGGAATTTTATTAATTTCAAGTGTAATTTTATGAATTTCAAACGCAAATACTTGGCATTTCAAATGGAATTCTATGAATTTCGAAAGGTATTCTAGGAATTACAAATGAAATTCTCGAATTACAACTGAAATGTTGTGAATTGCAAATGGAATTCTCGAATTGCAAACTATATGTTGTGAATTACAAATGGAATTCTCGAATTACATTTGATATGTTTTGAATAACATGTGAAAAAGGTAGTTCCATACATGTGAATGTGAGAATAAGAAAGTGTTTTTTCTCGGCGAGCAACTTGTCATTAATGTACAAGAGTGCACCCAAAACAGAACCTTGGGGCACAAGGTTCACAGTAAATCTGTCATTCGATTAAACGTTTTAATTTTATTATGTACAGTATTAAAGAAAAATAGGACATTTAAGTGACGCAAAACAACATAACTTATACTACTCCAGTAAATTAAAAAAAAATAAAATTGTTAATAACATTGTTTATTAATTTATTTCAAATTTCTATACAAACAAGAAATATTATCTTAATAGTATTCGGTATTCACTTCTTCTTATTTTTCATTTTGGATGCCATTGCAGGTCTCTGGCTCTTGCGCATACTTCTCTTACGATTCTCTGCCTTCCGCTCAGTATTCTCTGCATTACGCTTCTTAATAAACTCAAGGCGCATGCGAGACTTGACAATTTGCTCGGGAGTACGCAACTCTTTGTCAACGCCCACTCCAGCTCTTTTCTTGGCTTCAACTTTGGCATTGTGTCGGGCATGTCTGCTGACAGGGTACCGTTGTTCGTGCGACAGAGGCTTGAAGGTGTCATCATCACTGCCAGCTTCTTTGGCCAGTTGTTCCTCGATTTTAGTTTTCTCCTTCCATTCCGTATAACGGCCAGTCTTAAAGGACGATGGAATCCAAGCACCAGATTCGGTACGAATCTTGTTTGCCCTGGGATCTTGCACGGCAACCATTTTCTTCTTTATGCGATCCCACTTTTTCATGCCAGGCTTATGACGAACTTCATTCGTTTCACGATCGATAACTGAGAATTCAGCTTTCATTGCTTGCCTTTCGAAATTATTAATGGCCAGACCGTCTTCAGTGTGTTTGTCGGCAGACTGATATGGTATGAAATTTTCGGAATCCTTTACATTTGTTTTAGACTTCTTTTTCTTTTTGGGCTTCTCTGTGTACAGGTCATCCATATTTTTGCGCTTTTTGGGTGCAACCACTTTTTTGAACGCTGAATTGATCTCTTCTTCATCGGCATCTTCAGACTGTTTACTTTCCTGTAATATTGGATTATATAAAATGATATTTTTGATTTAATTGTACTATATATTTGATTAAAGTATTGAAATGATGAAAGTGTTGTATGTTAAACATATAAAAAGTTAAGTATCCACCAACGGTAACTAAATGCGTTAAGTAAATTTTCAAAATTGCATTATAATACCCTATGAGATACAATGTCATTAATCTTATTCTTCGCTCTTCATATCACAATTTGCACTCCGTAGTTTTTATATATTCACTCTTATTTCTGAATACTAGCAGTTAATTACTTTTAAATTCCACTCTAAGGAATTTGGGTGAGCGAAGTTTTACCCAATTTCGGAATTTCGATTCATAAATCGTATAGGTATGCTGAATACTTTTGACCCAAATTAATGTGTATGTAATGATTTTGATTGTGAATGTTATGTACCTTTTGTGGTTTCGATTTCTCTGCCAGTTTGACCTCTTCCTCTTTGTCTAATTCCTCCATTTTAGATCGATATTTTTCGATAACTTCCGAATGTTGTGAACGTTTAGCCTTCATAATCTGATAAGGCACCGACTTTTGGCTGTTATTTAATTCAAATATTGTCTGAATAGGAAAGTAATAAAAAAATAAAAAAAAACCAAGACGAATGTGAATAGCAACAAACTTACATTATGAGGCTTAAAGCTTTTCATCTGCAAAAGTAAATCGTGTTTTTGTTCTTGTAATCTACGCTCTTCTTCGGCTATTTCTTCGGCAGATTTTTTGCTTGTCGACTGGGCAGCATCTGCTAATTTTGGTATGGCCTGTTCAATAAAATCCGTCAATGGTTTTAGGGCAAAGAATTTTAATTTTTTAACTCGAGCATTTGAGTCTGTAGATGCCACTGGCCTCGAAGACAAATACTTTTTGTAAGCATTTTCACTTGTTCGCAATACTCCGCTCTAAAAATACAGGACATTATATAAGCTGTATGTAACAATAAGTAGAATTCACTTACAATATTATGATTCTTTTTTATTTCCATCACTGTGAGATGTTCCTCTTCAAGTAACTCCTGGGGAACGGTACCAATTGCTTTGGAATCATTAATATTGAATTCGCGATTTAAGAACAAGTGCAAATCCAAAACATGAGCTGCATCTTCCATGGAAAATATTGAAAACGCTGTGCCAGTACGGCCAGCGCGAGCACAACGACCTACGCGATGCACAAACAGTTTGGGTTTACCAGGGAAGTGCAAATTTACGACATAGTCCAAACTAGGAATATCAATGCCGCGAGCTGCTACATCAGTGACAATCAGTACTGATACTTTTTTGTTGACAAATTTTGCAGTATTTATTTTACGAGCCGATGGATCCAAACTAGAATACACAGAGGTATTGGTTATGCCACATCCAGTAAGAATCTGCACAAATACATATTGAGTCGCACAATAATTTTAATTCAATGTGTTTGCTATTTAATTATGTTCTTTACTTCAGATATTTACTTACAAATGAAATTAGTTCGACATGGTGTTGTGTGCCGGCGAATACTACAGTTTGTGCATTTTGTGGTATAACATATTTTAGCAATGTTACCAATGTTGTATACCGGTCATCAGAACGACAATACACAAATTTTAGACTTAAGGCATCGGGCAGCTTGGATTCCACATCTACAAAAATATATAGCAATTAACATTCTACTCACAATTGAGAACAACAGGACATACCTAAACGTATTAGTACCGGATCGCTTAAGCCAGCTCGGGCAAAATCAACTAAAAGTTTTGGTAAAGTTGCAGAAAACAGAACCATTTGTCTGGACTGGGGCAAGCGGTGCAGAGTCTCATTTAATTGTTCACCAAATCCCATTTCAAACAGACGATCAGCCTCGTCAAAAACAATGTATTCTGAAATGAAACAAATCGATCAACTCTACATAAATTCCCAACTAAATTCATTTTGCTTATGTGCATTTAACCTACCCACGGAGCTCAATTTTAAATCCATTTCAACACACAAATGAAGGAATCTTCCAGGCGTCGCAACTATTACATCTGGACACGTGTGTATGGCTGAAAATTGTGAATCCATAGAATCACCGCCCAAAACCAAAATCGTTTTCAAATCCATGAACTTCCCCAACTCTTTAATAAATTTGTACGTTTGGACAGCCAATTCACGTGTAGGTGATAAAATCAAAGCCCTGGCCCCCTTTGTCGGATCTCTCCTCTTCAAACGTTCGAATAAAGGTATCAGGAAACAAGCCGTTTTACCGGATCCGGTCTTGGCCATGGCAACCACATCTCTGCCTTCCAAAATCAATGGAATGGTTTTGCGTTGAATAGGTGTAGGGACTTTGTAGCCCCGCTTCGTTATGCCTTTTATCACTTCATAGCTTAGCCCCATCGATTGGAAGCCTCCACTCTTCTTCGCCTTCGCAGAAGGCTTCGATTTCAGAAGATCACTACCTTCGCCATTCCCTCCACCATCCATAGATGGAAAACCAGGTAAATCGTTTACCTTGACCTGTAAATAACATTCCGGATTATAAGCGAATAAAATATAATTTAACTTCAACTTGCCATTGTTAATTTATTATTTATCTCCGTGCCTCGTAAATGCTTGTTTCTATTTTGTATTTGTTGAGCACGTGTAAGCAAAAACAATAGAGTTGGGTAGTTCCGCAACGAACTAGTTCATTGGAACTATTCCGAGAAAGGAACGAACGGAACTAGTTCCAGTTCTTTAATTAATATAATTCCTTTCTCTGATCCAGTTCCTTTTTTGAACTATTTGAAGCAAAGGAACTGTATGGAGCAAAGGAACTATAAAGAGCAAAGGAACTATATGGAGCAAAGGTACTATTTGGAGCAAAGGAACTATATATGGAGCAAAGGAACTATTTGGAGCAAAGGAACTATATATGGAAAAACGAAAAAAAAAAAATAATAAAAGAGAGAGAGATTCAAAAGAACAGTGGGAAGCCTCCAAGACTCCAGCCTTCATAAAATTCGCTTGTTAATCGTCGTTCTGCCAAGAATCAAGCGACGTCGTACGCAAACCTTCGCCAACAAATGGTCTGTTCCAGTACTTTTTATACCCTCCACCATAGTATGGAGGGTATATTAATTTTGTCATTCCGTTTGTAACTCATCGAAATATTCATTTCCGACCCTATAAAGTATATATATTCTTGATCAGGGTAAAATTCTAAGACGATCTAGCCATGTCCGTCCGTCTGTTGTAATCACGCTATCTTCTGAAGGAATTGAGATAGGGTGCTGAAATTTTGCATAGGGTTGTCTTTTGTCTGCAGGCAGGTCAAGTTTGAAGATGGGATATATCGGTCCACGTTTAGGCATAGCTCCCATATAAGGGTACCCCCCAATTTTCGGTATTTTGGGGTTCTTGAGCGCGTTTTTCAAGCGAATTTGTAGTAAATGTATCCACAAAAAATTATAAATATAGGTCCACTTTTTCTTGTAGCCCCCATATAACGGTACCTCCTAATTTTCAGTATTTTTTGGGTTTTTATCGTATTTTTCACCGAATTGGCTGTAATTTAGTATTTTGAGTTCTTAGCAGGTACCAAATCTCTCCACAAAAAAATTTAAATATAGGTCAATTTTTTCGGATATCCCCCATATAAGGGTACCCCCCAATTTCGGTATTTTGGGGTTCTTGAGCGCGCTTTTCAACCGAATTCGCTGCAATTTTGTACATTGGGTTCATATTGCGTACCAAATATCTCTACTAAAAATTATAAATATCGGCCCACTTTTTCTGGTAGCCCCCATATAAGGGCACCCCAAATTTTCGGTATTTTGAGGTTCTTAAGCGCGATTTTCAACCGAATTCGCTGAAATTTGGTACAGTGGGTTCATATTGGGTACCAAATATCTCTATTTAAAATTATAAATATCGGTCCACTTTTTCATTTCAAATACCTGTCAGTATACCTGTGGTGGAGGGTATCCAAAGTTCGGCCCGGCCGAACTTAACGCTTTTTCACTTGTTTAATAGTAAAGCTAGTAAAAGGGAAACATTTCAAGTCTCAGAGTACAAAATAATTTGAAAAGTTCGGGAATGCAAATCTAGTAAATATGCCAAAATTAGATGGCAATACTTCAAAATCAACATAACAAAAAGTTTACAAAGAGAAAGCCATTTTGTTTTGTGCTCTCTTAAATTTGATTCAATGCTTTACCAGTTTTATGGGTTCAGGAACGGGTTTCGAGTAAAAAGTTGCAAAACTTGTAAAATTAGTAGATTCTTTTAGGTTTTGGAACGGAGCTAAAATAAAAACGACGACTGAAAAAATTGAAAAACGTTCCACCTGCTAACGAATGGGAGGAGAAGACAAAATGGCCGATAAAGATGAACTCAAAATGGTATAACCGAAAGTTTACGAATTAGGTGGGATAGGTGGGATGGAGACTAAATGGAAACCGTGTTGTTTACGAATGAGGTTTAGGCAAAGCAAATCAGAGACATACAATCGTTACAATCGTAAAGACTTGACAAGACGCAGTTTCCAATATTAGTGTCAAATTTGTGCTATAGAGGGCTACACATTTTATGGAAAATGTACTTAACAGCAATACTTAACATACTTAACAGCAATAGTAACAGTATTTTGCAATGTAACAGTATTTTGCAATGTACCAAAAAATACTTAACAGCAATAGGTTCGTTCGTTTACTTTCCCAGTAATATTTACTCAGTAAGAATTTGCAGAGAGTAAATACGAATTTTTCCTTCTCAAGAGAGAAAACTGCAAAAAGTAAACGAACAACATCCAGTAAAATATAGTTTCGACACAGCTGATTAAAACAACAAACAAATTCGCGCAAACTAAAAAGCAGCATTTTTATTAGAAAAATGGATAACAAGCGGAAAATTGATGTTGTTTGTTCCCCACAAACATTTTAAAGGGTTGCGACCTGTTATTCCTGTATCTGCAATTGATATGGGGGTGGACATAACCGATGGTGTTCCAGACATGTTAGGGATGCACACTTTTTTGTTTGGTTTTTGAACCTAAAAAATCGTTCGCCAATTACTCTTGTATTACCTTATTTTTAAATACTTGCGTTTTCTTCATCCATTTTGGTATTTAATGATACAAAATCATAATAAAATTCACAAAACAATCAATTTTCTTGAGAACAATTTTTTGTTTGTTTACAAAACATAACAAAACAGCTGATTAAATATCAGCTGATGGTACAAGAAAATTCTTCTTTTCTTTGTAAGAATTTGCAAATACTCAGTAACACAACTGTCAAATCTGCTCTCTCAATTCACTCTCTTTTACTGGAATTTTGGGTAAACGAACAACATTTTGTAATAATTTGTACAAATTCGTACAAATTATTGAGTAAACGAACGAACCTAATGTTAATTATTTTGAAAAATATGGTAACCAAAGTGAAGTTATTTAAATCAATTGCCGTGTTCCCCTGCCACAGTTCATCTTTAAAAGTCGTGACCCCGTTGTCATGGGTGTAATGGTCGAAAATGGCAAAGGTCAAGAGATTTGGGTTAAAAGTGAACCCTTACCCGGTGAATCACCAAAAATGTTTCCGTGATGATTTAATTAAGGCTGATTGGGATCTAATGGTTGAACTGAAGAAATTTTTCCAATTTTTTTAAAATGTTTATAAATTTTTAATTTGTTTGCAATATGTTTATTTCTCGTTGATGTGGATGCCTGAAAATTATGATGTGTATTCAAATAATGACCCATGAATACAAAAAGAACAATGCGTTCAGGGTATTATAGCTTTGTGCAGCCCCAAGAGTTTGTAACACCGCGAAATGTTGGTCATAGACCCTCCTTTAAGTATAGCGATCGTCATATCTCGACTAGCTGAGTCGATCTAGACATGTGTGTCCGTCTATCCATTATAATTTGTAAACACGATACAAGCCACAGTTATGGACCAATCTTCACGAAATTTTGCATGTTGTTGTTTTTGGTAAAGATCGGTTAATATTTAGGGGATGAAATGGACCAAATACTTTATTTTTGTCGGTTTTCTGGTCGCTCCAGAGGCCGCAATTCTGATCCCAACATTGCGAATTTTTACTCGGAGAATGGGATCGGGGCAAAGAATAAACATGCCCGATTTGATAAAGATCGCTCAATATTTAGCGGGTCAAATAGACCCTGACTTTTGTGTGAAAAATGACAAAATGTTTGTTCTATAGCGATTAATTTTCGGTGATGATCAGATAATAATTTTGGGCTGACGTGGACCGAAAACATAATTTTTTGTGTTTTTTACGAGTCGATCTATAGGCCACAGGTCGAATAGCACAACACAACCCACGGTGAAGGGAATCTGGACAAGCGATTAGAAGGGCTGTACTGAATATTTGTAATATTTTTTGACCTCTAGTCGACCAAGAGGGTTTAAATATTGCGAAATATTGCTCAAGCTCAGAATATAGAACTACAAGAAATCAAATTTCCGCTGAAGTTGTGTAGGGTATCATATGGTCGGCCCCGTTCGACTATACTGCTCGGCTCACTAGTTTTCAATTTTTCCTTTTTTTGTTATGCCTAAAATATCCTCCGTCACTTCAAAATTTTTATTTCCTCCTCAAAAGAAAAAAAATCTTCCCAAAAAAATAAAATTACACAAAATTATTAAGTGATTAAAAATAAAACTCATTTATGGCAATAAATCAGCAATAAATTAATTATAAACCAACAAAAAAGTATAAAAAATGTTTCATTATTATTAATTGGGTACTAACAAACCGATTGGATTATTAGTTTATGAGCTATCGTGCCCGCCATTCTCAAAACTCTGCTTCGAGAAAAATGCGTTTGAGAATCACTCTTGCCGTCACTTGATGCTGACACAATAAATCGGCTATATCAAGAGTAGATTCGAATTAAAAAAAATATGACACCGAGAATGGGGGGCTTTGGTGCACCTTCTACATAAAATCTGACAAAACTATATATGAGAGCTATATCTAAATCTGAATCGATTTTCTCGAAACTTAGCACATATCATTCTAGACTCAATTCATTATGCTATGCCAAATTTATTCAAAATCGAAAGATATATAGGGACTTTGCTACACCATTTAAATTAAATCGGTCGAACATATATCGAAAACTGAACCGATTTTCATTTTCGCGGTCGTCATAGTCTCTTCATAGTATCCAGATTTTTATTAAGTTCATTGAAATAAGTAGTGAATATATTGTTACGAATATAACTTTAGATTTAAGTTAATTTAGATGAATTCCGTTAATTTAAGAATTTGAATTGTAACGTAAATTTCTACTACGCAGTTTATTTGAATAACTTCACAACAACAACCACTGTATAGATTTTTCTACATCCTTCCATTTCCTCTTTCATTTTCTATTTTGTTATTGTCATACAATTCTTGTTAAACGTCATTCCTCTTTCTTTGTTATTCCCTCGCCTGTATATGTGTTGTTGTTATTGTAAGTTTGTTTACTCAAGTTTGTTGTTGTTGTTATTGTTCACTCAGTAAGTTTGTTGTTGTTATTGTTACTCAATGTGTTTGTTGCATTGGTAGATTGTTCGTGATCTAGGTGTTACCAGATCGTCTAGAAACTTCTGTAGCGACAGGCAGGGCTCATATAAATAGAGGGAATGGAAAGGCAGTGAGTCAGTTGTGAATCAGATCGCGAATTGAAACCGTCGTGTAAAGTAAAGTGCAAAGTAAAGTTGTGTGAATAAAGTCATTGTAATAATCGTAATCTGAAAGAACCCGCGTTTTATTTGGTACGAATTGTATCGGGAAATAAAACAACGTCTACACGGGATTTAGTAAAATCCAAGAACGTAACAATTGGTGTCGGAAGTGAGATTACGATAATACTACGATGAAGTTCAAGGATCTACGAGTGGAAGACTTGAAGAAGGAGCTCAATAAATTGGAATTGTCCTCTACTGGCAACAAGGCTGAGCTACAAAAACGTCTGTTGGATGAGTTCGGGCGCCGTGGTATGAACATCGATACATATGAGTTTGACAGTAAGGATGAAGTGGATTTATCGGAAATTAGCGAATCCAACGGTGGGGAAGCCTCGTCAGTAGCTGCCAGGGGTGACGATTTAAGAGAAATGCTGGCTAAAATGTTTGAGGAAAATTACAGAAGGAGCGAGGAAAATTCGAGAAGAATGATGGATAAACTCGAGAACATTACAGAAGTTATTGGAAGGAGAGTGGAAACCGTGGAGGTCCAAATAAAAGAGTTGGATAAGAAAGTGCAGTCGGTTGACGAGAAGATTCTGTCTGTGGATGAGAAATTTCTGGTCCACGACCACAGGGTTACGAATCTGGAGAAGAAAATATCAGAACTGGAAATTAAGGGTGGTCCGGTGCGAGTTCCTGATAACACACTAAAAATCAAACCTCCTGTATTCGACGGCTCTACGTCATTCAATGTTTTCAAGTTACAGTTCGAGACAGTGGCTTCTAGAAATTCGTGGAACGACAGCGACAAAGCGGTTGCACTACTTCTGGCATTGAAGGGCAGTGCTGCTGATGTTATACAGAGTATTCCTGTCGCTTCTAGAAACAACTATGAAGATGTTATTGCTGCACTGGAACGTAAGTACGGTGGCGAACATAAACAAAACATCTACCTTATGGAATTAAGGGGAAGAGTGCAGAGGGCAAACGAGACGTTGCAAGACTTTGCAGCTGAGGTGGAACGTTTGGTGCTAATGGCGTATCCAGGAGAGAATCACCCATTGCTGGACCGTATGAAAATCGAAACCTTTGTGAATGGCATACGTGACCCTGAGATTAAATGTGCAACATATGCGTCACCAAAAGCGTCGTTTGCCGAAACTGTGTCGTTTGCCCTTGCCCAAGAGACGGCAAGAATAGTTGTTAAGCCCCAGACCCACAAGATTAGCCAACTGGAGACCGAATGTTGCGAACACAAATCTCTCGTTAACTTGATCAAGGACGCCATGAGGCGGATAATAGAAGAAACAAAGTTAGTAGGGATGACTAAGCCCAGGGTTAGATGCTACAACTGCGATAAAGCAGGTCATATTGCGCGCGAATGCAGAGCTAAGCGCAAACGATCCAGGTCATCGTCACCACCTCCAACGAAAGATGGTAGAAGAATGGCTCAACATTCCACCAATGAGTCACCGTTAAACCGAATCGAGCACAGAGAAGGCGGAAAACACGGTAATGCTGATGCCCTGTCTCGTCGGCCATGCAAGGTAGAATACAGCCAATGCTCAAAGGCTGAGTGCAAAGAGAATATCGTGGATGTCCGACGATTGCAGTTTGAGTCGGGAGAAGATTGGTCGACGGAACAACGAGGGGATCCCATTCTGGGCAAAATAATTTCGGCCATAGAAACGGGCAAGCGACCTAGTCGCAAAGAAATTACCTCCGAAAGCCTTCTTTTAAAATCCTATTGGGCCCAGTGGGACAGTCTGCTTATAAAAGATGGTTGCCTATATCGCAAATGGGAAAGTGGGGACGGTAAATCTCACCGGAACTTGATCGTCGTCCCAGATTCCAAAATAAGAGATGTCTTGTCGGAGTTTCACGATGGGCCAAGTGGAGGACATCTTGGCATAGCATAGCATAGTCATCAGAACGACAATACACAAATTTTAGACTTAAGGCATCGGGCAGCTTGGATTCCACATCTACAAAAATATATAGCAATTAACATTCTACTCACAATTGAGAACAACAGGACATACCTAAACGTATTAGTACCGGATCGCTTAAGCCAGCTCGGGCAAAATCAACTAAAAGTTTTGGTAAAGTTGCAGAAAACAGAACCATTTGTCTGGACTGGGGCAAGCGGTGCAGAGTCTCATTTAATTGTTCACCAAATCCCATTTCAAACAGACGATCAGCCTCGTCAAAAACAATGTATTCTGAAATGAAACAAATCGATCAACTCTACATAAATTCCCAACTAAATTCATTTTGCTTATGTGCATTTAACCTACCCACGGAGCTCAATTTTAAATCCATTTCAACACACAAATGAAGGAATCTTCCAGGCGTCGCAACTATTACATCTGGACACGTGTGTATGGCTGAAAATTGTGAATCCATAGAATCACCGCCCAAAACCAAAATCGTTTTCAAATCCATGAACTTCCCCAACTCTTTAATAAATTTGTACGTTTGGACAGCCAATTCACGTGTAGGTGATAAAATCAAAGCCCTGGCCCCCTTTGTCGGATCTCTCCTCTTCAAACGTTCGAATAAAGGTATCAGGAAACAAGCCGTTTTACCGGATCCGGTCTTGGCCATGGCAACCACATCTCTGCCTTCCAAAATCAATGGAATGGTTTTGCGTTGAATAGGTGTAGGGACTTTGTAGCCCCGCTTCGTTATGCCTTTTATCACTTCATAGCTTAGCCCCATCGATTGGAAGCCTCCACTCTTCTTCGCCTTCGCAGAAGGCTTCGATTTCAGAAGATCACTACCTTCGCCATTCCCTCCACCATCCATAGATGGAAAACCAGGTAAATCGTTTACCTTGACCTGTAAATAACATTCCGGATTATAAGCGAATAAAATATAATTTAACTTCAACTTGCCATTGTTAATTTATTATTTATCTCCGTGCCTCGTAAATGCTTGTTTCTATTTTGTATTTGTTGAGCACGTGTAAGCAAAAACAATAGAGTTGGGTAGTTCCGCAACGAACTAGTTCATTGGAACTATTCCGAGAAAGGAACGAACGGAACTAGTTCCAGTTCTTTAATTAATATAATTCCTTTCTCTGATCCAGTTCCTTTTTTGAACTATTTGAAGCAAAGGAACTGTATGGAGCAAAGGAACTATAAAGAGCAAAGGAACTATATGGAGCAAAGGTACTATTTGGAGCAAAGGAACTATATGGAGCAAAGGAACTATTTGGAGCAAAGGAACTATATATGGAAAAACGAAAAAAAAAAAAATAATAAAAGAGAGAGAGATTCAAAAGAACAGTGGGAAGCCTCCAAGACTCCAGCCTTCATAAAATTCGCTTGTTAATCGTCGTTCTGCCAAGAATCAAGCGACGTCGTACGCAAACCTTCGCCAACAAATGGTCTGTTCCAGTACTTTTTATACCCTCCACCATAGTATGGAGGGTATATTAATTTTGTCATTCCGTTTGTAACTCATCGAAATATTCATTTCCGACCCTATAAAGTATATATATTCTTGATCAGGGTAAAATTCTAAGACGATCTAGCCATGTCCGTCCGTCTGTTGTAATCACGCTATCTTCTGAAGGAATTGAGATAGGGTGCTGAAATTTTGCATAGGGTTGTCTTTTGTCTGCAGGCAGGTCAAGTTTGAAGATGGGATATATCGGTCCACGTTTAGGCATAGCTCCCATATAAGGGTACCCCCCAATTTTCGGTATTTGGGGTTCTTGAGCGCGTTTTTCAAGCGAATTTGTAGTAAATGTATCCACAAAAAATTATAAATATAGGTCCACTTTTTCTTGTAGCCCCCATATAACGGTACCTCCTAATTTTCAGTATTTTTTGGGTTTTTATCGTATTTTTCACCGAATTGGCTGTAATTTAGTATTTTGAGTTCTTAGCAGGTACCAAATCTCTCCACAAAAAAATTTAAATATAGGTCAATTTTTTCGGATATCCCCCATATAAGGGTACCCCCCAATTTCGGTATTTTGGGGTTCTTGAGCGCGCTTTTCAACCGAATTCGCTGCAATTTTGTACATTGGGTTCATATTGCGTACCAAATATCTCTACTAAAAATTATAAATATCGGCCCACTTTTTCTGGTAGCCCCCATATAAGGGCACCCCAAATTTTCGGTATTTTGAGGTTCTTAAGCGCGATTTTCAACCGAATTCGCTGAAATTTGGTACAGTGGGTTCATATTGGGTACCAAATATCTCTATTTAAAATTATAAATATCGGTCCACTTTTTCATTTCAAATACCTGTCAGTATACCTGTGGTGGAGGGTATCCAAAGTTCGGCCCGGCCGAACTTAACGCTTTTTCACTTGTTTAATAGTAAAGCTAGTAAAAGGGAAACATTTCAAGTCTCAGAGTACAAAATAATTTGAAAAGTTCGGGAATGCAAATCTAGTAAATATGCCAAAATTAGATGGCAATACTTCAAAATCAACATAACAAAAAGTTTACAAAGAGAAAGCCATTTTGTTTTGTGCTCTCTTAAATTTGATTCAATGCTTTACCAGTTTTATGGGTTCAGGAACGGGTTTCGAGTAAAAAGTTGCAAAACTTGTAAAATTAGTAGATTCTTTTAGGTTTTGGAACGGAGCTAAAATAAAAACGACGACTGAAAAAATTGAAAAACGTTCCACCTGCTAACGAATGGGAGGAGAAGACAAAATGGCCGATAAAGATGAACTCAAAATGGTATAACCGAAAGTTTACGAATGAGGTGGGATAGAGACTAAATGGAAACCGTGTTGTTTACGAATGAGGTTTAGGCAAAGCAAATCAGAGACATACAATCGTTACAATCGTAAAGACTTGACAAGACGCAGTTTCCAATATTAGTGTCAAATTTGTGCTATAGAGGGCTACACATTTTATGGAAAATGTACTTAACAGCAATACTTAACATACTTAACAGCAATAGTAACAGTATTTTGCAATGTAACAGTATTTTGCAATGTACCAAAAAATACTTAACAGCAATAGGTTCGTTCGTTTACTTTCCCAGTAATATTTACTCAGTAAGAATTTGCAGAGAGTAAATACGAATTTTTCCTTCTCAAGAGAGAAAACTGCAAAAAGTAAACGAACAACATCCAGTAAAATATAGTTTCGACACAGCTGATTAAAACAACAAACAAATTCGCGCAAACTAAAAAGCAGCATTTTTATTAGAAAAATGGATAACAAGCGGAAAATTGATGTTGTTTGTTCCCCACAAACATTTTAAAGGGTTGCGACCTGTTATTCCTGTATCTGCAATTGATATGGGGGTGGACATAACCGATGGTGTTCCAGACATGTTAGGGATGCACACTTTTTTGTTTGGTTTTTGAACCTAAAAAATCGTTCGCCAATTACTCTTGTATTACCTTATTTTTAAATACTTGCGTTTTCTTCATCCATTTTGGTATTTAATGATACAAAATCATAATAAAATTCACAAAACAATCAATTTTCTTGAGAACAATTTTTTGTTTGTTTACAAAACATAACAAAACAGCTGATTAAATATCAGCTGATGGTACAAGAAAATTCTTCTTTTCTTTGTAAGAATTTGCAAATACTCAGTAACACAACTGTCAAATCTGCTCTCTCAATTCACTCTCTTTTACTGGAATTTTGGGTAAACGAACAACATTTTGTAATAATTTGTACAAATTCGTACAAATTATTGAGTAAACGAACGAACCTAATGTTAATTATTTTGAAAAATATGGTAACCAAAGTGAAGTTATTTAAATCAATTGCCGTGTTCCCCTGCCACAGTTCATCTTTAAAAGTCGTGACCCCGTTGTCATGGGTGTAATGGTCGAAAATGGCAAAGGTCAAGAGATTTGGGTTAAAAGTGAACCCTTACCCGGTGAATCACCAAAAATGTTTCCGTGATGATTTAATTAAGGCTGATTGGGATCTAATGGTTGAACTGAAGAAATTTTTCCAATTTTTTTAAAATGTTTATAAATTTTTAATTTGTTTGCAATATGTTTATTTCTCGTTGATGTGGATGCCTGAAAATTATGATGTGTATTCAAATAATGACCCATGAATACAAAAAGAACAATGCGTTCAGGGTATTATAGCTTTGTGCAGCCCCAAGAGTTTGTAACACCGCGAAATGTTGGTCATAGACCCTCCTTTAAGTATAGCGATCGTCATATCTCGACTAGCTGAGTCGATCTAGACATGTGTGTCCGTCTATCCATTATAATTTGTAAACACGATACAAGCCACAGTTATGGACCAATCTTCACGAAATTTTGCATGTTGTTGTTTTTGGTAAAGATCGGTTAATATTTAGGGGATGAAATGGACCAAATACTTTATTTTTGTCGGTTTTCTGGTCGCTCCAGAGGCCGCAATTCTGATCCCAACATTGCGAATTTTTACTCGGAGAATGGGATCGGGGCAAAGAATAAACATGCCCGATTTGATAAAGATCGCTCAATATTTAGCGGGTCAAATAGACCCTGACTTTTGTGTGAAAAATGACAAAATGTTTGTTCTATAGCGATTAATTTTCGGTGATGATCAGATAATAATTTTGGGCTGACGTGGACCGAAAACATAATTTTTTGTGTTTTTTACGAGTCGATCTATAGGCCACAGGTCGAATAGCACAACACAACCCACGGTGAAGGGAATCTGGACAAGCGATTAGAAGGGCTGTACTGAATATTTGTAATATTTTTTGACCTCTAGTCGACCAAGAGGGTTTAAATATTGCGAAATATTGCTCAAGCTCAGAATATAGAACTACAAGAAATCAAATTTCCGCTGAAGTTGTGTAGGGTATCATATGGTCGGCCCCGTTCGACTATACTGCTCGGCTCACTAGTTTTCAATTTTTCCTTTTTTTGTTATGCCTAAAATATCCTCCGTCACTTCAAAATTTTTATTTCCTCCTCAAAAGAAAAAAAATCTTCCCAAAAAAATAAAATTACACAAAATTATTAAGTGATTAAAAATAAAACTCATTTATGGCAATAAATCAGCAATAAATTAATTATAAACCAACAAAAAAGTATAAAAAATGTTTCATTATTATTAATTGGGTACTAACAAACCGATTGGATTATTAGTTTATGAGCTATCGTGCCCGCCATTCTCAAAACTCTGCTTCGAGAAAAATGCGTTTGAGAATCACTCTTGCCGTCACTTGATGCTGACACAATAAATCGGCTATATCAAGAGTAGATTCGAATTAAAAAAAATATGACACCGAGAATGGGGGGCTTTGGTGCACCTTCTACATAAAATCTGACAAAACTATATATGAGAGCTATATCTAAATCTGAATCGATTTTCTCGAAACTTAGCACATATCATTCTAGACTCAATTCATTATGCTATGCCAAATTTATTCAAAATCGAAAGATATATAGGGACTTTGCTACACCATTTAAATTAAATCGGTCGAACATATATCGAAAACTGAACCGATTTTCATTTTCGCGGTCGTCATAGTCTCTTCATAGTATCCAGATTTTTATTAAGTTCATTGAAATAAGTAGTGAATATATTGTTACGAATATAACTTTAGATTTAAGTTAATTTAGATGAATTCCGTTAATTTAAGAATTTGAATTGTAACGTAAATTTCTACTACGCAGTTTATTTGAATAACTTCACAACAACAACCACTGTATAGATTTTTCTACATCCTTCCATTTCCTCTTTCATTTTCTATTTTGTTATTGTCATACAATTCTTGTTAAACGTCATTCCTCTTTCTTTGTTATTCCCTCGCCTGTATATGTGTTGTTGTTATTGTAAGTTTGTTTACTCAAGTTTGTTGTTGTTGTTATTGTTCACTCAGTAAGTTTGTTGTTGTTATTGTTACTCAATGTGTTTGTTGCATTGGTAGATTGTTCGTGATCTAGGTGTTACCAGATCGTCTAGAAACTTCTGTAGCGACAGGCAGGGCTCATATAAATAGAGGGAATGGAAAGGCAGTGAGTCAGTTGTGAATCAGATCGCGAATTGAAACCGTCGTGTAAAGTAAAGTGCAAAGTAAAGTTGTGTGAATAAAGTCATTGTAATAATCGTAATCTGAAAGAACCCGCGTTTTATTTGGTACGAATTGTATCGGGAAATAAAACAACGTCTACACGGGATTTAGTAAAATCCAAGAACGTAACAATTGGTGTCGGAAGTGAGATTACGATAATACTACGATGAAGTTCAAGGATCTACGAGTGGAAGACTTGAAGAAGGAGCTCAATAAATTGGAATTGTCCTCTACTGGCAACAAGGCTGAGCTACAAAAACGTCTGTTGGATGAGTTCGGGCGCCGTGGTATGAACATCGATACATATGAGTTTGACAGTAAGGATGAAGTGGATTTATCGGAAATTAGCGAATCCAACGGTGGGGAAGCCTCGTCAGTAGCTGCCAGGGGTGACGATTTAAGAGAAATGCTGGCTAAAATGTTTGAGGAAAATTACAGAAGGAGCGAGGAAAATTCGAGAAGAATGATGGATAAACTCGAGAACATTACAGAAGTTATTGGAAGGAGAGTGGAAACCGTGGAGGTCCAAATAAAAGAGTTGGATAAGAAAGTGCAGTCGGTTGACGAGAAGATTCTGTCTGTGGATGAGAAATTTCTGGTCCACGACCACAGGGTTACGAATCTGGAGAAGAAAATATCAGAACTGGAAATTAAGGGTGGTCCGGTGCGAGTTCCTGATAACACACTAAAAATCAAACCTCCTGTATTCGACGGCTCTACGTCATTCAATGTTTTCAAGTTACAGTTCGAGACAGTGGCTTCTAGAAATTCGTGGAACGACAGCGACAAAGCGGTTGCACTACTTCTGGCATTGAAGGGCAGTGCTGCTGATGTTATACAGAGTATTCCTGTCGCTTCTAGAAACAACTATGAAGATGTTATTGCTGCACTGGAACGTAAGTACGGTGGCGAACATAAACAAAACATCTACCTTATGGAATTAAGGGGAAGAGTGCAGAGGGCAAACGAGACGTTGCAAGACTTTGCAGCTGAGGTGGAACGTTTGGTGCTAATGGCGTATCCAGGAGAGAATCACCCATTGCTGGACCGTATGAAAATCGAAACCTTTGTGAATGGCATACGTGACCCTGAGATTAAATGTGCAACATATGCGTCACCAAAAGCGTCGTTTGCCGAAACTGTGTCGTTTGCCCTTGCCCAAGAGACGGCAAGAATAGTTGTTAAGCCCCAGACCCACAAGATTAGCCAACTGGAGACCGAATGTTGCGAACACAAATCTCTCGTTAACTTGATCAAGGACGCCATGAGGCGGATAATAGAAGAAACAAAGTTAGTAGGGATGACTAAGCCCAGGGTTAGATGCTACAACTGCGATAAAGCAGGTCATATTGCGCGCGAATGCAGAGCTAAGCGCAAACGATCCAGGTCATCGTCACCACCTCCAACGAAAGATGGTAGAAGAATGGCTCAACATTCCACCAATGAGTCACCGTTAAACCGAATCGAGCACAGAGAAGGCGGAAAACACGGTAATGCTGATGCCCTGTCTCGTCGGCCATGCAAGGTAGAATACAGCCAATGCTCAAAGGCTGAGTGCAAAGAGAATATCGTGGATGTCCGACGATTGCAGTTTGAGTCGGGAGAAGATTGGTCGACGGAACAACGAGGGGATCCCATTCTGGGCAAAATAATTTCGGCCATAGAAACGGGCAAGCGACCTAGTCGCAAAGAAATTACCTCCGAAAGCCTTCTTTTAAAATCCTATTGGGCCCAGTGGGACAGTCTGCTTATAAAAGATGGTTGCCTATATCGCAAATGGGAAAGTGGGGACGGTAAATCTCACCGGAACTTGATCGTCGTCCCAGATTCCAAAATAAGAGATGTCTTGTCGGAGTTTCACGATGGGCCAAGTGGAGGACATCTTGGCATAGCAAAGACCGCTGAAAAAGTAAAGCAGAGATTCTACTGGGTCGGCTGTCAAAAATCCATTGCCGACTGGATCGCCAATTGTGAAAGGTGCATAAAAGCTAAAGGTCCAACACGGAAGAGTCGAGGCTACATGCAGCAGTATAATTCAGGAGCCCCTTTTGAAAGAATCGCAATGGATGTAGCTGGACCGTTCCCCACAAGCGACTCTGGGAACCGGTATGTCTTAGTGGTCATGGATTACTTCAGTAAATGGCCGGAGGTTTATGCTATCCCAAATCAAGAAGCCAGGACAATTGTGGATGTGTTCAGCAAAAATTGGATTTGTCGCTATGGTGTTCCATCTGAGGTTCATTCCGATCAAGGAAGGAATTTTGAATCAGCGATCTTCAAGGAAATGTGTGACTCCTACGGAATTAAGAAAACCAGAACGACGCCCCTACATCCACAATCAGATGGCATGGTGGAAAGATTCAATCGCACCCTTGAAGAACATCTACGGAAAGTGGTGGACAGTGGCCAACGAGACTGGGATGAGCATATTCCAAAGTTTTTATTGGCTTATAGATCGGCCATTCATGATTCCACATCCCGGACCCCAGCCAAAGTTCTGTTCGGAAATGAATTAAAGCTACCTGGCGACTTGATATTCGGTGCTACCCCAAACGACGATGTGAACCAAGATGAAGACAGCCAAAACTCTTTTAGTAAAGTCCACGATGCAGTCCGACATCGAATAAAAATGGTTAGCAACCGCATGAAGGCAAGGTACGATCGAGCGGCAAATACCGATGGGTTTCAAGAAGGGCAACTGGTACTATTGTTCAACCCACAACGAAAGAAAGGACTATGCCCCAAATTGCAAACGCACTGGGAAGGACCCTACAAGATTGTCACGAAAATAAATGACGTCGTTTATCGCATCCAGAGGAGCGACAGTCCCAGGTCGAAGATGAAAGTTGTACATTTGGAGCGGCTGACCCCCTACGGAACGGGAACTGTGCCTATTCGGGACGAACAGGCTTAAGCGGGGGGCAATGTTACGAATATAACTTTAGATTTAAGTTAATTTAGATGAATTCCGTTAATTTAAGAATTTGAATTGTAACGTAAATTTCTACTACGCAGTTTATTTGAATAACTTCACAACAACAACCACTGTATAGATTTTTCTACATCCTTCCATTTCCTCTTTCATTTTCTATTTTGTTATTGTCATACAATTCTTGTTAAACGTCATTCCTCTTTCTTTGTTATTCCCTCGCCTGTATATGTGTTGTTGTTATTGTAAGTTTGTTTACTCAAGTTTGTTGTTGTTGTTATTGTTCACTCAGTAAGTTTGTTGTTGTTATTGTTACTCAATGTGTTTGTTGCATTGGTAGATTGTTCGTGATCTAGGTGTTACCAGATCGTCTAGAAACTTCTGTAGCGACAGGCAGGGCTCATATAAATAGAGGGAATGGAAAGGCAGTGAGTCAGTTGTGAATCAGATCGCGAATTGAAACCGTCGTGTAAAGTAAAGTGCAAAGTAAAGTTGTGTGAATAAAGTCATTGTAATAATCGTAATCTGAAAGAACCCGCGTTTTATTTGGTACGAATTGTATCGGGAAATAAAACAACGTCTACACGGGATTTAGTAAAATCCAAGAACGTAACAATATATTCCCTTCTTACGTTTACAAATTTAAAGGCTTTTTCGCGGTCTTTCACTATTTACATTGTGTTTTCATTGCATCGGGGTTTTACAATAATCACACAACACCACATGTGTATACAAAGTTCAATAAGTTGTCGTTTTTAAACGATTCTATGGCTTAGGAGAAAGTCTTCAAATTACTAAAAACCTAAAATACTATGTTATTTTTGGTTATATATAATAATTATATATCATATGTACTTACTCTCTTCTTATTGTATATTTATACATTTCTGTAGCAGCGACAAAAATTCGCCTTGCACATTGTGGAACACATCATATATATTTGCAGAATGTTGCCAGCCATATAAATTGTTTTTAAACTCTCTAGGATTTTTCTGTCATTATTCCATTGCATTTCAGAAAGTAAAAAATGTTGTTCTCTTTTAATTAACAGAAAATGTTGTTACGATATCGTAACAACAGAGCAAAAGCCATATCTTTATACTTCTATGCAAGGTATATTTAATAAGGTAGCCGCATCAGCCCAGCTGTTAGACAAATAAATGTCAAAAATGTTGTTGTAATGTTGAACCAAAAAATTAAAAAAACAAAATTATAAATGAAAATCTCCGAATTTCGAAGAGCTTTTTTGACAATACTTTTATTAACATTTTCTACGAGAATTTGTCAATCTGTTTGTTTTGGCAAAATATTTTTGACATATCAAAATACAACAACCGATGTTTGTTGTAGAAATTCGCCGATGCGGCTACCTTGTATATCTACCTTGCTTCTATGTCTTTGATGGATGTGTAAATAGGGATACGTACGGCGACTTCAATCGGCTGGCCATGGCCGCATTTACACGTTTGCACCAGTGTATGTATTCTCCAAAGTAGTTTTAACGCCGGAACTAAACTAATAAATAACGTTTAGCTATTAATAAAATTAAAATTTAATTGCAAAATCGAGCTTTATTTACCTCAATTAACCAAATAAAATTAAATTCACTTTATACCTCGAATTGTTTGAAAAGCTATGCAACTAATAGCAACTCTGCTTTGCACCAAAAAATAATCATTAGTATGCTTCGAAGTACATTAAAATTCAAAATAACGTAACAAAAGAATAATTACTATAATTTAAAACAACTCACTTTTTATACATTTTCAAGTTAATGGAGAGCAATTCAAGCTGTTGTTTCTGTTTGGTGAAAGCAAAATTGCGGTGTGAACACATACATACATCAGCGCATCATACAAAGAAATGCAAATGAGATTCAAATAAGATACCTACACCGAATAGTCCGAATTGTAAATAAAAACATATAATGCCATGTACAGACGAGCGTCGTTCGCTCTCTCATTCGTTGTTCGACCCCTAATTATGAAGTAATTACTTAGTTCCCCATACAAAATTTTCTGAGCGAACACCGACTTTTGTACGTTATTAAATTCAAATCACTCTCTGAATAACCAAGAATTTGTCGAAAATAAATTAATTTTGACAGTTTGAAAATATTTATGAAATTTTCAAACTTTTCCGGTAAAATTGAAAATGATGAAAAAAGTAAAAGTATCTACATAATGCAATATGCATTCCCTTTTTTACCTTTTCCTTCCCTTTTGTTCTAATTAGCGTACAAAACGAGAAACAAATGTGGGGAAACCCAAACAAAAATTCTCCAATTTTTTATATGTCACATTTGAAATGAGAAAATATAAAAATTTATTCATAGCAACAATATTTTCGGAAAAAATGGAAAACATGAATTAAAAGTAAGTAAAAATACGATGTTCGAATGCCCGTCAGAACATGGCATAATGGTCTTCGATTTCTATGATCAATGACTCATTTTGTTCACAAAAGGGGAACACATAAGAGGATTTCAGGCATGGCATGTTATGTTGGCTCGTATGTGTTTTCCCCTTAAAGGAGAGAACAATAGTAGTACGGCATTATAGTGTATGGGAGTCATAAATTGCTATAGCCTATTTTCTATTATTTCATACTTTTCAAACAAACTAAGTCCCAATTTATATTAGGCGAGTTTAATTGCGGCAAGTCTTTGTTTGAAGGAGAGAGGGGCAAGGGGAATAGAACTTGAAAAAAATTGCTCGTACCGACAATTTTCTGGCAATTGTCAAAAAAAATATATATATTTTTTTGAAATCGAATTGCCTTGTATAGACGAATGAAGCAAGTTCAAAAGAGAACGATAAAAATTGCCGCAAGTAAACTCGCCTAATATAAATCAGGACTAACAATATACCTCTACCGTGTGACTTGTCAAGCCAGAATATATTAAAATAGTCCCGTGACAAATAATATTAATTTACACTACATTAAATTAAATTTAATGACATTGCAGATAGGGCAGCCGAAAATTCTATTAACAATGGAATCTGCTTAGAAGTACAATGACCAATGGTGGATCCCATAAATCAAATAGCTACAATCCTAAGCTACACGCATATACATGGCTCGAAACATTCTGTCACCAAATAGGACATGAACCAAGGAGTAGAGAAGGCGTTTATAACAAAAAACTAGACGAAACAAGTAGTTTTCCTCATTTGACAGATTCTTAACATTTTTCTAAAAAAACGATAAGGTTCTATTTTTTTACTTTTCTTGAATATGACGAACATTGTTATAGTTTCCTTCTATGCTTACAATTTTGCATATATTGATTTAGTTTTTGTAAGTATTGATATAACAATTTATATTTTATTTTTCTTTTGTTATATAAAAAGGCGCATATTAGTGTTACAAAATACATTTGTAAATAATTTGTATGATCTCTTAAACATTACTATTAATTATTATTACAAATGTTATTCATTTTTATTTACACGAACTTGCATAGGTGAATCCAAGACTGACGAACAAATATATAAAGTTCATTTAAAAAGGAAAAAAATAAAACTAGACATGAAATTCAATTTTCTTAGAAATATTTAACATAAACGTGACGAATGAAAGACCTATTCTACCAATTATTGTAACTTAGTCCATAAGTGAAGTAGAAAAGGAAAATGCTAATTAGAAACCATTTCTATTATAATCCTTAAGAATGCAGTTTAACTTAAAATATTACGTAAAATTATCGAGTGAGAGAACACTAAATCTATGTAGTCCAGATAAGTTTTAATTTTCGTTTAAAACAGGCAGCATCGTTGTCAACAAACCCAGCTATGTGAAAGGTAAAACTATGAATGGTTATATTCATCTTCGGTCCTCTCCACAAGCAGCAATTCTTCCAAGCGATCCAGACGTTGGCGTAATTCTTCTTTTTCCTTCTGGGCTATTTCGAATTTTCTTCTAAGTTCCTCATTCTGCTTTCTCAACTCCAATAACTGCCTACAGATTTCGGGTACAGTTAGTAGAGGTATAACTGACGGCGAAAATGACGTTGTTTTGCTGCTTTCCTGATTTACTGGAGGTTTAGTGGGATTAAGTTTGATGGTTTTGGCTGCATTAATTTGGCGCACTGGCACGGTATTCATATGTTCAACACGTTTAGCCGGTACAAGGCGCACAGCTTGTTTTGGAACTGTAGATTGTTGATGAGACGGCACCGGCACAGTCTTTACAATCGCTTGTGTTTTTTGTGCTTCATGCTCTATAATGTCGTTTTCATCTTTGCTGGATACTTGTATTATATGGGGTAGTATATCCTCTTCAAGCACAGCGATGTTGTCTTGTGGAACGGATTGTTGTCTGTTACTACCGCCATCTACACATTTCATATCCAACTTCACCTGAAATAAAAAAAATAACTTTTGAATTATCCCATCAAGGACGAACGCATGCGTAATGATCCATAGTACGATAAAATATGTCAGATGGTACGTAACATTTTAAAATAATGTTTATTTAAATGGTAAACAAGTTTTAATTCATGCAAGCATTTATTCAAGGTATTACTCCTTTACCACTACTGTGGTTGTTCGGCACTAGTTGTGAAACTTTAACAATGTTAGGATGTCTAAACAAAATAACGAACCTGCTGTTGCTTCATTTGCATTGGCTGCCTTGAATTTATAACACGTTGTTGGCTACAATTAAAAACAAAAAACGCGAGAGAATGTAGTATTCAGCATATTATACGTTAACTGTAAACATACCTCGTAACCGATTGTGGCAGCTTTTGCATAGTCTTCAGATTTGTATTTCCATACAACTTTTTAAAATCATTTATTGATATAATACGTATATTCTGCAAAAAAAAAGTGTGGGATTATTATATGTGGGTGAGTACCTAATGTCGAGAAAAAGAATGAACTCACCTTATTCTTTGTTACTTGCTGATTGTCCTTAGCCTTACTTATGACATTCGGTTTTAGCCTATTAACATTTGCATTGTTTGAGGAACTTACATAGGTTGCACTATCATTGCGTGCCCTCGCTGGAACAATATTTTTATTAGAACCATTTATATTAAAATTATTGTTATTGCTTAGGTTAGTATTATTGTTGTTTTTGATTTTCTTAGTTTCGTTTAATAATAGCTTTCCGCCCTCTGACAAAATCAATTGTCTACCATTTTGCAGGGCGATATTCAACATATCCTTCGAAGTATCATCATCCGGCATCATGGAAATACCATGAGATTTTAATAGGTTAATTGTAGAGTCTCCTATGATTCCTGTTTCTGTTTAGGGAAACCAAAATACAATAATAACAACAATGCAAAACTACAATTAGTGTTACCTTTAATATTCTCCAACTCGGCAATTTTGACAGCGGCATATTCATTTTGGGTCATGTATTCATCATTATCTTGGCTTCTAAGACCCCCTTCGCTTTCCGCGGAATTTTCCGGTGCGGTAAGACCCATTATCGAATTAACTGCCTCTGAGGTCTCTTTCTGCAAAAATAAAGTATAATTTAAAACAAAAATCTACAAGCAGGAAAGTTAGAAAATCGATGGAATTTGAAATAAATTTAGAATTTTTGAAAATGCCAAATTGAGTAATTTTACGATTCCAAAACAAATGGATGTGGGAAATATTGCATGAGTACCTACTCTATTTGTTAAAACTGCATTCTATGGTGATTTGTAGATAATTTTTTCCAGTATGTTTGTTGTTGACATAAAGCATTATTTAAAACACATTGAAAAATGTAAAAATATGAAAATATTTCAATAACAATAATATTATTAGTAACACCATAACAATGCAAAATAATACAAAATTAATATTTATATATTGCACACTAACGTATTAATTTTTTACTGAGTGACTCATTCCCAATTCTAATATGTGTTTCAATAAACTATCGACATTTTCATGTTAATGTGTTTTTTCACCGGGGTTATTTGATCAATGCTCTACACGAGTTCTTGGCAGGTTCTGGTTTTAAAAAGGTGTAACCATGGTATGATATTCATACCTTCCTATCATATTTAATTGTCTTATTCTTTCTGAGAGTGCCGGACTTCGGTCAATGAAATGTTGATTTATTGATTTAAAATACGTTTACGTTGTCCTTATATAATTTTTGACAATCTACAATAACACAAGTCATACATATAAGTATGCCCGGGGCAGTAGATATATTTAGATATTCATTGGTTCGTTAAAATGTTGCAAAAAGAAGTTGCTTCAATACATATCGCTAGCTAAAATGCAAAAAGGCGTAACTAACAAAAGCATAATTGTGTAGGAGAAGCAAAAAACTGTTTTGAATGAAAACTATAAACATGTCATGTGAAATGAAAAAGTATGCCCGGCAGGGTGATATTTCATATGACGAATAATAGACTATAATTTTTTTACAAATTTAGTTATTTAGTTTAATGACAGTCATGACAATTAAGTAACAAACGTGAATTTTTTGTTAGTTACGCCTTTTTGCATTTATCAAATAAACCCACTTGTAGTTACGTCGTTTTGTTTTTTGTTAATAGAAGCTCCTTTTTTGACCGCAGATGTGTAAAACTTTGTCAACACATGTAGTTTATTGACATTCACAATATTCATTCAAAAAGTCAATTTTCATTTTTTTTTGTTAGTTACGCCTTTTTGCATTTTAGCTGACGATATATGTTCATTGAATTCAATGTAAATGTTTATATATATCTGGTATATTATATGATTTGCACAGAAATCGCCATGCGAGTAGATCAAAGGCATTATTATTAAAGTTTTGCATGTTTTTACAGTTTATAAAGATGAATTTAACCCATTTAAACCGTTTCAATGAATTATAGGTAAAATAACGATGACAAAAGCTTACTACAAGCGACAACGTTTGTAGCCACCAAAGAATATTAAGAACCACCACTTTTTAAAGTATAGATTCATGTTTAGACAGTTTGGGGGTTTTCGCTAAAAACTACAATCTTCCTATGTTATTTTATCAATTTTGATGACAAACATACACAAAGTTGCCTAGCTTACTTCTTTAATATAACGTCTTCTTCGTCCAAGGTTTTTCCATTAGCAAGTTGCGAGGAAGTTGTAAACAACAATATGATAATTGCTTGATTTTTTTTTTTCAATTTAACAAAAAGCATACACATATCATAAAAAATACATAAAGACGCAGTACAGAAGACTTTCATAATTTTTGTTGACAAAGGTCGGACGATTTCAGATAAATTAGTAAAAGCCTATCTAAAATGACTTTTACTAAACCTTTAAGTAAATTGTATAAATTTGTATCACTGAACAATTGTATTAACGAGTATTATAGTACGTTTACATTGTACCGGATTTCGTTAAACCAGTGGGTGTCAATTCCATGTCAAATAGATCATCATAGAGTAGCATAACCCGGTAAAAAGTTCTAATGTAAACGTTTTATATATTTAATAAACCCCAAAAACAATCGCCAATATTCTATATGTTGTAAATGTATGTTCTTGGATTGCATTTACGCGGTGTTTATAAAATAAATTGTACAAAATATTATTTTTGGACATGTTCTCATTAAAACTTCAAAACTAAAATCTATTATTTTTAATAGACGAACAGTTACTGTTTGTCCATACATATGTAACTATTTTGTTTACAGTAGTTGAGGATTCTTTGGCATAGAATATCACGCTCGTACCTTTTTATACAGTCGTATATAAATAGAATAACTACTTTGCAGTGTGATTCTGTGACATTGTTTCTCGTTACCGATCATATTTAAACACAAATTTTTCATATTAAAATACCAAATTATGTTAATATTTTTAAAAATGTCGGTTGGGATTAGCGGCTAATTTAGTTTAGACGTAACTTACGAAATTATAAGCAAATGTAAATTTGCTTTTGTCGGTTATCGTTGCAAAATCGGAAGTATAGTATCGCACCCCTGTAATCTTAAGTAAGTGTAATCAACAAAATTACTTAAGTAATTACAAGCTAAACCCCCATTTAACGTAAATGATTAGCAGTGGACAAACTCACCTCATGTTGTTCATTGAATGTCCTGTTGGCTTGAGCTTGACGGGCACTTTCGAGTTCTTCCAGTAAATCGGCTTGCTCCGTTAGAACGGCGATTGCAAGCGGTGTACGACCGAACTTTGTAACCGCGGTTACATCTGCATTATGTTTCAGGAGTAAGCGTACAATTGACTTGTGTCTCTTTTCAACGGCCCAATGCAATGGAGTCATACGTAACTAAAAGAGAACACCTTGAAGTCAGTAAATTCCCAATATTACACACACATAGCTTACCATATCTTTTGGATTCACGGCACAATTTTTGGATAGTAGCAGTTCCACTATCTGTTCATTGCCATAATAACAGGCCAAATGAAGCGGAGTTCGATCCACTTTGGTTTTGGAGTCCTTGTTGATGCCACCGTTCAATAAAACTTGACAAATCTCATACTGATTATTCATCGCAGCGAAATGCAAGGCGGACATTCCCAACTACAACAAGACAACAATGTTATGTTGTATACACATATCGTACGTGTCGTGAAAAGGGGCAGGCGGATATAAAAACCTGTTGCTGGCACTCCATTTACACTTACCCAATCCGATGTGAACGGCGCACCGCGGGACAATGCATTTTTGACGCCCTTAACGTCGGAATCCCTAGCGTACTGCAACAGTTGTTTGCCCAAGTCTACGACAGTTGTTGGTACACTCAGTGTGTTGAGAGACTTATTCGATATATCTCCTTCCGTGCGCTACAATTAATTGGGCATTTTAGATGAATGCTCAGGCGTTTAGAAGTATCACTTACAATTTTGTAGTTCATTAAACTAGCCAATTGGTGTTCCAGCGTTGTGGCTCCACCTTGATTTGCGGGATAGACCACCTTACAGTCAGAACGCAAAGTAGCCACAATTTTGTTGCTGTCGCCACCACCAGTCCCAGCCCCAACCATTTTCGGCTGCTTGCGTTACACTCTTCGTGAATATGACCGGACCATGAACACCTTTCACTGCAATGGAATCCCAAGTTAACTCAAATTTCGATCAAATTCAAATAAAACAAAGGAAAAGGAAGTTAAAGTGACGATATTTCAACAAAATCCGAAGGAAACTTAATTTCTGGTTTCTGTTTTGTTTTCTTCTTTCCTTCTTTGGTTTTCTGTTCGTAAATGCAACAAATGTTGTTTCGAGTTGCCATATGAACAAAACTATTTTTAGATTTCTCACAAAAAATAAAATAAAATGCTACATGTCTGTGTCTATATTTCACCAGACTTCATAAAACTATCTCCAGTAAAGTGCTGGCACGGCCATTTCTGAAATACCAAAGCCAACCCCCTCATGACCAAAGTGACATATGGCAACGCCACGTGAAATCTCTACATATCAACAATAACTCAGCTGGCAGGCATTCGGGTCCAATTGCATTGGTATGTATAAAAGAAAATAGCGGAAATTCCGATTGGTGGTATAAAGTTGTTGATGGGGTATTCACAACATATTTGATTCTATGACGAACATTCTGGGTATTTAGCGCACTGTCTTCTGGTGGCCAGTATCTACAATCCTTATTGCGCATGATACCATACAACGTCATCCGCTCGCCAAAAAAGCAAAAGCCACCACCACATCCATATCCGTCCACGGAAAACGGAAGTCGGTATTTTATAAATTGTCTAGTTTATTTACATACCAAAATTGGAATAAATTTAAGTACAACAAAATACAACAACTGTTCTCCTTTACTTTGATAAACGATTTTTTTATTTAATTCCAATTTTTGTAACCAATAATTGGAATTTATTTATAATGATTACGAACGGCGGACAAGAAGTCAAATACAGAAATGAGACATTGAGCAGAGTTGATTAACTCTACACCAGAGATGGATGTTCTACATTATAAGTTCACAATTATCTAAATATCCATTTATTTGATTTGTTCTCAAGATATAACTGGGATTTCAGGCTTGATAAAGGAGAACGTTGTCCAAAATCTTGATATTCCTTTATAAATTGACATTTCATACAAAGCCAAATTAACAGACCAAGCATGTATCCTCGTATGTGTTTTCCCTTTAAGGCTCGAAACTAATTCAATGCGTTGCGTACAAAAATTCCTACTTTTTTCCTTTATAATGTTTATTGAACGCCTGTATTACCCAAGTACGCAAGGACCTTATTTACATATGTGTCAATTAAAAACGGCGAAAATGAGTAAAAACATTTTTTTTAATTGATCAAAAAATATTTACATTTATAGAAAAACAAGAATTTCAATGAAAAATAAATTTTTCTATTTTCCAAAATCAAAAAATCCAAAATACGGATTGTCAATGCTGAAAATGATCAACTTTATATTTTGATACGCAATGCGTTTTTTGGCAACATTCATTGAAATACATGTATTTAATGCCATGTTCTGACGGGCATTCGAACAACGTAGTTCGCTCTCAGAATTACGTACATGAATTAACCCGTTCATACAACACTATACTTAATTCATGTCATCAGAGTTTTTTATTTAAAACTTTTTGTTTCTAGTTTTACACCAAAATTGTAACATATTTGCGTGAATCTCTTTCTCCTGACTATAGTATGAACCCATATCTATTTATGTTTTCCATTTTTTCTGAAAGTATTGTTGCTTTGAGTATATTTTCATTTTTTCTCAATTTTGTTTGGGTTTCCCCACATTTGTTTCTCGTTTTGTACGCTAATTAGAACCAAAGGGAAAGAAATACATATTGCATTATGTAGATTACAAAATTTACTTCCTTCTGTATATATAAAAACTAAAACATTTTTTACTTTTCATTCATCATTTTCAATTTTACTGAAAAAGTTTGAAAATTTTATAAATATTTCATGCTGTCAAAACTAGTTTATTTTCGATAAATTCTCTCAATTGTTAGGGATGGGACAAAATTCTTCTTTATTCAGAGAGTGATTCGAATTGAACAATGTACAAAAGGCGGTGTTCGCTCAGAAAATTTTGTGTGGGGAACTAAGTAATTACTTCATAATTAAGGGTCGAACAACGAACATGGTATAATAATAGAAGGTAACAGCAAGTGTTGTTGGACAAAAAACGATACAACAACCACATGGAAATTTGTTGTTGTAAGTTCTACTAGTGTCAACTCATTTGACAGAAAAATGTAAACAAACAAACAAATTATCATCAAATTATTTTTATTTTGAAAATTAAATATTTTCGAATCCTCAAAATAAAAATTGAAAAACATGAATGAAAATCTATCAAATTTATATTTCTATCGCTTCCACATCTTTCCTATAATTGAGCCATTGCCATATATATGTGTAACACATGTGAAAATGCTGGGAATAGCGAGTTGTTCCTTGAAGAAAGATTTGCTTCCTCAAACTTTCCCAGCAGGCAGATTGAGTAAGTTGAATACGGGAGCACATTTAATAAAGAACAATTACAAATTGTATGCGTTCCCAATTTTCCTGTTGGGTGATTTTTAAAAACATAATTTGTCAAATTCATATTGACACTAGTATTACGTTGGAATCAAATCAGCTGGGACTTGCTGTTACCTTTTATAATTGTACCATGAACAACGAATGAGAGAGCGAACAACGCTCGTCTGTACATGGCATAACTTTTGAGGTGAATAAAATCGTACACATACGCATGAATTTAGGTGGCTTGTTATGCCAAAGTCGTATACAAAATGTGTGACTGTGTATTTAAAACTATATTCTAAAAACCATTTATTAAATGATGCATTTAACAACATTGGTAAGAAGAATTATATGTATATATAGAATTATATTCCCAACTATATTTTAAAAAGAAAACCTGATATTCCTTTCATTTTACGCGTTTTTGGTAAAATGTGACAAATATGTCAGTATGTCTGAGATTATAGCCCACAAGGAAGAGGTGTATTTTCTCCTTGTTGACGAAAGATACCCTAAAGGGCTAAACAGAATGTTCGCGTTTAGCGTTTTTTTGTTATCGCGTTAACGCACGCAAAAAGTTAAAATATATTTAACTCCGAAGCGCAGCGCACATCAACTTCGAGCGTTTGTGTTATCGTTTCCTTGTGGTTGTTGTATTTTCGATAACATATAACGCGACGTTATGTGTTGTCGAAAATACAACAATGTTCGCGTTAACGTGATAACAAAAAACGACCAACGCGAACATTCTGAACATTCTGCTCAAGGGCTAACGCGACGGATGGCTCAACGCGAACATTCTGTTTAGCCCTTCAGCCCTTTAAGGGCTAAGCAGAATGCTCGCGTTCAGCCATCCGTCGCGTTATATGTTATCGAAAATACAACAACCACAAGGAAACGATATGCGTTTGTGTTATCGTTTCCTTGTGGTTGTTGTATTTTCGATAACATATATCGCGACGGATGGCTGAACGCGAGCATTCTGCTTAGCCCTTTAGACTTTTCAATACAAAAAGACCATTAATCGATTAGTCGAAAGTCGATCTACTTAACCCTATATTTTATCAGCGAAAATATATTAAGTTTGTCCAATTTTTTTAGAGTTGGGCAATCTAGTTCACGTAGCGGATCGATCATTCTCGTTTCTTTTTTAAAAAGGAACTAGTTCCTTTGAACTATGTAATTACTTCATAATTAAGAGTCGAACCACGAATGAGAGAGGGAACAACGCTCGTCTGTACATGGCATTAGACTTTTCAATACAAAAAGTCGATAAATCGAAAGTCGATTTACTTATCCCTAATCATAATTTGCCTAAACCTCATTCGTAAACAACACGGTTTCCATTTAGTCTCTATCCCACCTCATTCGTAAACTTTCGGTTATACCATTTTGAGTTCATCTTTATCGGCCATTTTGTCTTCTCCTCCCATTCGTTAGCAGGTGGAACGTTTTTCAATTTTTTCAGTCGTCGTTTTTATTTTAGCTCCGTTCCAAAACCTAAAAGAATCTACTAATTTTACAAGTTTTGCAACTTTTTACTCGAAAACCGTTCCTGAACCCATAAAACTGGTAAAGCATTGAATCAAATTTAAGAGAGCACAAAACAAAATGGCTTTCTCTTTGTAAACTTTTTGTTATGTTGATTTTGAAGTATTGCCATCTAATTTTGGCATATTTACTAGATTTGCATTCCCGAACTTTTCAAATTATTTTGTACTCTGAGACTTGAAATGTTTCCCTTTTACTAGCTTTACTATTAAACAAGTGAAAAAGCGTTAAGTTCGGCCGGGCCGAACTTTGGATACCCTCCACCACAGGTATACTGACAGGTATTTGAAATGAAAAAGTGGACCGATATTTATAATTTTAAATAGAGATATTTGGTACCCAATATGAACCCACTGTACCAAATTTCAGCGAATTCGGTTGAAAATCGCGCTTAAGAACCTCAAAATACCGAAAATTTGGGGTGCCCTTATATGGGGGCTACCAGAAAAAGTGGGCCGATATTTATAATTTTTAGTAGAGATATTTGGTACGCAATATGAACCCAATGTACAAAATTGCAGCGAATTCGGTTGAAAAGCGCGCTCAAGAACCCCAAAATACCGAAATTGGGGGGTACCCTTATATGGGGGATATCCGAAAAAATTTACCTATATTTAAATTTTTTGTGGGGAGATTTGGTACCTGCTAAGAACTCAAAATACTAAATTACAGCCAATTCGGTGAAAAATACGATAAAAACCCAAAAAATACTGAAAATTAGGAGGTACCGTTAAAATACCGAAAATTGGGGGGTACCCTTATATGGGAGCTATGCCTAAACGTGGACCGATATATCCCATCTTCGAACTTGACCTGCCTGCAGACAAAAGACAACCCTATGCAAAATTTCAGCACCCTATCTCAATTCCTTCAGAAGATAGCGTGATTACAACAGACGGACGGACATGGCTAGATCGTCTTAGAATTTTACCCTGATCAAGAATATATATACTTTATAGGGTCGGAAATGAATATTTCGATGAGTTGCAAACGGAATGACAAAATTAATATACCCTCCATACTATGGTGGAGGGTATAAAAAGTACTGGAACAGACCATTTGTTGGCGAAGGTTTGCGTACGACGTCGCTTGAGTCTTGGCAGAACGACGATTAACAAGCGAATTTTATGAAGGCTGGAGTCTTGGAGGCTTCCCACTGTTCTTTTGAATCTCTCTCTCTCTCTTTTATTATTTTTTTTTTCGTTTTTCCATATATAGTTCCTTTGCTCCATATAGTTCCTTTGATCCATATAGTACCTTTGCTCCATATAATTCCTTTAGTCCATACAATTTCTTTGCTCCATATAGTTCCGACTTCTACATAGTTCTTTTGAATCTCTTTCATCATTCTTTTTTTCGTTTTTCCATATATAGTTCCTTTGCTCCATATAGTTCCTTTGCTCTTTATAGTTCCTATGCTCCAAATAGTTCCTTTGCTCCATATAGTTCCTTTGCTCTTTATAGTTCCTTTGCTCCATACAGTTCCTTTGCTTCAAATAGTTCAAAAAAGGAACTGGATCAGAGAAAGGAATTATATTAATTAAAGAACTGGAACTAGTTCCGTTCGTTCCTTTCTCGGAATAGTTCCAATGAACTAGTTCGTTCCGGAACTACCCAACAGAGACCTGCGCCGATCGGCTCACAGCCGGCTGAGCCGAGCCGCCGATAAAATTCAAAAGCCGCCGCCGAAATTTTGTTCGGCTTCAATCGGCTTAAATACAGCCGCCGTTTCATGTTCGTTATAACAAAAAATGTGAAAAAATACTGTTTTTATAATTAATATAATTATTATAATTAAAAACCAGTGGGCGGGGCAGTATAGTCGGACGGGGCCGACTATATGATACCCTACACAACTTCCTCGAAAATCTAACTTTCTGTGGTTCTATATTTTGATCTTGGGCAATATTTGCACTCTCTTGACCTCTACAGTGGGTTGTGTTCAATTGTGTCCTATAGATCGACTCGAAAAAAACACAAAAATTATGTTTTCGGTTCACTTTATCCCAATATTATTATCTGATCATCACCGAAAATTATGGGCGTTGTCCTTGACCATACCTGGATCCTCATGGAAAATTTCAAAGCGATCAGCACTATATTTCCGCCCTCTAGTGTGTTAATGGGTTACTGAATAATATCTGAGTGCGTAAGCACCTGTATATATTTACGTGTAACTCCCACATCCAAGTACATACGACAACGTAATTGATATCAATTTGAAGGCCAACCAATCCTCATGGATATGTTGTAAACTTCTTGGGTCTATGTCATTCAGGGGTAAATATATACGCTATAGAATACAAATTTTGTAATTTTCTAGTCCATTTGACCCGCTAAATATTGACCGATCTTTATCAAAACGGGCATACTTATTCTTTGGCCCGATCCCCTTCTCCATGTAAAAATTCGCGATGTTTGGGCCATAATTGCGACTTCTGGAGCGAACAGAAAACCGGACAAAAATTAAGTATTTGGTCCATTTCATCCCATTAATATTAACCGATCTTTACCAAAAACAATAGGGGTCTTCATTGGCCAGAACCCATCATACGTGCCAAATTTCGTGAAGATTGGTCCATAACTGTGGCCTGTATCGTGTTTACAAATTATAATGGACAGACGGACGGACACACATGTCTAGATCGAAACTAATTCAGAATCCTATGACGACATAGCTGTGTTTACGGAAATTGATAACGACATAAATGAGTATGAAAAAATATTGAGGAGAAAAAGTCAAATTAAAGAAAAAAGTACAATTGCTTTAACAAAAAAAAATCCTCAGGAGGATCAGTGGTTTGGGACCATTTTGGCCAATTGGTAATTGGAAACAAACCTGTTCTTACAAAGTTCCAACTTTGCAAATTTTGCTTTGAGGAGAACCCCTGCGACAAAAAGGGTGGGTAAATGTTATTTCTTGGAAATGATAAATTAATTAGGAACCGTTGTTTTAGGAGAATTACCAATTAGATTAGATTTTCAATACAATATTGTATTCTATGAAAAAATAAGTGACAACAAAGAAGATTTAATTTTCAAAAACGAAACAATTTTATGCCTTGACATCGGCTCACAGCCGGCTTTAAGCCGCCGCCGACATTTTTAACATAAGCCGCCGCCGCCGACAAATTTGCTCGGCGCAGGTCTCTGCTACCCAACTCTCCCAACTCTCAATTTTTTGCAAAGTTTTATATTAAACGAAAAGAAGTATATTGTTGCCCTAACCAATTCGATATTCAGTATGTCCAGACAAGCATCTAGATTGGATCCAAAAAAAGTGGTAAGTGAGCTATGTAGTCGAGAATGTGTTTGTCGTGAAATCCAAACTTCAACATTTGCAATTGATTTACTTCATTATCAATACCCTTCGAAATGAGGATTTCACTTTGTTGAGATTTTTAGTTCTGTCCTAAAAAAAGTAATTTAATATGTGTAGCCAGAAGAAAGACATTTTTTTATAGAACATGAGTGGCCACCCTCACTAAAAACGATATCACGATTTTACAGTAGCGTCTTTGGGTGATTCAGTAGAAATTCGGTACTTAAAAGCAAGATATGGAAATTTCCGCCTCATCATCTGCCAATCAACAACAGCCACATCAAGGAGCGACGACAGGAACAACTGTACAACAAATGTCATCAAATACTGGATTGCCAGCAAATCAAATTCAACTTATTCCCATGATGGCTGCCCCGGGTACTGGAGCGGCACAAATCATTATTGGTCAGCAGCCACAACAGAGCATTCAGCCACAATTCATCAACATAAATGGACAGTTAATGCAAATTGCTGCAGCTGTTCCAAGTTCCCAACAAACAGCTGCTGCAACACCGGCTACTAGTAACACATCGCAACCTATGCAGTTGATGCAGTTACCTGATGGACAGACATTGTTTTATCAACCCCCAATTGTGCAAGGTGAAGCTGCACCAAATGCGGTGCCACAAAGCATTCAGCCCATGTTTATAAACATCAATGGGCAGTTAATGCAAATTGCGACTACAGTTCCAAACACACAACAACAAACTGCAACTACTGGAAATGGTAGTGCACAGCAGATCATTATGATGCCACAATCGGCAGCAGCTCCTGCTACTAGAGTAGCGACACCCACACCATCGCAACCAAGCAACGGTGCTACCAATCAGACGACTCCGGCGCAGACCGACTCCAACACAACAGGGGGCGCCTCTGATGATTCACAGCCTGCCGCAAATGCTGAAGCAGAAGAGGAACCTTTGTATGTTAACGCCAAGCAGTACAAACGAATTTTAATACGTAGACAAGCAAGAGCCAAGTTAGAATCGCGCATACCCAAGGAGCGATCGAAATACTTGCATGAGTCGCGACATCGGCATGCAATGAATCGTGTACGGGGTGAGGGTGGCCGCTTCCACTCGGCTCAGGAAAAGGCTGATATGCAACAGGGTGCGGGCATGGATGGGCATCAGCATCAAACAATACCTTCAAGAGCCTCGCAGCCACGGCTACCACCGAGGGTAATCGCACCATATCAGGGGAATAACACCAATTCCTCAACATCTACCCCGAACATAACGATAACACCCATCAAGTAACATAGAGATGCGCTTTCAGAAGCGCCACCACCAAACACCCAATTGCCCGCCCCCTTTTATACATTAGATCAGGAGAGAAGAATGTTTTATACATATGTAAATAATGTTTAATGCAAGTAGCCATAAGTTTTAGATTTATAAGGATTTCAGTGGCAGAAATTAACAAGTAAAGGATGTTTTCAATAGTCCCTACTCCTCCTCATCCTCTTCGTTCTTAGAATTCGGAGTTCTTAACACTCACGTATGGTGCATTGGTTACCCAAATGCTGAGAGACATCGAAAACATAGAAGATGTGAACAAGCAACTCGAACGCATTGGCTACAATATGGGTATGCGTCTAATTGAGGATTTCCTTGCACGCACTTCGGCCACTCGGTGTTTAGAAATGAGGGAGACGGCCGACCGCATCCAGCATGCATTCCGCATTTACCTCAACGTACAGCCCACAATAACGAATTGGTCGGCGGCGTCCGATGAATTCTCATTGCAATTCGAAACAAATCCACTAACCGAATTTGTGGAGTTGCCACCAGACCTAACGAATTTGCGCTACAGTTCTATAATAAGTGGGTGTATAAGGGGAGCTTTGGAGATGGTCCAACTGGAAGTGCAATGCTGGTTTGTACAGGTATATTGTTATTGTTTTATGTGGTTTGCAGTCTTCTGTACATTTACTGTGTATTATTTGTTGCAGGACCAGTTGAAAGGCGACAGCGTCACAGAAATTCGAGTGAAATTTATAAGACGACTGGAAGATGCCATACCAGCTGGTGAAGACTAAGGACTCGTTTAGACATAATTAAGGGGAGGAAATATATATAATAATATTGTAAGCTTCATTACAAGACAAGTATCTAAATACTTGTATTGTTTCAATAAAATTGTCACCTCTAATCTTCTCCATAGTAATACTAAAGAGTTAAGTTGAGAACATTAATATTTCGGTATATTAAAGAAAGGTATTGATGTGCTGTGTACAGGATTATATATTTGTTTAGCTCCAAACATTTACATTGAAATAAAAGTTCAGTATTGGGTCGAAAGCTCAAAGTCACATACATATATAATTTGTCTATTTTTTATTTTTAGATAGGTTTATTAAAAAAACATAACAACTTTGCGATTAACATGGCTGTATATATATACTGTTAAAAAAGTTAAAAACAAATACTATATATATAAATGTCCCTTCTTAATCCATAATTTATATTTTATAAAAATAGGTAACCAATCGCCTCCAAAACATGGCTACAGACATACACATAGATATGTGCATCATCCACATAATATTATATTTTTAACATCATTTGTTTGGAGTAAGAGGGTTTTTTGGCACGTAGCTAATAAAGTTTACAATATATATTAAATAATAAAAAAACAATAGAGAAGTTAGCATGGCAAAACAAAAATGACAACATATTTTTATATGTTTTTTTAATTTTAAGTGATTCGTTCTGTGATCTCCAACAAAAATTAACTTGTTATAATTGTTAATTAGCATCATCGAGACTGTTGTGCACACACAAAATGATTGATCACAGTTCTTTTCCTTCTGGTATAAATACAAATATTTTTAGTTATTTGAATTTGACTGATTTTGCGGACAAAGTACAAGATTTAGGTTCTTCTTAGTTAAAACTTTGCGCAAAGCCCTTAATGTTTTGATGCATATAACAACACAACATCCATTGGCCACACCTTCCGAGGGATTCTTACACGTACAACTGTCGCTTTTAATCGATTTCAGGGTAGCGTCTGGAGTCGATGGATGTGCATTTGTAGAACAACAAGAACTGGTATTGGTCGTGGCTTTTGGCGGTGGCACAGAACAGCATGATGGCGCTGGTGTTGGAGTTCCGGAAGAGCAACAAGATGATGTATTTACGGTAGGTGATTTTGGACAACACTGGCTTGGCGGATTGTTAGTGGTCGTAAGTGAACAAGCTGATGTGCCCTCCCTCTTACCACCGCCGCAACAACCGTCCTTACCATCCATGGAAGCTAGATTTTGTAAAAGCAATGCAACATCCTCGATGTTCTGATTAAGATCTGATTCACGCTTATTCGACACCTTATTTGCTTTCTTATTTGTTCCGCAACATCCTTTCGATGAAGTTTTTGGCATTGGATGGTTACCTGAGGTAGCCCCTGCTGACGACTTCTTACCACACGGCTTATCCGATGAACAGCCACCTTGACAATCTTTAGTTTTGTCACATTTGCAATTAACACAACTGCAAATGCCTGCATCAGCGGTTATTTGCTTCAATGTGGGCTTATTGTTTCGCAGATCGACCTCTATTAAGCCGGAACCATCAGTGGGCACTTCGTCTGCCTTTTGTAGTGTTTCTTGCAATAAGCTGGTATTGTTGTCAATGGTCATCAGAATGTCATTCAATAAAGACTCAGTTTCCATATCTGCATCACTGCTGTAGTCGGTGGAGCCCATTAATAACTCTTCGATGTTCTCCTGAAGCGGCAATATATCAACAGAATTATTTGATGCTGCCGTAACTGATTGATTGCTGTTCAAGTGGTTTTGTGGTAATTGTTTCTGAACTTGATTGTCGTTGTTGTTAATACTGTTGTGGGAATTTGCGCCTTGATCATTGTCAATTTCCATTAGATTATTGGTGGTTGATAAGGCACTCGAATATTGCTGCGGATTAGTATTAATTGTCGACATGGCATTGGCGAAATTCGATTGTAAGTTTACGTAACTGGGGACTTCGGTGGGAATGGCCATACTCTGAACTGAGACTGGGGCCATTGGTAGAATAGGATTCGACACCAATACTCCCTGCGACCATGATGGTGTCGGTATCTCTTCTTCTGTGGCATAAGCCACTTGTAAAGCTTGACCCATTTCCGGCAATGGCATGCTTTCAATCTTCGGAGCTAGGACCGTATATTGCGAGTTTTTTATCTGCGGCACCCGTAAGGAATATAGATCATCAATTTTACATTCAACTGCTTCGGCTTTAACAGCCTTCACTGGAATCTGGAATTCACTGCCATCGAATTCGCTACTATTGTAGGTGGAATTTGTTTCATCGCCAACAGACTCTTCCTGTTTGATATCGTCAATTTCGCCTTTAGCTTCAGGTTTTCTGTTTCGATTTTTTGATTTCCTCTCTCTGGTGCAACGGTTCTGGGTTTGCTTTTGATGAGTCTTCTTGTGCGACTTTAGACTGTGCGAGGTGCTGAAGGACTTTTGGCACGTGGTTTCTTCGCAGGGGTATGGCCGCTCTCCAGTGTGGGTGCGAATGTGCGTTTTCAAATGGTGCGATGCTGTAAATGCTTTGCCACATGCATCCTCAGGACACTTGTATGGTCTCTCTTGAGTGTGGGTCCGCATATGTTTCTTTAAATCGCTTAACGTTGTAAAACATTTATGACACTGATTACAGTTAAAAGTCTCACCATTGTGCAGGCGCAGGTGAGCATGTAGTCTATGATGAAATAGAATACAAATCAATTCGTAGCCACATCTGTTTGTCAACGTCACACTTAACTCACCTGTAGCGCGTATTGAAGGCCTTCTCGCATCCCTCCACATTGCATTCGTACGGCTTAACCTTCGTATGAACTCTAATATGAATTTTCAGGCTGTACGAGGTTAAAAATGCTTTGCCACAACCATCTTCGGGGCATTTGAAACGATATTCGCCTGTAACGAAACAAAGTGTTCAATCGGATGTCCAAGTGACAAAATATCCCGAGCCACCTACCTTTGTGCGTCTTTAGATGCGTTCTCAAATTGCCGATCGTACTGTAGCTCCGGTTGCAATTCTCATAGTTACATTTGTAGCGCGACAGCGATTCATCCGAACTCTAAAGGTTTGCAATCACAAAGACAAAATGTGAACGAAATAGTATATGTTAGTGAGGAATATGCACCGAATCATGCAATTAATAAAGAAGAAAATAAGTTTATTGAAAATGCATGCAGCAGCAAAAAGAGATTGTTATGCAAGTAAGTTTCCTTTCTTTAAGAGCAAATCTAAAAAGCGAGAACATTATAGCGGTGATGACTCGTTTAAGCTTCAATAGAAATGCGTTAGACAATACCTTCGTTCATATTTTTGTTTGGAGCTTTTAGAATGGATATTATGTTTACTGGGTGGATTGTGGTGTTGTGTGTGAGTGTTAATGGCAGTCAGTCATTCGTTTTTACATTGCAATTGTTGCAGTTAAATTAGGATCCAGGCTTTTTTCTTGATTTTGCACTATAAAGCAAAATAGTGTGTGTTAAAGAGGATTATTTTTGTTTCTTACAACTAACTACTGGACAATATTTATCGTTTGTACATCCAATGTCGGTTTCACAAATTGTATCTAAGGATAGCTATAAATATACACATTACATTTTCAGGCATTCGGAAAGAGTACACTTTACAGGAATTGTAAAAAGTATTAGCAAAGACAAAGAAGTCGTTTAAAATTCACTATAGCAAAATTGACCTATTCTGTTTATTATATGCCTATCCATACTTAAACTTGAAAAAAAGTAAATAAATAATTGATAACATATCTGTTAGACTTGCCACAGGTAGGTTTGCGTATCTACTGCCTGAATCATTAGATGTCCAAAATATTTCATTGTCCAGTAGTTTTTTATTTTTATTTTAGTGTTTTAATAAACACTATTGTACATTTTAATGGCTGGTTGAGTATTCATTTTAGCTGAGCGGAATAATAAATTAGAGTACCTCGAAGGAAACAGTTGCGTAAGTTGATTCCCCTTTTTGTTTGTGTAACGCACCGGGTCGTATGCATAATGAAAGTTCATCAGGCTCATTATTTACTTCCATGTAACAACTATAAATTATTATTTATCATTAATGTTTGGATATACACTTGTTTTAATTGGTGTGTGGAGTGTAGAGAGAAGGCAGCGTATATATAGGCGCACATAAAACATGTTGGCTTTTCAACAAATTGCAAATTATGCTGCGAACAAAAATAAATAAAGTATCAATGTAGCGCCCGGCTTTGTTTTAATTTCTACTATCCTATATCAAAATATATTAGTTTTAGTTTGTTAAAAGAAAATAAGAATACGAAGAGCAAAAAAACTTTAATCGTATTTATGTACATACATGTTTGCATTAGTTATTAGAGAGCGGGTTAATTGGATTTCAACGTCTATACAACATATAGTGATCTCCTCATAATGATACATTAACATTAAGAATGTTACAATATTCCCCCGCCTACTGAAAGTTTGCCGAAAGAAAAACACGCAAGCGAACTGCCCCTAACGACGATCTAGTATATATGCGACCTTGGTTGTTGACATAGAAAATGATTCAAATCAAAATATGTTATTAATAGAAATAAATATCAATACTTTCTATAAACAAATTGGAATTCTTTTATAGACCACTAACAAAAACAAGTGCGAAACAATATTAAAGTTTTCCTCTATTCGTTTGTTTATTTGTTTGTTTTCTATTTGCAATATATGTATTGTCGATTCGAATAGAGAGCAATATAGCCATATCACTTTATGGAATTTTTGTCTTAAACTCTTCCAAATAACAATCTCAGAGTGAAGTGGCGGTCACAACATAATTACACATGGCCCTAAATCTATCGACTGATATGTTTTTAGAAATTACTAGCTCTCGGTGTCAAAAAATAGAAAATGATTTTACTAAGTATGTCCCCTTCATTAGATAACACTAAATAATAATTGGTGGTTACCATTAGTAGTTCTTCATCATCAGGTGCGCCTTCGAAATCACAGAAACACCTGTGCTTTCAATGCATTAATAAAAATAATGTATCACAAACAATTATATATATATATATATATATATATATATATATGTAAATATTATGTTTCAGAATCACAATAATGTAAGTAAAAAAACACGTGTACAATAAAGTAGTTAGTATCTATAATTATAAAAATAAAAATCGAAATCTAAAAAAATATTAAAACTGTTTGCGTGATTGGCAATAGATAAGATAATACTAACAAATTTATAACATAGCCTCTGGTGCAAAGAAAAATTCAATACAGTGGATTAAAAACAAATTTCACATATATTTGATCTTCATTTTATGTTCCTTCTATGGGAAAGGCATTTTTCCCCGACAGGTGAATAGAGGTGGCATTTCTATATATTTCACCGATTCCCTTCGTTTCTTTATAATTTTCAACAAATTAATTAAAAATTTATAGAAGAATACTTGCCAAATTACAAAAAAAAAATTAAATTTTTTCTTTAGAAAATTAAATTGAATTACGAGCGCATGTTGAACAAAATTTTCAATTAAAAACAAAAATTCAACAATGCTAACGCCCCCAAACAGCTTGGGAATGCATACGTAGAATAGTATACTAATGTTTTTATTTTAGTGCTAGGTTGGCGGCTACAGCAAAGTCAATGACGACTGTGGGTGAGCACTCTATGTACCAGGAGGTGTATATAGCAACGACATACATATACGATTTATAGGACAATCCAACCAGAATGTTATGTTTTTGATATTCTCTATCTAAACTAGGACATGTAACCAAAAATGATAATAGCTACGAAAATCAATTTAAAACAAAACAGAATCGGTATATGCAGTTTTTTTCATGTTACGCGTTAGCTTGTTTTTATTTTCTGTTTTTGTTAGAAACATCCATGTATTCGATAAATTCACATGATGGCGTATGTGTTGGGTTTTCTTTTAAACAAACCATTCTTTTAATTTTATTTGATTTCTATTTTTAGATTTGTGACTTTTCAAATCATAATTTCTTTCTCGGCAAAATCTTAAATGTGTGGTACTTTTTTCTTTTTTTCTGTGGAATAAATTATTTATGTTTGTTGCGTGGGTCCTCCTCGGCGGAATGGTTCTCCTATCAAAATGTTCAATTTTTATTTGATCATTTGAGTATATATACATTTAAGCGGACAGTGGATGCAAACAAATAGCAGACTCTTAAAAATGTTGACATCTTGCGATAGAATAGTCACTACTATACTATCAAATACTCATTTGTCAAACCAGTAGCAGTTAGTTTTATAGCTGTTGCTTGTTTGGGATGATAATGTATCTTTAGAAATGGTTCTTTCATTGAAAATTTAGCCAAATTCGTCCCACAAACTGACATTTTACAAATTATACAAAACTAAGGGACAAATGCACTTTACGAACACCTATCAGAATATTTTGAAATTTTCACCACATATACTGATTAAAACAACGTCTTTCGGGGGAAATCAGTACTTCCCGTTCCGAAAATACAACAGTAACTAAAGGTAAATATTCTCTGAGAGGTGTCCGTAAGTTCATTTACGCCAAAATTCATGTATGCAGCAAATTCAAATCGGAATTCATAACAACTAGTACCACAAGGACAACGTGTGATAAACATTTCAAAATTATACGTGAATTTACAGTCCAAAATGTATTTAGATTAAAAAAGTAGCCGTTCCAAAAAAAAAAAAAAAATAAATAAATAAATAAAAATGTTCGTCAAAGACATAGAAAGCGTCTTTGTTTTCGTACTAATTAGTGATCTAAAATCGAAAATAATTTTCACATAAAAAGCCATGCATAATTTCTAAAATTGAAAATAATCCAAATATGTGTCAATTCAAGGCAAATAAATACGATAAGCTGACTAACATAATCAACATTGCAGCGTACAAAATATCGACTGGCTACCTTTGATTTGAAACGCTTCTAGGTGATACTGGCATAGGTGTTGATAATTCGTATGCGAATGACGTTGATGCACCGATTTTATCCTTGTGGTCACATGGCGATGCCATTTTATATGGACTCGTCATTGGGGCCGGTTGAACCTGTATCAACTTCTCATTGTCAAATGTATACTCAAATTTGAAACAAATGCTGTTATTTGCGTTTGTCGAGTTCGTTTGCACGTAACCCGATAATGGTGGCATATCGTCGCTATTGTAAACCGATGAAGTTGGGGTTCTCGCTTCAGCATTGGAGGAAATGCCGCCAATGTCCATGTAGTTAAAGTCCGTATCAGTTGATGACATGGTTGTTAATAATGACGATGAAGTGAAATTTGAACCAATGATTTTAGAAGATGATGCGGATGCAGGAATATATGATTGACCGGATGAGCCAGATGGATTGTGAAAAGTCGTGTCTGTCGAAGAATTCAAAAAGTTTAGTACAAAATCATCGTCAATATATAAATTTGTGTCATTTGAGTGCATACTCAGTAGCTTGCTTGTGAACCCATTGGGGCTATTGTTTCCCACTGCCAGAGCAGGGGAAATGGTTTCTGTGCTGCAGTGGTTGTTACGATTATAATTGATATCAATTAAGTTATCATCGTATATATTAAAACCTAATTGTTGGAGCACCTGTCGTTGCTGCTGCTGTCGCTGTTGTTCCTCAATAAACTCAGCTGACCCATCGTAGTCAACATAACCGCCAGCGCTGCTGCTGCCGCCATCGCTGGGCACTTGCAGTTGTGGTTGTGCTGGATTAACTATTGACGAGGATGACGAAGACAAGTTTGATAAGGAAGAAAGATTCAAGCTACTGCTGTACGCCGAATCGTCACACTCGCTATTTTCTTTAGAATTTGTGAGCAGGGAAACGTTCTGTTCGCTGAATATGTCACCACTTAAAGTTTCCATGGCGAGATCACAGTTTTCTTTCACTTGTTTTTCCCAAGTTATATATTTTACGCCTTGCTTCTTTGAACGGTATGGAAAATTTCTACGATCCGATACGATACGGTTTATCAAACGAATCCGAACGGTTGTGTTGGTGTGTGTGTGAGATTATTATGTGCTCAATTTTTCATTTCTTTTTTCTTCTTTCTTTTCACTATTTCGCAACATAAACAAGTGTTTAATCACTTTTTCTTTTAATTTCACGTTTTTATTATTTTCACATTCTTTAATTTTTCAACAATTTCCACACAAAGCAGTCGCGCGATGCCACAGCATATATTTTGCACCGATCTATTTAGAATAAAGAATGAAAGAATGATAAAGTCTTTTCGTTTCGGAACGAACAAGGCATGGCCTATAAATAAGGTCACCAAGGGAGACCAGCTGATTATCGATACCTCTCAAGTTTGCTGTCAAAATGCATTATTGTGAATTGACTTCCATTATGAAAACGTAAACAAAGTCGAAATTTTTGACATTAGACTTGAGAAAAAGCAGCTGTTTTCCGATTTCGATTGCTATCTTGGTGACCTTATTTATAGGCCATGGAACAAGGGATACGTAAGCCGACTTTCAACGTCGCCCTCGATTAATCGAATTTTTATATTGAAACATGAGTCAATTATAAGGTCCTCAGATAAGATTGTTTGATAGTGTGGCTTTCATGTTTGTCATTCATCAGGAAACCACAAACATATTCATGGTTGTTGGACAGTCAGTAATCGATAAACAAGGCTATCACTCAAAAGTGCTAGTGTGTACACCGCCTAATATACAAAGCATGGTATAATTATTACAAGGTAGAGCACAGCTACCAACTGATTTCAATTTTTTCTCAAGGTGTCTTGTTCCATCAAATCAATATACATAATTTGTGTATGTGTGTGTAATGTTTTGAATAGTATGTCAAATAAATTCAAAATAAATTGAAATATATTCAAATTTAATTGAAATGAAAATGTCTGGAAGTTATTATGTTATGAATGAAACAAATATTTTATATTTACTTGATTTTGGAAAGAAATCATAAACTTTCAATAAATGAAATAAAAAATCTGTCAGAACATATTTTTTCTTTTGATGAAAATAAAAACAGAATATTCAGGAAATAGGGTAAGTGCTCCAATAGTCGGCACATTAAGGATTTTCGCATTTTAAACGTTTCATCATCCCGAGAGCATTTTTTCACTATATTGTATTTAGGTTCATTAGGTTCCAAATTTTGTTTACTCCCTGATGCAATAAAAATTTGTTTAATTAATTTATATTAAAGTTGTGTGAATTGATAATTAGGCAAAATAGTGCCTTTGTGCCAATAGTCGGCATGTCGTATTATTAAACAAAACAAATTATTTAATTAATTTTGCTTCTATTTTCATTAATAAATTATTATTACCCTATGAAATTTCGAATGGGAATTTTTGGGTAATTTTGTTTCGCGGTTTTTATTATTCGCTTGAAGAAATGGATTCGACGCATTTGGGTAATACGGCCGTACCCGGTAAATCTTATTTATTCGGCAAATCGGTAAATCTTATTGATTCTTAAATATTAATTATATAAATTTATAATAAATTATTTTTATTATCTTTTAAATTTTTTGTCCGTTACAGAATTCGGAGAAAAATCTCTACAAAAATTGTTAGCTGGGTATACAAAATCAAATTTTATTTTATTATGATGTAAGGTGAATAATTTGTGAATATATATGAAAGATAATAAATAAAAGCATCAATTTCTCGTTTTATATCTCAGAGCTGGTCCCCATATTTCTGGCAAGTGGGCTTCATGAATTTTGCCGCCATCTAATACCCATATAGTACCATTCGCTGCACTTTCCAAAACTTTCACCAGATTTTCAGCAAATTCAGCGGGAGTTTGATCAATCACAGAATCAAAAAGATTGTTATCCTTTGAAAGGTATTTTGCCGAAAGGCACTTTGTAACAACATCCTTTAGCATTGTTGTTAATGTTACACCGGGGCAAATTGTAACAAAACTAACACCAGTTTTATCGAAATACAAAGGTTTCTAAAATATATAATTATAGATGAAACATTTTTTCAAAGGTATGTGTATTTTTACATCTTACTGCCATTGTATTGGTGAAATTAATAACTCCACTCTTTGTTGCTCCATAGAGCCCACAAAAATCTGTAGGATTTAAACCGGTTATTGAACCAATATTTATAATGTAACCACCTTGGCCACCGTTGGCCTTACTCATGTAGTCCATGGCTGTTAGAGAACTATGCATGAGACCTCCCTATGAAGTGACATACAATAATTCTTAGAAGTGACATTAACTCCGAATGAATTGACATACCAAATTAATTTGCACTAATTGGTCGATGTTTCCTTCATTAGCAACCCCCGATCCATTCACAACGACATCAAATGTACCAATTAGTTCCTTAGCCCTCTTATAAGCGGCTTTGATGGTCTCACTTTTAGCTAAATCCAGTTGAATGTAATCCACAAAGGAGTTTGTGTAAGTATTTTTTTAATAGTTTAGGTATTCATTGTTCGACTGAAAGTCGAAAATTAGAAGGCTTTTTAATGATTTTTTCAAAAAAGCCTCAACACACTTTTGGCCTATGCCTCCAAATCCACCAACGTAGATAATATTCTTTCCCCTCAAATCCATTTCGAAGTAGTTGTGATTTCGGACTGCTTCTTGGACCGTCTACTTTGAATGACTTTCTGAAAATGAAGAGCAGACCAATTCCCGAATTTCTTAAATATATTTGTACTGATAATAAATATGTACATCAAAGAAACATGTTATCGCCCCTTTTTTCTAGATTTGATTTAATAAGTTCAAGTCATGCTTTCGCGGGGGTTATTAAGCTGTTACGATTCCATTGTACGTTGAGAAATTTGCCACTAAGAAAGTGTAGTGGTTTTGTTTTTGTCAAACATGAAAAGTGTCGTAATGTGGCGAAATGTACGTTTTCATCAATGTGAGAAAAGCAAAATATTGTCGTTTGCTGTGTTCTGGAATGTTCATCACAATCCTCTTGACTGCAATTTGTTCCCAATAGGGCTGGGTATGTTTTGGTTAATATGATTGAGTATTAAATATGAATACAACTTCGATTACAAGAACAATTTATTAATTCTCAATGTTTTATAGAATGAAAAAAGACAAATTCAGGATGGCCCTTTTTGCATCCTGTATATATCATTGATGCAACTGGATTGTATTATTGTTTTGTTAGCAATCGTGTCTGTAATTAGTTTATTGTGGCATTTTTCTTATCTTGCATTATTGTATTCTTATAAATTTTTGTTTTGCTTTTCAACAATTTGTTCCTAAAAATAAAGACATTTTTTTCCATATAACATGGTGATAAGATCTGCGTACGTTTCCAGTAATATTTACTCAGTACGTATAATAATATAGCGTACAAGGTGTATTTATATAAGGAGTAAGTAACAATCAGTCTTTTTTTTATTTCTTTGTAAAATAAATTGTCAGAATATGTTAGAGCCTTCCCTTCAAATACTATTTTCAATGACTTATTCTTAATTCGTCCCAAAACGTACCAGAAAAAAAAGGAAGATGAATTTTAAATAGTTTTATTTTACTGCTTAATATTGAGATTAATTTTCACTCATTTACAATTTATTTTTTATAACAATGATGTTGTTTTTGTAAAAGGCAAATTCGTTCAAAAGTACAACACTGCACCAACATTGTTAACAAATGTTTAATATTAAAATATTGGAAAATTTACGTGCCTGGAATAATACGGACAAAACGGAATCCTCAAATTTAGGAGTAGGAAAGAATGGACTTGTTCATCAAAACGAAATTCTGCCCGTAGCCGAAACCAATTATTGTTATTAAAAACACGCAACAAAAATATTTGCAAATAAACTATTCTAAACTAAGGTATTCTCAAATAACTGAAGGCATTCTCACAGAAGTGCTGAAGGTATTCTCATAGACGAACTGAAATAACTGAAGGTCTTCTTCTCCTGTGTATTTGTTTATTGTCCGGTCGATAATAATTTAAAATTTTGTACCATATGTATTCCTAGAGCACTGAATACAACGAAATATTTTTTGCGGATGTCAATACTTCCAGTACTATGTGTACCTAAAGTTCCATTGGGACCTTGTGTTTTCATGGTCTTCAACTTAAAGCAACGATACTCATAATTTTAATAGGGTGGGATCCAGATTACGTCAATATAAACACAACCGCCTACAAATGAAAAAGGAAAATATATTGGCCCCAAGGGAACTTTGGATGCTAATATCAGATACCACGGATTCCGACAGAAAAACATATATCGATGAAATTAGGGTCCTTTGCTCTACTTATTGTGAATTGTGAATCGACAATGTTTATTCATAAGGCTAACAGGCAGGCGAATTCATGATTTAGTCGTCTCTTGCTGTCAACATTTGATTCGCGAAATACCAACCAGAACAGGATAAAAACTCAAAATATTTTTCAAGAAAACGTAATGATAGTAATGTGCACATAGGTATATTTTGGTTCGAATAAAACAATTTTTGTTTATTTATACACCAAACAATAAATTTGACAGCTCGAATTCGCCTCCCAGGTAACCTTTTGAACAAGGTAGATATATAAGGTAGCCGCATCGGCGTATTGGGAACATGATATGTCAAAACTTTCAATTTCAATTTATTTCAAAACAAGAACCTAGCCCAAAGGGCCATGAGCGATACCAAAAAACTTCTTTACATGTCTACTCCAAAAGCTTAAAATTAACAGTATATCACTTAATTATATCATAACCAACAATACATGAACTACTCCAAAGGCTTAAAATTAATTAACGATTAATTATTAATCAATTCATAAATTCAAATTAAAACATATAAAAAACGGCAAACAAAGCGAATTTAAATTAATTCGCTTTGACATATCAATTTTGAAGCAAATTGTTTTCTACCAATCAGAACACAGAATTTTGAAGTATCAAAAACTATTATTTTACTTTTAATTTTTTTTTTTTTTTTGAAATTCTTCAAATTTGAGTAAATTATAATTTTATGAATGAAAATCGTCATAAAAATTAACATCAGCATTTGTAAATGCAATAAAATGGCGGTGGAGTAATTTCAATATGTGGTCCAGGCTGAAAATTTGTTTATAACGCCACGAAATGTTAGCCCTATACCCACCCTTTCGTATAACGGATTGATAAATATCTCTACTAGCTGAATCAATCAGTCATGTGTGCCAGTTCATCATACTTCTGTTCGCAGTTATGAACCAATTCATATAATGTTAAATTTGAAGCGGACCTGGTCAACCAATAAGCATGAAGGTTTTAATAATGGACAGTAAACAGGATATGTTAGATTTTGTGTGAATAATAACCCAAACTTAATTTTATGACGTATATATTTACTCGGGGAAGACATAGTTCGGATAAATTGGCAACATATGAAAGAAGATATTTTTCCTCTAAAATCATATCTATGTATTTGGTCCGATATGGTTTATATGTTTGCTTATTCCAAATGCTTGAATCTTGTTGTGGTTGTTAGATAATCAAATATCAGATAATTGTCGCTGGATTTTTGCACAATCAGGGTTAAGCTCCATAGAAAATTTAAGACCAGTGGATCGTCCGAATACACCGCTTTTCCCACAAGTTGGTAAATATTTCATAAAATTGATGTCAAAACAATATTATTAATTTTTTGTTTGAAATTTGTATATTCCTACGGCGAATCCAAAATTTTATTTGACATATAATGTTATCATCAGCTGCCTCGATACGTGTTCCTTATTAATATATCTCGAGGTAGATGTATTAGGTAGTCGCATCGACACAGTTGATTGTAACATTGAATATAAAAACAAATTGTTGTAATTTTTAATTCGCCTTAAAAATTAATTAATTTTTGTAAATAAAATTGAAGTTTCGTGATTTTTTCCAATTTTACTTCGAAAGAACAAAAAAATCTAAAAATGAACAGGAATTTTATATGAGGGCTACATCAAAACTGGAAATATTTTCGTGAAAGGTGTTTTAATTTACAAGAAATGATTCAACCAATCAGAACAAAACGTTTGTATACCCTACACATCTATGTTAAAAGTATGGATAAAATGAACAAGAAATGACAAATGGAATATACACTATATGGAGGGAGTAAACATTTGAAAATTGACACTATATGGAACATCTCCACATGAACATGAACTATGAACATGAACTATATAATATATGGTATATGAACTAAGGATTTGTGACATATTTGAACTTTATGCGCCTCATAGCGATCGACCCGATATTGGAGTGTGTATAAATACCACCTCTGTGTACATACATTAATATAATTGCAGTCTTTAATCTATATCTTTGAGAACATACAATTCAAATTTAGCGATTTTTCAAATAAAATATATTTGACGCCCTAAATATTGAACGATTATTATGAAAACACTTATATTAATTCGTAAGCCAGATCCCCATCTTCGTAATTTCCTGGGTTTGGGTCATAATTGCGGCCTCTAAACATAAACCGGACACTACCAAAACCAATAGAAGTAGACTTATGTCAGAACCGTATATACATACAAAATTTCCAGAATTCATCAATGGAAATTATTGAAAGATGCCGACACATACTGAACTGCTTATTCAAAATAGTGCTAATGTTGTGTTTTCAGAAGATATTTTTTCAATCACCATTTGATTTGGATCATGATAATCAGATTACAAATTATAATCTTATGACAGACGGACATATGATAAACGATATACAAAAATTTGAGTCTACGAATAGTGCAGCTACAAACTATTGAGGCAACACATAGTTTTAACATAGATGTGTAGGGTATTAAAACATTTTGTTCTGATTGGTTGAACCAAATTTGCCTAAATTTTGAAATGTCAAGGCGAATTGAATTTTATTTGCCTTGTTTACAAATTTTGACATATTATGTTCCCAAAAAAGTTGCTTTGTTGTAGTAATTCGCCGATGCGACTACCTAATATATGTGCCTTGATCAAGGGGAAAATGTTTTAGATTAGACACCTAAAAAATTGTTCAGCACTATCCAAGGTTTGTTAATAAGTTTAACCGGCAGGCGAATTAATGCCTTAGTCTTGATATGACCCATGGTACAATTCTTCAAGGTAGGCCTACCTAACGGATTTTGAGAAGAAATCATAACCTTTTATTCATTTTTCGCGTTTATAGTTTTGTGTTGAAAAAATGTCAAATATATACAAACACTTCTTGCGTATATTTATTTTATTTTTGGCAGAAGAAGCCACACGTGCATAGTTGATTTATTGTTATTCACCTCATGCTTCCCTACCTTGTATTATTGTACCATGGGCCATAGCACCTTGTAAATTACAAGTTTTTCTTACTGTGCAAGGTAGATGCACAAATATACAAAATATACCTTGTTACCAAGGTAGATATACAAGGTAGCCGCATCGGCGAATTTCTACAACAAACATCGGTTGTTGTATTTTGATATGTCAAAAATATCTTGCCAAAACAAACAGATTGACAAGACTTTTTTACACAAATTCTTGTAGAAAATATTAATAAAAGTATTGCCAAAAAGGCTCTTCGAAATTCATAATTTTGTTTTTTAATTTTTTGGTTCAACATTACAACCTTTTTGACATTTATTTGTCCAACAGCTGGGCCGATGCGGCTACCTTATTAAATATACCTTGCCCTTGATAATCCCTAAAAGTAAACGAACACACCTTTCGTCGTTTCACCTCTATTGAGTAGAAAGACAGTGTTGATTTTTTCCATGTTATCATTCCACCTTCAAATATCAGCGAAAAAGAAGAACTTTGTTACTTCTGAATTAATAACCTTTTATTTGACAATTGGCGATTTTGTGCTCTGTCATCTCATTCTGTACATTATTTCCAATTTTTCTTTCGATTAGAAGGGGAACCAACTGCATTAGTAATTGAACTATAATAATATAAACTAAAATGAGTGTTCGTGTAATTAATGACGATGCACATTTCCATTCCGAGCTTGCGGCGGCTGGTATTAAACTGATTGTTGTGGACTTCACTGCAAGTTGGTAAGGAAATGTCAATGGCCCAATTGTATCCATCGGTGATTCCGGGTGTAAAACATAATAGAACAGTAATAGTGAATAGTATGATTTGTACTTGTTAGGTAGCAAAACAAACATAAGCTTATGGTTATTCATTAAGAAAATATACACATACTTTGGACTAATTATACATATTTGCAAATTGGCCATTGCAGGTGCGGTCCTTGTCAGCGTATTGCCCCACACTTTGAAATGCTACCTAATAAGTATCCGAAAGCAATCTTCCTTAAAGTGGATGTTGACAAATGCCCGGAAACTGCGGCAGCTCAGGGCGTAAGTGCGATGCCCACTTTTATATTCTATAGAAATAGGGTAAGTACACAAAAAACAAAAATGAAGTCTGTTAGTAAGACGGGTATCATTTGTAGACAAAAATCGATAGAATTCAAGGAGCCGACATTAATGCATTGGAGCAGAAGATTCAAGAACATATAGGTTCAGGCGGAGATGAAACAGGAGAGGACTATGGACAAGGTTTGGTAAGTGTTTAAATCCATTATGAAGTTGTACCATTTTCATAATTTTCTGTACCTTCAGATGGAAATAAACACATTTATTTCAAAACAAGAATGTGAATGTCTAAATGAGGCTGATGACCATCCAATGGGCCATTGTTTAGCTGCCAATGGTGGATATCTGCAGTCAGATTGTGACGAACAGCTAATCTTGTCTGTAACATTCAATCAAGTGGTGAAAATACACTCGTTAAAATTTAAAGCACCTCCTCAACTAGGTCCCAAGGAAATAAAAATATTCATAAATCAACCCCGTACAATAGATTTTGACCAGGCCGAATCGATGACAAGTGTTCAGGATTTAACGTAAGTTGGTACTTCGACGAACATTATTGGGTTTGGCAATAACAATTCTTTCGTGTTTCAGCTTGGACCCCAAAGACTTGGAGAAGGGCACCCCTGTCAATCTGCGCTTTGTAAAGTTCCAAAATGTACAGAATATCCAAATATTTGTTAAAAACAATCAATCAGGCGGCGAAGTTACTCAATTGGATTACCTGGGATTTATTGGATCCCCCATTCTGACTACTAAAATGAACGATTTTAAGCGAGTGACTGGCAAGAAGGGCGAGAGTCATTAGAGGATACAGATTTATTTTATTAGATTTTCTTATTTTGTAAAAACAATAAATGAAAACATGAGCATATTAACAATACAAGAATACACAAAAATATATATTTTAGCCCAATGTTGTCTTTTCTTCAATATTCAATGTTACAGGTACCCGTCGCTGTATATACTTTCAATATTTAAATGCAAAGACTTGCTCCGATTTTAAAATGAATCAAGGTGGCAATCATTGCTGGAGGAGGTCTCCGAGAATGTCTATAAATTGCTGGCTTTTGTTGTTGTGTGTTCTAAGTCATCCAACAATATTTTCCAAGCCTTTTCGGCTTGTTTTAAAGTAAATTGTGGGTCCCACTGAGAACTAAACACTACATGTGAACGGGAAACAATTTCACTATTTTGCGCTTGACTGGCCAATCGTCGCTTTGCTTCTTCTTCCGATAGACCATTACGTTCTACCACACGACGCACTGCCTCCTCGGGTGGAATGATCATTGACCATACCTCATGTACCTCTTTATCCCAGCCGGCTTTAAGTAAAACAGCTGCCTCCAAGATCACTACTCTGGGACAATCTGGCTCTTGTCTCAACTGACTTATTCTACGATTAACTTCAATCATTAACTCAGGCCATACTATATTATTCAATTTCTCTAGTTTTCCAGCATCAGCAAAAACAATCGATCCCAGTTTAGCACGGTTTATACGTTTGTCCTCACTCAAGATGTCTGTTCCAAATTCCTCAACTATTTTTTTGTAGCACACTTGACCTGGTTCATAAATTTCATGGGCTACTTTATCACAGTCCATTACCAATGCGCCCATACCATGCAACCGTTGAGCCATTTTACTTTTACCCGATGCTATACCTCCCGTTAAGCCAATTAAGTACGGTGAAGGAGGCAGCAATGGTTTTGGCTAAGAATAAAAAAATGTACAGGAATTTAATTATACAAAATTGAAATGGTATTAATACCCAAGCTATTTACCTCTGGCTTCCTAAGTCTCGTTCCCAGTAGATCAATACGGGTGTTGCTGGAGCTTACTTTGCTTTCCTTGGGCCCACTTTTATCAGTTGATTCTACCAGATCTATGCAAAATATGTCCAACTTATTTAATCCATTTTGTTGTCTCAATTCGTTGACCTTTTCGCCTCCTCTTAGTGTTTCCTCGCTAACGACAATCATATCCATATTCGGATCACTTTTTGTGGGACCGAAGGGATCATCTATCGGTACCACCTCGTAACTCAATGTTGGATCGATTTCAGTCAGGAACTTTTGTACTTCTTCAATGCGCTGATCCACGGGCAGAATTAACTCGTGTAGAGTTTTACCTGGCGACATAAAACAAATAAATTACACAAACTATATACCTATGTATATGGTGGCAAGTACCTTTAGTTAATTTTGATGTTGTAACCCCAACAACCAATCTGGATGTTGCCCGTATAACAGCTTGACTAAGAAATATTTTATGTCCAAGATGGATACGATCGAACGTGCCACCCAATACAACATTTTTATATGATCGAATTTTCTCGGCTGGTTCCAGTTGTTGAAATTCCTCCACATCATTTATCTTCTCGTCGGACAGATAAATGATGGGCTGTTGCACATTCAATTGCTGACGTAACTGTTCACATATTTCATGTTGGCCATCCGAAAAGATATAGTCTACAGGCTTCAATTGCAGTTTGTCAAAAGTGCCATGGCCTTTCAGAGTGCCCACTAAAATATTGAAATCCTTTTTATGAAAGTACTCGTTGCTGTCCACATACAACTGCGATATTAAACGCCCATACGAAGGCACCGGCACTTTAGCTATAGGGACGTTAAGGTGCACGTACAATGATTTCAGATACACGTACTTTTGTAGGGCCCTCAACGATTGCCCAAAGCCCCTTACATGAGATACAACTAATATCCCGGTGGACGTCATCCTCAGGTGTCGGTCAAATCACAAAGTCCAACAGCTGACATCTAGTTTATACGTCGTAATCGAACTACAGTTGACTCTCCATTAATGGAATAGGACAAATTGACGAAATTGTTTCAAAATGTTCAAATATAAGGTTCGTTCCCGTACTTTTTGATAGTAAAGCTAGTAAAAGAGCGAACTATCAAGTGGAGTTTCCGACGACTCCAAGCCCTGAAAGGCTTACATGGCTGGACGCTCCCATAATGTTAATGCTATTGAAATTGGTAGATATTTTGCGAACTAGAACAACAAGATATGGAACAAGTCAAGTTTAGGGGCTCCATTCGGATCATTTTGAAATGATTACCGTAAGTAGCCCTCCTTGTGCGGATTACAGTGATATACATTTCATGTGGGAAAATGCATACTTCCCAAGATGTTGGCCTTGAAATTTCGGAACATATTTTGTTTAAAACAACCCTTTTTGTATTGCCACCAAGGCAATATGGGTATCATTAAAAGGTTATACCGGGTATTTTTTAAGAGAACTTAAGAATAACACTTTCATATATGGACAGGCTCATACTTGGCTACGCAATATATTCATCTAGTTATATAACACAAACCATAACCTTTAAAACGATACGGCTAATTAATTGGTAAAAATGTCAAAGCGATCCAAGTGGAGCCCCTAAACTTGTCTTAAGCCCAAGATATTTTGGATAATTTGGGAAGATTGACCGACCCAAGTCTTCATTCTATAGTATCTTCATCTGAATCTTCTGCCAGCCATTCATCTTCATTCAAAAGAGAATAAAGGGCTAAGCAGAATGCTCGCGTCGAGCCATCCGTCGCGTTATATGTTATCAAAAATACAACAACCACAAGGAAACGATAAAGGGCTAAGCAGAAAGCTCGCGTTGCGCGTTATCTTACGTCGTAATATAGCGCGCTATTCACCAAACATATGATTGTAAAATGTCAAATCATATGTGTCAATTATGAAATAATCTGTGTAACGCGGTTGTTTAATTGAAAATCAGTGAAAAAAATAATGAATTATTTCAAGATACGTTTTTATTTTAATGTTGTTTATGAATTGTATGAAGCTGTGAAGTGCCTACAAAGTATAAATACAAGAAGATTTTGGGTAAGGCCTCTTTACGAAAAAAGGGATGAAGATGGTTTTTTTTGCCGTTGACTTTGAAAGACTCTACCATACAGACGTGGAGCAATTCCAGATTTTGGTTAGAATGACTCCCGCAGTATTTGATACTAAGTCATCTCATAGAGCTCCTATTTCTGCAAAGATTGTTTTTAACGCTCATGTAAGTAGTTATTAACACATCTTATGTTATATTTTTATCTTATACATATTTTTAGATTTCTAGCTCATGGAGATAGTATACAATACTTATCTGTAACTTTTAAGATGGGAGCTTCTACCGTAAGAAGTATAATTAGAGAAACATGCGCAAAAATTTGGGAACAACTCAGCCCTTGTTATCTGCCAGTTCCATTGACAGCAAATTGGAAAACGGAAAACAATTTAAAATAAAAAAAATAAAACTACAAAAAACTTAGTTTTGTATTAATTCAAACATTTCAAACATTTTTAATTTCAGGTATTAATATTATACATATAAAGTATTATTCAATATTTCAAAAAATCTTATTTGTAATTCGAGAATCAATTGTGTAATTCACGACATTTCAGTTGAAAGTGAAGAATTTTATTTGAATTTTTCGAAAAAAAGACTTTATGGAAAATCACAAAGAAATTTGTAATACTATAAAATTTGAAGTTCAAATGGAATTCTATAAAATACAAATAAAATTCTTGATTTTCAACAGAAATGTCGTGAATTGCAAAATGAATTATTGAATTACAAAACATTCAATTTATAATTCGAGAATTCTTTTGTATTTCACGAAATTCCATTTGTAATTCAAAGAATTTCATTTGAAATTCATAAAATTCCAATTTGAAATTCAACGAATTCAATATCCAAATTCGTAACAAATATGAAATTGAATTATTTGATTTTCAAATTGGAATATTATGAATTTCAAATGAAATTCTTTGAATTACAAATGGAAATTCTTGAAATACAAAAATAATTCTCGAATTTTACAACAATTACAACTGAAATGTTTTAAACAACATTCAAAAAAGAAAAATACAACGAAATAGACAATGTTAAACATTCATAAATATTCAGGTAAGGTTCAGGTAGTAGATACATAAAGGTACAAATTCATTCAATGAGTTTTTATATACATAACAACATATAATTAATTAAAAATCCACTCCTTTACAAATTATTGATTCTGTGGCCACAAGATTTATAATGTCAATTTCTATTAATCTTCGAGTTTTGTCATCAAACGTTTTGAGCAAAGAATCAATATATTTATGAAATCCATTATTTGTTAAATCCTCTTCATTATTCCCCTTTACTAGACTGTTGATGTTTCCCACGACTTCACAAAATTTATCGTGGACTTCATCCATTTTCCGTTTTCTTTTTTTTTTGTAGGTTCCTTTATATCTCCTTCCATATTTGGCTGAGACAATTCATCATATGATGTTTCAAAAGCATCGCTCAAATATTCGCATTCTTCTATTTCCAAGGAGTCGAAATTGCTTGTTGTTCTAAAAAAAAAAAATTATAAACAGACGATTTTGTTGAATACATTGTATATAGAAAATTTAAATATAAAAATTTGATAAAAAAAAATATTAAGAATTTTATTTACACCTTTTTCAAATCTTATTCAAAACATTTCAATTCGAGAATTTCATTGTAATTCGAAAACACAATTTACAATTCATAACATTTCAGTTGTAATTCGAGAATGTAATTGGTAATTCACAACTATTCATTTGTAAATCAAAAAATTCCATTTGAAATTTAAAAAAATTAATTTGTAATTGTTATATATCCATTTAATATTTCTAGAGTTTCATTTGAAATTCAAAGCAATCTGTTTAAAATTCAAAGAATTCGATTTGAAATTTATAATATTTCATTTATAATTCATAATATTTCAGTTGAAATTCATAACAATTCATTTCAAATTTATACATATTCTTTGCGTGTTACCAATAATATTTTTCGAATTTAAAATCAAATGTTATGATTTACAAATGAAATCTTATGTATTTCAAATCAAATGTTAAGAATTCCAAATGTAATTGTAAGAATTTCAAATGGAATTTGATTAATTTCGAATGAAATTTTATGGATTTCAAATCCAATCTTTGGATTTTCAAATTGAAGTTTATGAATTTCAAATGGAATTCTATGAATTTCAAATGGAATTCTATGAATTTCGACATGTATTCTATGAATTACAAATTAATTTCTCGAATTACAACTGATATGTTATGAATTGCAAATGAAATTCTCGAATTGCAAATTGTATGTCGTGAATTACAAATGGAATTCTCGAATTACGTATGTTTTGAATAACATCTAAAAAAGGTTAGATTATAAATTATATTTAAAGTTACTTTGTGCCATTTTTTTTATTTTCACATGTACTGTCTTCCTAATTTATTTTATTTAACATTTTAATTTTTATTGTAAAGCATATTTAAATTAATTTTAATTCATAAAACTATTTATGGGCAGTGTAACTTAATTTTTCATTACTAAAATTTAAAGAATTATTAAATAAAAATTCTCTAAAAGCAATTCGTTAAACATTATATTTTGTATATAGATAATTAAAAAAATATTATTTTTCTTAAAGCCATGACAAATTCGAAATCACGCATTACTCATAGTTTGGCCAATCCTGCAACAAATTTTAATAATACCTTAAATAACAATGCCAATAATAACAACAACGAACATTGAGATTTTATCGCAATCCAAATCAATCACAACAGATTTTAAGTGAAATATAACTGCGAAATTTTGCAAAAAATTGTAGTATTTAGTGTAAATGTACAAATTGTGATTGGTACTTTCTTTTTATCTTGTTTTATTTTATATTATTTTATATTCCCCTTTTTCTTACTTCTTTTGTACAAATAAATGGTTACAAACAACCCTTATAATCAATCATGGTATAATAATAGACGGTAACATCAAGCGTTGTTGTACAAAAAACGATACAACAACCACATGGAAATTTGTTGTTGTAAGTTCTACTAGTGTCAACTCATTTGACAGAAAAATGTAAACAAATTATCATCAAATTATTTTTATTTTGAAAATGAAATATTTTCGAATCCTCAAACTCTTCAATCACTATTCCAAAAAATCGAATTTTGTCCCAAAAATTGCATTTTGAGTCGTAAATTCAGTTGTTTTTTATTCCGTCACAATTCTATTATTTTTGTACACAAAATTATTTACTGAAAACTTTCAAAATAAATATTATTCACCAGATTGATAGGGTTTCATTTTCAAAATCAAAACTATTTTGATTTTCTTCATGCATTGTGTGTGTTACACATACATAAATAAACTTTCAAAAAATAACACATACTATGATAAATGCTGTACGGCATGATGTATAGTGTATGGGGCCCTTAACTATAAATTTTAAAAAATTAATAATGAAAGAGGGGAAAATATATAATTACTTACCTGGTTTATCCACAGCCTTGGCCACATCATCCCACGCCCTTTCCTTCATAATTTTATTACGATATGATTTAATACTTTTGTCGTAAATACAAGGGTGTTGCTGCACGCAATTTATTAGTTTTTCTTCAAACATTTTGTTCTTTTTTAATCTTTTATTTCAGAGGTAATTTTTTGTTGTTGCTCGAATAACAATAGAATGCAATTGCCGCCATTTTTTTTGTACATTGAAATGTCAACATACAAATGTCAAAATGAAACGCGCTCCATGACGCCGAAAGTTAAAAAATTTTATCTTTGACGCGAGTCAGTGCGCGTTATTGAGTGCAGCCAAAAGGAGTTTCACATAGTTTAACTTTTGATGCGTTAACGCGTGACATGAAACAACGCGCAACGTGAGCATTCTGCTTAGCCCTTTGAAAACTTAAGAAAACTGTTTGTCCATTTTTAAATTTCTTATTTTTTTTTAAGCAAATGTGTGTGCGTCTATGCGTGTGTCCCTTTTGTTGAACTTTCATATGCTTTATTTCGGACTGTATATCTCTGGCAATCAAATGTCAAATTCATAATTTTCTACATTTACTATTTCGTGCTAGGCCAAATTGGTCTTGCAGAAAATAGGAGAAGAGAACGCCATTTTGGTTTTAACTCTCTTAAATTTAGCTTCAATTTTTCCTACTTTTCGGCGTAAGGAAACGCTTTTCTAGCAACAATTGCAAAACTAGTACAATATAGTACTATATTGCAGGTTTGGGAACACAGCTATAAGGAGAGGAATTAATAAGTCCTGATTTATATTAGGCGAGTTTACTCGCGGCAATTTGATAAAAATAAATGACAAAAGAGAAAAAGTTACATTAAAAAAAAAACATTTTGATAAAAATAAATGACAAAAGTGAAAAGAGCAAAAGTTACATTCAAAATCTAAAAAAACCCCTTTTGATAAAAATAAATAAATAAATGAAGAAGTGAAAAAAGGATAGTTCAAAAATCGACAAGGAAAATGCTAAAAAAACTATAAAAACTTTAAAAACAAATGGAAGTGGAAAACTGAAAAGGACCCTTAAGTTATACAAACGCCCTATACGTCGTAGCGTTTCAACGCCTCATAGGCAGACTACATCGTATCATCATGGTGCACATCTATTTCTGGGTATGGCTGTAAGTACAAGAACACTTTTCGCAATTAAATTAAATAAAAAATAAAAATTAAATTAAATAATTAAATAAAGAAAAGAGTCCTTTAAAACTATGAATGAACATCATAGTAAGGATTTAGAAAAAAGGAAGATAAAACATCTATGAAGGAATATCCTAGATAATCTTCACGCCTGAAATAATAATAAAATAAATAATAAAAGATATAAAAATATAAAAGAAATATTAAAAAAAAGATATATTTGAAAAAGAAGATGAAGATATTTATGAAATATAAAATGAAAAGAAAATAATATAGAAAATATATAAGAACTAAAAAAAAGAGAAGATATATTTGAAAAATAAGATATTTATGGAAAATATAAAGGAAATATAAAATATATATATATATAAACAAAAGAAAAGAATGAAAAGAAAATAATATAGAAAAATGTATAAGAAATATAAAAAAATATATTAAAAACAAAAAAGAAGATATATATTGAAAAAGAAGATATTTATGGAAAATATAAAGGAAATATAAAGAAGAAAATAATGAAAAGGAAATAATATATACACAGAATATATAAAAATAATCAAAGTAAACCATATATAAAAAAGAAAGAGGAAAAGGATTCTAGCGATTGAAAATTAAATGCCGAAAACTGAAAAAAGTTCAATAAAATACTTGCCCTATAAAATACCGACTTCCGATAATACATCCATAATGAATACTCCAAGTGCAAATAGTGTGGACGTTTTCAATTCTTTGCGTATACCCGACGCTATTAAAGACCTTCCACGATTCGATGGAAACCATAGGCTTCTATATGAATTCATTAATAATGTCGAAGAAATTTTATTACACCTTAGGGATATTGATGGCACACCTTGTGCTAAAATTTTGTTAAGAGCTACAAGAAATAAAATAGAAGGAGAAGCAAACGAAGTACTTAATATGCACGGAACACCGTTAGTCTGGGATGAAATAAAAGAACATTTGATCCTACATTATTCGGACAAGAGAACAGAAACTTCCCTTATTAAGGATTTGCATAATCTAAAACAATTCGCGAATGTTGAAAAATTTTACAGTCAAATTGTAGAATTACAATCAACTCTCCACAACAATGTATTGATTCATGAAAAAGATCAAAGCGTCATAAAAGCAAAAAAAGACCTCTATGGAGAAATGTGTTTGAACACATTCCTCACCGGATTAAAAGAACCATTAGGAGCAACAATTAGAGCAATGAGACCCGACTCTTTGCCCTCAGCTTTGTCACTTTGTCTAAAAGAACAAAATATTTTTTTATCAAAAAAGAGACACTTTTAGGCCTAACTTCAGGAAAACAGATAATCATCAACAACCCTATAATAATGGATATTTTAAACAACAACAATTCAGGAGCTAACTTCCAAAATTACAGACCAAATAATAATTTCAATAAATATCAAAATTCAGATTCAAACTCATGGTACAATTATAAAAGGTAACAGCATATCCCAGCTGATTTGATTCCAACATAATACTAGTGTCAATATGAATTTGACAAATTATGTTTTTAAAAATCTCCCCACAGGAAAATTGGGAACGCATACAATATGAAATTTTTCTTTATTAATGTGCTCCCGTATTCAATTTACTCAATCTGCCTGCTGGGAAAGTTTGAGGAAGCAAATCATTCTTGAAGGAATAACTCGCTATTCCCAGCATTGTCATATGTGTTACACATATATATGGCAATGGCTCAATTAAAGGAAAGATGTGGAAGCGATAGAAATATAAATTTGATAGATTTTCATTCATGTTTTTCAATTATTATTTTGAGGATTCGAAAATATTCCATTTCCAAAATAAAAAATAATTTGATGATAATTTGTTTGTTTGTTTACATTTTTCTGTCAAATGAGTTGACACTAGTAGAACTTACAACAACAAATTTCCATGTGGTTGTTGTATCGTTTTTTGTACAACAACACTTGCTGTTACCTTTTATTATTATACCATGATTCAAACTCTAGAATGAGTAGATTTTCACATTCAAGTAGACCTGAACCAATGGATGTCGATTCGGGGAACACTAACTTCAGATCTACAACAACTAGGAACACCAATACAACATTCCGCGCACAAAATCCAAAATTCTCTCAGCCGAAAAACAAAGAAATGTACAACATAAACTCTCAAAACGATCATGAAGAAATACAGGGTAACAATGACGATATGATAGACTACTCACAAAACTTTTCATTAGCCTCCCAAAATCCACCGGATACGTAGAAATAAATGGAAACACATTACCATATATTAATATATCATCTCCGTATGGGAAATCACTAAAATTTTTAATTGACACTGGTGCGTCAGCATCTTTTATAAATCCGGAACATACGGAACAAAAATCATTAATCGATTGCCAACCAATCACTATTACTACAGTTCTAAACAAATATAAAATAACCAAAAAAGCTATTATTCCCATATTCAAGGAATTCAAAAAAAAATCTGGGAACTTAACGTTTCTAGTATTTAGATTCCATAATTATTTTTACGGACTACTTGGGATAGACGCTTTAATATAACTAAAAGCTTACCTAGATTTACACAACTTGATCTTAACAACACCGGAGACTTCCTTAGTTCTAAAAATAAAACCTAATTTTACTTCAGACAAACACATAATTCCTCCTAGTTCCAAAGTCATTATTAAACTCCCCGTAGATATCCAAGACGGTGACATATACATAAACTCTACAATGTTAACACCACATCTACTTGTTTCCGAAGACCTTTATACTTCCAAAAACTGGTTTATCGAAGTAGAAATCCAAAATAAATCAAACACAGAACAGATATTATTCCTAGACCTACCCATTAAAGTAGCACAATAATAATAACGATAACTGGAATTTGGAGAGTCCTTCAGAATCTTTTTCACCACCATTGCCGAATCAATTTGAATAAAGCACTTAAATTCAGAAGAATAAAAAAAATATGAAATCATGCAAACAATATAACGATATCTTTTTTATAGAAGACCAAACACTATCTTTTACAAATGAAATAAAACATAGTATCACAACTACAGACAACAAACATTTCTCAAATAATAAATTATTCAAGGTGATACATTGCACAGTAAAATTGACCGACGTAAAACGGCATATACATTTGAACTTTTTACCGGGTTAACCTACTTTATGAGGATTTATTTGACATATATGCAAAGGAATTGACAATTGAAATCCACTGGGTTAACGAAATCCGGTTAAGTGTAAACGTACTATAAGACATGACGACGAATAGGAAAACCTCATCAGAGAATACGACATATTCAAAACAATTAACCATTGTGAAAAATGCCAGACACTTAAATACAATAGAAGTCCTCCAAAGATTAAATATGAAAATACAGAAACACCCAAAAACCACTTGACATAATACATATTGATCTTTATTCTATAAACAATTGCCATGTTCTTACAATATTAGATAAGTTTTCCAAATTTGCCGCCGCATACTCGATTCCCAATAGAACAAGATCACGAACGCTATTCACTCTGCAACTAATCTTACACCTTACGAACTTTTTCATGGACGAACTTATAAATTTGACAGGGATGTTCAATTCAATAACGAACATGACTACTTACGTAAACTTAATGAGTTTCAGGAAACACTTTACCCTTATATTAAAGAAAAAGAAAAACACAGAATCGACTTGAAAAACTAAATACAGACAGACATGAAACCGAAAATTTTGAAATCGACGAAGACATTTACAGAAAAGAATGCAGGAGAAATAACATGACACAAAGATTTTCAAAACACAAAATTCAAAATAACAATAGAGTAACAATAATTACAACAAGAAATCAAAATATACATAAATCTAGATTAAAAGCTAAAAAGAAAACGTAATTATATTTCCATTAGTACTGACCCAACTTATAGAATTACTGCCTATCAGACCGGACCAAGCGATAGTGCAGGTAAATCTCGGACAAGCAAGAAAAATCGAATCATATTTACCACATTTATCACAATTCATAAGAAGAAAGCATCCTACACGAAATGCAATATTTGGAAGAAATAAATTACAATATAGACTTGTTTAGCGACCATTTAACTAACATATATTGTCCACACACGTTTCACTCAGACATGCTGACACAACACACTCATACACAACAATTACCGTTCACACACGTTTCACTCAAACATGCTGACACTACACTTCACACTCATACACAACAATTACCGATCATACGCTGACACAACATAATTGACACACACCACACCATAACTATATCATATTACACAAATCAATAACGTAATTAAAATAACTGTTCGTCTTTTGCATAAAAACATATTTTGTAAATTAATTTTAAGCATTCTGACAATAAACCGAAAAGAGGACAGAAGTCCCAACAAATCAATTTTTTTATTTGAATCAATGGAAACAAACTCGTAACTCGCGTCCCAAAATCGAATATGGTGCAGCAGCCTTGTCAAATCTGAAAAAAACCGCAGAAACAAGAATTATAACATGTATTCATGGATGGCTTCGCAAATCTCTGGGCCTTATCAGATCCACCACAACTCCAATCATTTACCAATTGGCAGCCGAACTTCCACCACGGTACAGATTTCAGATAAGTACAGCTAAAGAGTTAATAAAAAGCAAAGCATACGGCCTCCCTGTAATAGAGCAGGTTCAAAAATTAGGGTACATTAATTCCAGCTATGCACTAACCCTAAGAAAGTTCAATGAGATCATCCTAAACGTTGCCCCAACAAGAGCGACAGCTGCGTCTTCAAAATACATCAACATAGTTACAGAATTCTTTAAAGGTATTGCCACTAAAAAATCGGAAGCGAACATTCAAATTGTCAATCAACTCATAAATGAGAAAATTGCGCAACTGAAAGAAGAGAACTTCGAAATCTTCTTTACCGACGGATCGGTAATAGACAATATCAGTGGAGCCGCATTTTTGCATATCAACAGCAATACTTTAAATTCCTTCTATACCGACAAGAAGCTTGCGTCCATGACAGCGGAAATAATTGCTATCCATCAAGTCCTAATCTTTGCTCAAAATAACGCGTTGACCAAAATTGCAATATTAACTGACAGCAAAAGTGGAATACAAGCAATAAAATCCAAAAACCATAACAGCTATTTAATCGATGACTTTGTACACATATCAAACAGCGCACAGATCAAAGTTGAAATGCATTACATTCCGGGGCATCTCAACATAACCCAAAACGAGACAGTAGACCTAGCAGCGAAAACGCAGAAAATGAAGGCACCTTTCTAAACATCAGATGGCCCATAAATGATGCCATAAACCATATACAAGACAAAATATGGGAAGACTGGTCAGAAGAATACTCCAGGATTGCAGAGCACAGTAATTCCCATTTCTTCAAAATTTTCACCAAACCAGAAAGGTATAAAAAATCTAAATTACACCCTGACGACCAGAAGATGATGAATCGAATTTTGTCCAACCATACATTCAGCAAGAGCACCCTTTATAAAATGAATGCGGTACCCTCAGCAGACTGCGAAACATGCAACGCAGAAGAAACCATTTCACACATATTGTTCAGTTGCACCAAACATGACAACATCAGAAGCAAGTACAAATCCTTCAATGGAATCTTCACCGTCGAAGATTTCATAGCCAAACATCACTGGGAACATCTGCATGATATGGTCAAGTTTATAAAAGAAACAAAATTGCAAATATAACATGAAGGCACACAGACAAAGTCTTTTTTTCGTGTAGCAATATACCCCCTACCTCTCTAAAAGGGAGTTCGCCAATTATCCCCCCCTTTTAGTTCCCAACGCGCTTAGGGATATTTAAAAAATAAAAACAAAGCTGTGTACAATTTGTTGTTAAATGCATTGTTTGTTAACGTTGTTAATGTTGATAGAATTTTTCTCATACAAACAACTGAAAGCTGAACTTTCGGGGGGAAAATTCGTGATTCGATCTGTGTTGGGGAAGTTCGGTGTAAAGTAAATGCACGAATGTCAGTGATAATGTGTTGAAATTGGGTGTTCCTTTGCAGTCACAAGTACATGTAAGTGCAGGAATATTGTTTTGTTCTTGTAATAACACATGCACTTTGCATGCTGTTGAAATAAAATGCAAAATAAGTGTCAAATGGAAGTAATATCTGTATATACTATTCGATCATTTGCATGATCGAAAAGCTAATCTAGTTATAATGCTGGCTAAAACAATACCGCAGAAGCCACGACACTCACATGTTCAAATTATTTTCTTGCTGTACCTTCATTGTCAAAAATTATAATTTGTATTTCCTCCTTAGTTAGATACGGCTGCATACTATGAAAATTTTCAAAAGATAGAAAACCGGAAAATTATTTATATGGGTCTTTGGTATTTATAGAGCCCACCTTTGAACTTGACAGCAAACATCGACCTAAAACGGCATATACCATGGTACAATTATAAAAGGTAACAGCAAATCCCAACGTAATACTAGTGTCAATATAAATTTGACAAATTATGTTTTTTAAAAATCACGCAACAGGAAAATTGGGAACGCATACAATTTGAAATTGTTCTTTATTAAATGTGCTCCCGTATTCAATTTACTCAATCTGCCTGCTGTTAAAGTTTGAGGAAGCAAATCTTTCTTGAAGGAATTACTCGCTATTCCCAGCATTGTCATATGTGTTACACATATATATGGCAATGGCTCAACGTAATACTAGTGTCAATATAAATTTGACAAATTATGTTTTTTAAAAATCACGCAACAGGAAAATTGGGAACGCATACAATTTGAAATTGTTCTTTATTAAATGTGCTCCCGTATTCAATTTACTCAATCTGCCTGCTGTTAAAGTTTGAGGAAGCAAATCTTTCTTGAAGGAATTACTCGCTATTCCCAGCATTGTCATATGTGTTACACATATATATGGCAATGGCTCAATTAAAGGAAAGATGTGGAAGCGATAGAAATATAAATTTGATAGATTTTCATTCATGTTTTTCAATTTTTATTTTGAGGATTCGAAAATATTCCATTTTCAAAATAATAATAATTTGATGATAATTTGTTTGTTTGTTTACATTTTTCTGTCAAATGAGTTGACACTAGTAGAACTTACAACAACAAATTTTCATGTGGTTGTTGTATCGTTTTTTGTACAACAACACTTGCTGTTACCTTTTATTATTATACCATGGGCATATACATTAGAACTTTGTACCGGGTTAACCTACTTTATGAAGATTTATTTGAAATATATGCAAAGGAATTGACAATTGAAACCCACTGGGTTAACTAAATCCCGTTAAATGTAAACGTACTATAAGCCAGATTAGGCTTTGAAGCGTATATGAATAAATCAGGAGGGACAACCGTCCATGACTATATCGTAGTTGTGGATTATGCTAATGACACGACTTACTTATCCGGAATCATATAACGCTGGCTTAACGTGAAAGGGCAATAAGTCCACTTTTTCCAGAAATTGAGATAAAAATTGCCGCAAGTAAACTCGCCTAATATAAATCAGGACTAAGTAAAATACATCGATTTAATAAAAATCTACAATTATCTCATTTGTTGCTGTGATTTTGCAGTGATGGGTAATGGCGCTAAGTCTGCTTTTCCACAGGCAAATTTTTATTTGGCAAATACTGAGTTTGTAGGCGAGAGGGGTGCGAGGAAGAAAAACAAAAATTTGCCTGTTCAGAATTTGCCGTACACGCAAATTCTGCTTTGCTCTGTTCGTTGAAAACAATTTTGTTGACATTTCCTTTTGAACCTATTCGCTTTACTGACACACAGCCGGCTTTTGTTTACAAACCTGTTGCTTTAATTTGTGCAAGTGAAATTTAATTTTTAATTCTTGCAATTTATATAATAAAATATATAAAAAATAAATAAAATATTAAAAAAATCTTTAAAATGCAAACACTTTTGACTTTTTTTCTTTCTTTTGTATTTTGATTCGCAAATTTGGCAAAGAAAAATTTGCTAATGGAAAAGCAAGCGAAAATTTCAAAAGAGAAAACAAAAAATTTGCCAAATAAAAATATGCCTGTTTCCAGGGACTAAGTCGAATTTTGTCTCCCCTGTAATATTGTAAAATATGGACATGGCAAGTCAGCGATAAGGCTCATGCCTAAAATTATTTCTTTAACAATAACGGGTTTATCGTTCATTAAAAACTTCAAAAAGGGCAGACAGTATGCCATGGTACAATTATAAAAGGTAACAGCAAATTCCAGCTGATTTGATTCCAACGTAATACTAGTGTCAATATGAATTTGACAAATTACGTTTTTAAAAATCACCCAACAAGAAAATTGGGAACGCATACAATTTGAAATTGTTCTTTATTAAATGTGCTCCTGTATTCAATTTACTCAATCTGCCTGCTGGGAAAGTTTGAGGAAGCAAATCTTTCTTCAAGGAATAACTCGCTATTCCCAGCATTTTCATATGTGTTACACATATATATGGCAATGGCTCAATTATAGGAAAGATGTGGAAGCGATAGAAATATAAATTTGATAGATTTTCATTCATGTTTTTCAATTTTTATTTTGAGGATTCGAAAATATTTCATTTTCAAAATAAAAATAATTTGATGATAATTTGTTTTTTGTTTACATTTTTCTGTCAAATGAGTTGACACTAATAGAACTTACAACAACAAATTTCCATGTGGTTGTTGTATCGTTTTTTGTACAACAACACTTGCTGTTACCTTCTATTATTATACCATGACAGTATGCTAATATAAAGAAACACTATATTAAATAAGATTTTATATAAATATTGAAATATGTTATTATATAATATTTGACCTGTTCCAGTACTTTTTAATAGTAAAGCTAATTCGCTCTCAGAATACAAAAAAAAAATTGTAAAGTTCAGGAACGAAAATCTAGTAAATATGCCAAAATTAGATGGCAATACTTCAAAATCAACATAACAGCCAATCAGAAGTGGGCTTTCCTGATTACCATTTTTACTCGGCCAAATTTCTCGAGTAAAAAGTTTACAAAGAGAACGCCATTTTGTATTGTGCTCTCTTAAATTTGATTCAATGTTTTACTAGTTTTGTGAGTCAGGACGGTTTTCGAGTAAAAAGTTGCAAAACTTGTAAAATTTGTAGATTCTTTTAGGTTCTGGAACGGAACTATAGTGCCATTTTTTCATATAAACATATTCAACAGATTGTTTGGTATATTTGATATATTTTTACAAATTTATTATATAAGAAAATATCGCGAAAAATGAATGGAATGTCAAGTGTTTTTCAAAACATGGTCTTGCAAATATGATTATAATAAGAATTAATCCCAATACTCCGGTAACGGTAAGTAATTCTTTCAGACTTTGATTTTCTAAAGACGTCGATGATGCCGTACATAGTCGCCGTTCAAAATTACGTTTCGTTCGGACCAGCGCCATTGCAGTCGACTTTGACTTTTGTTTGTTTTTGCTAATCGGTCGCTCGGAAGTATCACACGTCATAATAAACATTCAACTGTTTTTTTTTTTATTTTACAAGTAATGGAAACATTGTATCACCAAACCAATCATTTGTTGAAAGATATAGAACAAAGTTTTCAACGCTTGGTGCACACGGCTGGACAGCCCGACAACTACGATGTGGAAAATGAGATACAAATGAAAATAACCCAGGTCAATAGGTATGTGTGTACTTCGAGGTCCTACTGGAACATCGTTCCACTCCTTCACACTGTTTGTAATTGAAAATATTTCAGTAATTGTGACCGTTTAGATGTTCTGCTCTACAAAGTTCCAGTCTCACAACGACCCACGGCCAAAATGAAAGTTGATCAATTGAAGTATGATCTGCGACACCTTCAGAGCAGTCTTCAGCTTTACCGTGAAAAAAGACAAAGGAGGCAACAGGAAATTTCAGAACGGGAGCAACTACTGAGCCACCGTTTTACAGCAAACAACGCAGAAACATGCTTAGACCTCGACTATGCATTGCAGCATAACCAGCAATTGGGCAATGCTCACCAGGGTGTGGATGAAATGTTGTCAACCGGCAGCAATATCCTTACAAGTCTTGTGAACCAACGAAATACGCTCAAGGGAGCGCAGAAAAGACTTATGACCATAGGCAGTACTTTAGGATTATCAAACCATACCATGAAACTAATCGAAAGACGTTTTGTCGAAGACAAATATGTTATGTTTGGAGGCATGTTTATAACACTACTAATAATAGTTCTAGTTATATACTTTGTTGTTTTATAAGAGTTCCGAGTTAATCTACATTTCGTTTTTATTCATAATACACACACAACAACTGTATAGCAAACTAAAATGTGCTTTTTTGCAGCTGTATGAATTGAAAATTACTCTTGAGGGCGAACGAACTATTATTGAGTGGGATAAGTGCAAACGCGGGCTTTTTTTAATACGACGAACGGAACCGCAACCTTCCTCTAAATCATCGATGACGGATCTTTTTATTGACATGACCACCTTTCTTTGCCGTCACGCTTGAAGAGGATAGTTTACTCTTTGTTGAGGCCCCGCCGCCCGGCGTTCCAGGTTCTTTAATCGTTTCCCGTTGCGGTGTCGATGCTCGGTCACTCTTATCATCCTTTCCAGCACTTTTTATACTTGTCGCTCCATCATGGGCTGTTGTTGTGTTTTGTGTTAAAACTATTTGATTGTCACTGGAGTCTTCATTTGTCACCGAATCTGATTCGCTGGCACGTTCAGCTGCAAAATATTTACTCAATTACTGGAATACATATGGCATGACCCATTTATCTTACGGTTGCAAATCGCCATCGATGTTATAGACGACTTCGAGAATAATCTTTCTGCCTCTTTGAATTTTCTGTTCCGCTTGTCTGCTTTGGAATTCGTTGCCTTATTCGATGTCAAGTAACGTTCCCAGCCTCGTATTATGTTGCCACATAGCTGAGTATCTTCCAAATACGATCCTTCGAATGCATAGATCTGCCGCTCCAAATTGGCCAGTTGCTCCTAATGGCAGAGAAATGCAATGATTTTGTATTTTAACAATTTGTTCCAGAACTTACTGATGTTTCCGCCTTTTTCTTGATGAGGTCCGCCAACTCTGCTCTGGTATCCAAATTGGTTTTTATTGTTGAGTTTGTTTTTGTAGATTTTCGCTGCTTAGTAGCGGCGTCATTCTGATTCTTTACCGAAGGCGAGCTCATTTTAAATGTATACAATTGTAATTGTTTTATTATTTGTACAATTATTACAAAAATATTGTGCCAAAGCTCCTCCACATATACAACAAACAATGATTTTCTAAGCCGCAGAAAATAAACGACGGCGTACATAAAAATATAAAAACAGAAAACTAACAATAAATATTTGGAATCAAAACAAAGGGAAAAATTCCATTAGGGCTTTGTAGGTCGAGAAAGAAAAACAAAATCGTTGATCGATTTTCAATATCTAAACGGTACAAGTGTAAATATAGGTTTTCGTTTATGAAAAAAAAAATTACAAACACAAATATATATCACCTCAGAACTCGAAATATGTAAAATAATATCAAAATTCACGTCTTTTTGTAAACAAATTTAAATCGTGTTTAGACTACTTCATCCATTCGATTTTAATCGTAAATTCCATTGACTATACGCCACCTTCTTAAAAGCGGATTTACATATAACATTTGACCATACAAATTTAAACCATCGTATGGCAGGGTTTATTTTAAATCATGATCGACATCATGTCGAGTCATATTCGCCAAAAAAACGTAACCCTCAAATTTGAAATTTTACAGTAGGAGGTTTCTTTTAATAAATTCAGATTTAATAACGCTATTATTTTGAAATTTAGAACTATAGTTTAAAATAAAACTAGTTTATAACAAAACTATAGTTCTAAATTTCAAAATAATAGCTTTATTAAATCTGAATTTATTAAAAGAAACCTACTGTAAAATTTCCAATTTGAGGGTTACGTTTTTTTTGGCGAATATGGCTCGATGTAACTAAAGAGATACAACGCGGTTTTGTACGAAAAAATACAACCGTTCACAATGCACCAAAATTTGCAACTGTTTTCACATGTTGTTTGTTTTTATATTTTACGGTTGCCAAATCCAAAAATAAAAAACAAAGGAAAACTAAATTTGGAGATTTGTTTACTTTTCAAACTATCACAGCATTGCAAAAATATTTCCATTGTTCTTTTTTTAATTTTCTTTTAATTCTCAAATTGCAAAGTCTGCTTTTCCACAGGCAGATTTTTATTTGGCAAATTTTTTGTTTTCTCTTTTGAAATTTTCGCTTGCTTTTCCATTAGCAAATTTTTCTTTGCCAAATTTGCGAATCAAAATACAAAAGAAAGAAAAAAAGTCAAAAGTGTTTGCATTTTAAAGATTTTTTTAATATTTTATTATTTTTTATATTTTTATATATTTTATTATATAAATTGCAAGAATTAAAAATTAAATTTCACTTGCACAAATTAAAGCAACAGGTTTGTAAACAAAAGCCGGCTGTGTGTCAGTAAAGCGAATAGGTTCAAAAGGAAATATCAAGAAAATTGTTTTCAACGAACAGAGCAAAGCAGAATTTGCGTGTACGGCAAATTTTTGTTTTTCTTCCTCGCACCCCTCTTGCCTACAAACTCAGTATTTGCCAAAGAAAAATTTGCCTGTGGAAAAGCAGACAAACAAATATTTTTGGCGTAATAATAGTTTATGTTGTCATTAAATAAGTTGCTCAGTGCAAAAAGATTAACTCACTTTTTGCAAAATAATACATTTAGGTATCAAAGTTCTTGGTATAGTCACAACTTTTTATACTCATAATAAATTTTATGTCTAATATATTTTATCGCCATTATGGATTATACATTATATAGTTAAATTCATATTATTAAAGAAATTAAAAAAAAAAACAAATATATCATCGGATTTCTCAACTTTTCATTTTATGGAGTTGACCGATATGTACACTGAGCGGCGGAAATACTTTTGACTTTTTTAGATGATTTTTATTCAAGAGAAAACCGAAAATACGTATTTGGGGAATAAAAAAAAATTATAAATATCAAATTCCAAAAATTCTTTTTGTAAACAAGTGTGAGTGTGCATATGTAAACAAATACCAGCTGAAAGTCATTTGAGTTTCTAACTCCATCTCCAAATAATTATCTACTTCGACTCTTATTTTTTTGTAAAAAGGTGATACTTCGTAATTTTAAAATAACAAATGAATTGTTATCCAATTTCTATCGTTTGTAGTAACTACTTAGTTAAATGAAAGAAGATGGAAATTCGATAGCTTCGTCGTTGTATAAATATTTGTCATTGAATAAAAATTTTTGGATATTACTGAATTTTCATTATGAAAAATCTTCGGCCTGAAACATTTTTGATTGCTGTATCAAATAATATAGAAAGATGCGGAAAAGTATTACTGACGGCTTTCCCTTAAATTCAATAATGGGCACATATAATAAAGGTATATTTTATAATACAAACTGCAAACATATATATATATATATATATATATACAGTGAGTGTAATAAGTATTTTGCCTCAATACAATTTTGACAAATTTCTAATATATACGCCTAAAGCAAGCATACTAAAGATGTAAAAATAATTATGTATGATGGGATATGTTTGTGGACATATTTAGATCTTATTTCTGTAAAATCACAGCGAAAGACCTATTGGTCTAGAAGATATCAGCCAAAATCTATACCAACCCAAAAATGATTATCACAAAAAAGTATTTTGCTTCTTATTATTATTTTTGAAAAAATCACTATATATCACACGCTTTGTCTTTTTATCGTTACCATTGGGGGTAACCACATACTAAAAGCGATTTGGCGACGATTCCAATAAACCACGGCATTTTTTCGCGAATATTTTCTCACATTTACGTGCATTACATTCTCCAGCAATATTTCTTTTAATATTTGATAATTTCTCGCCCTAATTTCAAAATGAGAGTATTAAATATAGTCGTCGCGGCTTCAAAACATCCCAAATAAGTTTAGAATAATGAAAAGGAGGTTTTGCCAAATATATCGCGAGGACAGGATTTTAAAAACTATTAAAACCAAAATCCGACAATCAAAATATTTAAAAATATATCGCGAAACCCCATTTTTCTGACTTTGAAAACTTTATGGCCCATTAATATTGATCTAGGAACCCATATAAACGACGAAAATAGCAATAAGAAGGTCAGATTCAAAGATATAAACGGTTTTGTGGCAATAGAATTACACCTTATTTCGAAAATAAATAAATCGACCAGTTTATTCACTGCTGTATTTTATTCGCAACTGATGGTGTTGAACGGATGTAAAATATTGAATGCGTCTTCGTCACCAGCTACCACAGTTTTTCAAAACGCAATAGTATTTGACGAAGAATGATGTTTTCTCCCAAATTCATGTACTGTTTGTAGTTTCTGTTGTTTTAGAACTGTTCATATCTTTGAATCTGACCTCCTTATTGTTATTTCCATCACATATATTGGTTCCTAGATCAATATTAATGGACCATAAAGTTTTCAAAGTCAGAAAAATGGGGTTTCGCGATATATTTTTAAATAATTTGTTTGTCGGATTTTGGTTTTAACAGTTTTTAAAATCCTGTCCTCGCGATATATTTGGCAAAACCTCCTTTTCATTATTCTAAACTTATTTGGGATGTTTTGAAGCCGCGACGACTATATTTAATACTCTCATTTTGAAATTAGGGCGAGAAATTATCAAATATTAAAAGAAATATTGCTGGAGAATGTAATGCACGTAAATGTGAGAAAATATTCGCGAAAAAATGCCGTGGTTTATTGGAATCGTCGCCAAATCGCTTTTAGTATGTGGTTACCCGCAATGGTAACGATAAAAAGACAAAGCGTGTGTTATATAATGATTTTTTCAAAAATAATAATAAAAAGCAAAATACTTTTTTGTGATAATCATTTTTGAGTTGGTATAGATTTTGGCCGATATCTTCTAGACCAATAGATCTTTCGCATTGATTCTTGCAGAAATAAGATCTAAATATGTCCACAAACATATCTCATCATACATAATTCATTTTACATCTTTAGTATGCTTGCTTTAGGTGTATATATTATAAATTTGTCAAAACTGTATTGAGGCAAAATACTTATTACACTCACTGTATATATATTATGCAGAAAATGTAATATACTTAGATCATAACAATGGTCAGCAAATGATTTATCATGAAATGTCAACCATTAAACAAGGTAATTTGAGTTATATTATTATTAATTGATCAATTTATTTAACTATATAATTTTTTAAAGCCACTGCCGGCGGTTATCAGTACATAAAACGGTCAAATTGATTAAAAATAATTTTTTATGTTTAAAAATTAAATTAAAAACTAATGCAATTTTTATGCAATACTTACATATAATTTTCTTAAATCTTAAAGATGTTAAAAGTCGGAGTGTTTATGAACATAAAATTGAAATAAAAAGTGGAAAAGAAACCATGGAAATCTTTTTAAAGGAAACTAACAAAAATCAAATGGCCACACATATGTTAATTAAATCACTTATGGAGCAAGTAATTAATCTAAAGAATGAGATAAGGCATTCCATAATGCCCACTTCCTTAGAAAAAGAATTGCAATTGTTGCCATAGCTGTTTTATATTTTCGACGATTTTAAAAATTTTGATGCAAAGCTTCTAAAAGAAGATGAAGTTCGGGATCAATTGGAAATAATATATAACTTTTATCATAATTTCTGCCACCGTTCTAAATACAATTTTTTTAAAGAAAATATTAATAAATCGTGTTGGGGGAAGAGAAATGTCATCATTTGGTAAATTAGCAATTAAAGCTGTTATAAGTGATCAAAAAGCAATTGAAATAACATGGCGTGGAACTATACAAAAAACCCAGTTTTCAGCGATTTAAAACATATACTATAATAAGAGGCAAGTCAGCTTACTTTTGTGTTAATTTGAAATTTTTAAAACATTATTTTTTACAGATATGTGCCATCTAAAATTTCCCAGACGTCGTTGTTGGACCTAAAAAAGTTTGTCAACAACATATTTTACACGCATTATTTAACTAAATATTGTTTTCAGTTTTACTTAGTATTAACCTCAACATCAATATTATCTTTGTTTGGCGTTAAATGTTGATTTTTTTCCACAATATAGATTATTCATTATTCATACATGTATTTTACTTTGGGTATTTTAACAAAAGAAATGAAGAAATGAAACACGTATTCGTCACTTCTTAAACGTATCTTCTTAGTGAAAGTTGAAAGTGACTAAGGCGATAATATTTAAGGTAACAAAACAGTGTCATTTTGGAGTGTCGCTTTATTAACTTCAAACTGTGACGAAGAAGATAATTTTTAAAGGTAACGAGTACGTGGTTCATTTCTTCCCAAACGGTATAACTTATTTGTTAAAAATACGATATCGCCTACGAGTGTTTTCATCGCCTGGTAGTAACTTTTTTGATATTTTTTGGATAGAAAATGCTTGCTGGGTAAAGACTGTTTAAAAACATAATTTATTTTCAGGATTTCGTAAATCCACATCATAAAAATTGTGTATGGAAATGCGTTATCGGTCCTTTTGTTTTGATTCTTGATATTTATCGGCCATTGTCACTTCAACCGTTTTTTTCTAAGGCGTTTATTTTTGTCCGGTTGAGCTCTGTAGTAATTTTGAGCGTGTTGAAGATGGTTTGTTCCCTGGGAATTGAAGGAAGTGCCAATAAAATAGGAATTGGTATAATAAGAGATGGACATGTCTTGGCAAATGTCAGAAAGACGTATATCACACCGCCAGGAGAAGGTAATGTTGGTGTTGAAATTCAGGTGGTACGCCATAACAATTCGATTGCTCTTTCAGGGTTCTTACCAAAAGAAACCGCAAAACACCACCGTGATCAGATCATAGGGTTGGTAAAGGCAGCTATTAAAGATGCACAAATTCAGCCACAGGATCTTGATGTAATTTGTTATACGAAAGGTCCAGGCATGGCTCCACCTTTAATGGTGGGCGCAATAGTCGGCCGTACATTAGCATTGTTGTGGAAGAAACCCTTACTGGGGGTCAATCACTGTATAGGACACATTGAAATGGGTCGGCAAATAACAAACGCCAAAAATCCCATAGTGCTGTATGTAAGTGGTGGCAATACACAGGTCATTGCCTATTCCCACAAACGTTATCGCATCTTTGGCGAAACTATTGATATTGCTGTCGGTAACTGTTTGGATAGATTTGCTCGGATAATCAGGCTATCCAATGACCCAAGTCCAGGTTATAACATCGAGCAATTGGCCAAGGAGGGAAAACAATTTGTCAAGTTGCCATATGTAGTAAAGGGTAGGACTGGATTGTTAATAGAATTGCCTAAAATTATGCAAATAATCGAATTTTTTGGCAGGAATGGATGTAAGCTTTTCAGGTTTACTGTCTCACATCGAGGAAATTGCAGACCCAAGCAAGAGACGTAACAAAAGAAAGAAACCCGATGATCCCGAAGAACCGGAATACACTAAGGCTGATCTTTGTTACTCCTTGCAGGAGACTATATTTGCCATGTTGGTGGAAATAACCGAGAGAGCTATGGCACATTGCGATTCGAATGAGGTAACTGAGGGGAAATGGCTACATAGAACCGATTTCATGATGACATCTACTGTTTAGGTTCTAATTGTAGGTGGTGTTGGCTGCAATGAACGTCTGCAGGAAATGATGCGTATCATGTGCGAAGAACGCGGTGGGAAGTTATTTGCCACCGATGAACGCTATTGCATTGACAATGGTCTGATGATAGCTCATGCTGGGGCAGAAATGTTCAAGTCCGGTACACGTATGGATTTCGAGGAATCTTTTGTAACACAAAGGTATCGTACCGATGAAGTGTTAGTAACGTGGCGTGATGATTAGTTTGCATATATCTCACACTAATCTTGTTGATACATATGCATATTTTTGTAATAATTTTAAGTCAATAAACAGACGATACTGTGAATGTAAATAACTCAATGAACGGCGTATATTTTTATGGTAGGGATATTTATTATTTCACTGTGTGTAACAAGCATTTCTTTATAAGTAAAACACACTGTTTCTTATTCCCGTAATTCCTTTTCTAAGCCTCTCCAATATTTTTTCATTTCCATGGGAAATAGCCGTTTACCTTCAATGATGTATACGGCGCCGTTTTCTTCCTTCTCTAAGGCAGTGAGTATGCAACGAGACACGTCCGCAGCGCTTTGCTTATGTAAGCGATCCAACACACGATAGGATTCATCGCCCAATTCTGGAAACAGTATTTTTTCGGTAAAGTTGGTGAACATGTCTGTTATTGTGGCACCTGGACAAACTGTTATCATTTTGACTCCGGTTCGTTCGAAAAATATATCCTTCTGTGGGGCAAAGATTGAAAAAAGAAATTCGTATATTAACAATTGGGTAAATAAGTGGAAAAAAAAGGTTTCATCCGTATGCTTACGCCTAAACAACGAGTGAAGTTAATAATACCAGCTTTGGTGGCAGCATAGACTGGGACAAGAAACATAGGATCCAAGCCAACAACTGATGACATATTGCATATAATTCCCCCGTTGCCGCCTTGATCTTTGCTCATAATTTTTAAGGCATTCAATGTTGAGTTGATCATTCCTCCCAAGTTAACGAGTATAGTTCGCTGGACGTCTTGATCATTAAAGAGACCAGCAACGTTTACAACAATATCCAAATGTCCAAAAGTCTTTGCAATCTCCTCATATGTAGCCTCCATTCCTTTTTGATTTGCAACGTCCATTTTAAAAACTATAATACTTTGCGATGGAAAGCCCAGTCGCATACTAACAATTTCCTCTAAGTTATCCTGAATATCCAGGACTGCGACTTTCTGAATAAAATAATATAATATATATGTGTTTATTGTTATTGCATTTAAATATATGTACCCCAGCTCCATGCTGCAACATCTGCTTAACAACTTGCAATCCTATGCCACTAGCTCCGCCTGTAACGACTGCATGTTTTCCTTTCAATGACATATTTTCTCAATATTTTTATATTATCAGGTTATTGCGTCGTTTATCCTTTCTATGTGATTTTATTCTAATTAGAAAAATGTACAATAGACCGCGGTATTGCTTTGGGATTCACTACGATTGTGGTCACGTCAGGCCACATTGCAGCCTTTTTATATCATTGATATTCAGTAATCCGATCTATGAAGATTGGTTTTGCATAAACCCTACAGGTGATGTTATGTTACTTGTTTATTGTGCTCTGGTTTGTTGTAGGTGAATTGAGTTCTGTACTGATATTTATTGTTTGTGTTAGATTAGATATTGATTTCAGTTGTTTGGTAATGATCTTAGTTTGATTGAAATAATCAATCAGGTGTTTTAAGCAATGGTCGTAACGTTGATGTGACTACATAATGAAAATAGTTGCATGAGACGAACGAAGTAAGAATTAAAAGTAGTATGCTTTATTATCGTATGCTAAGACGATTTTATGCGCAAATACACAAAAAACGTAGACGATTTCGGGGCTGGTAAATTTTCATTACAGAAGACAATATTGTTTTACCAACTAAAATAATTAAAAAAAAAAAAAAAAATAAATTTATTTATTAGACCTGCGGGGATTATTACTAAATTTATTGGAAAACTAAATAGTTTTGCAGAAAAATCTGTGTTCTATATATTCATATCTATATTATGATTATAATTTGAAGCCATTCCGTCCATTAAAGCTAAATTACAGCAATACAAGAATGTGACTTAAAGTATGTAACAGTAGGTATTAACAATACAACCAAAATAATTTGTTACTACAATTAATTAATTTTTCCGATGGCAGGAAAAACGTTAAAAGTTACTGACCTCATACATATCGCTGGCTTGAGATTTTGATACAGTTGTGTATAATATAAAGCAAAATACATCGATTTAAATAAATTGTTGCCTCATTTGTTATTGTTGTTTTTTATTGACGAGTAAAGGCGCTAAGTCCAATTCATCACATGTCGCTGGTCAAACATCATGTAAAAGCTCTAATTGACTGTAATATTAGCCCACTTTTAAGGATATATATCACATTTCATTTTCTCTTGACAGTAATTTACCTTTACCCAAAAAATACTTATTTTTTCAATTTTGCCTTTACGCAAATAACATACGCATACAATACAAAAACGAATTGCATTTGCGGATTTAAACAATCTTTATTCAAAAAAAGTTTGATTGCGTTTTTTTTCTCTCCTGGAAATTGTAAAATATGGGCTTGTTACCTCTACATGTTAAGCCAGCGATATATATTTTTTTTAATTTTGAAAAAAAGAAAGAGGAACTCGAAAATTAGATTTGATTTCATTAGACGTTCATGCTAGTCACTAATGTTAATATTTTTATGTTTTATATCAAGCTTAAAAAAAATTAAATTAATATAAATGCATAGTTTAGATTTTATAGCTGCTATAAAGTCTGGTGTAGCAGATATCAAGGGAATAGTGCCAACAGAGTATCATATACTTTTTCACCCATCCTAGACTTATAGATGAATACACTTGTTTTCATTTGATGTAATTAATATATTATATTTTATTGGGAAATGTTATAAAATTGGTACAAGTTTCCATTTATATGTAACAAATGTAAATAAATAATAAACAAGAAACCATATATGTTATCACAATTTATTTAAATTAAAAGTTAAAAAATGAGCTTAAAACATTAACATAAAATCTAACCACATTCGTGGGTGTACACTGGAGAATGTTGTGCAATTTGTATGCTTACACATAGTTGAATTTAGTTCTGAATGCGACTTTCTGTTTAACTTAAATTTTACTAGACTTATAAATATTGATTCACTATTGGAAAAATGACTGTCCGGAGAATTGATTATTGTTGTCCCTCGGGATAGGTATCTTTGTTTTGATAACCTGTTACATAGCCAGAATCATCGACAATATTTTTACGTCCGGCAATACCCTTGCCTTTGCCGCTGGCATCAAAACGTTCTTTGTGGGAACCGGTGTATTTGCTAGTATCCGTCAAGCGTTCCACAGCTGATGCAGCTTTACCAGCCTACGAATGATAAAAAAATTACATTGTACCACTTGTAAATGTATTATTTCCAATGGAGAGCATATTATAATTACCGAAACATGTATAACTCCGGGAGCACCGCATGAAGCCATTTTGTTTTTTATTTCTTGCAACTCAACTTTTTTGGTCTTGGCTAAATCCTCTAGGAATTTATTATAGTCATTGTATGAGATTTTCATTGCTTTGAATTTCTTGAAGTGAATGGCGGTGTCGGTGGTCGTGATTTTCTTATCAATAACTTTAGCTTGTTTCATCCATTTGTCGCTTTGTGAAAGGGTAATCAGTTTTCCGTCCGATTTGGTGTCACCAAATTTCGAGAAGGCTTTGAATTGATCTTGGAATGTGACCTTGGGCTCTTCCAAAGCCATTTCAGCCAATTCTGCGGTAGGCGGAGCTGGTGATGGGGAGGATACGCCATTAGTTGCTTCTTCGGACATGTTGTTTCTGCAAAAATTAAAAAAAACGAAAATTATATTTCAGTTGAGAATGAAATGATCAATACCAGGCATTTAGCATAGTTGTAATTCGGTAATTAATGTTAAAATATTATACATCAATATATTCATACATAATTTTTTTATATTGCAAGTGTACCGAACACCGAACTCACCTATGATGGTAGGCTGCTACCCTTGCGGACATACTATGCATTGTTCTTGAAGTTATTATATAATTTTGATTTTTTTAATTAAACCCAATCTCATATACCTATTTTTTTATAAAATATACGCTTTTTATTAATTGTTTAATTTAAGATTTGATTCAACCCACATGTCTCGATGAACATTATTTATTGCAAAATACACTTTGCTGTATCCGGCATTATCTGGTTCAATTAGAATAAAATTTATTGTGAATATATTTTATATATGTTTAGCGTAGTATCTAAAATACCCGATTACAAAATTAAAGAACAACAGCCTTATTAAAAAAAACACCTTGCAAATTCTTTAAAGAAACCATCATTTCCAATTTTTTATTGAAAAAGAAAGAAATTTTGGCAACAATTAAATAACTTAACCTGTAGAAATCACTTGAATGCCATAGCTACAGTATGATGTCAATTTATTCTCAAGACGGACGGACGGACATCCTTAGATATGAGATTTCACAGCACAGAAAAACACAGTCTAGCAAGAACTACACCATATACATACGTGCATACATATATAGTTCGTCAAAACATAGGCAGATTTGCAAATTACCACGACCTAACACAATGTTTGATTTACAACTGTCATATCATACGGCATATCAACCGGTGGATGTAAAATTCGTCGCTTGTTCCTTATCACTTGTAAACATTTTAATTCATATGCCCAAGTACAGCAATGCTTTGTAATCAGTTAAACCTGGTGTTTGTTTTTTTGTTTTTGTGCAACTGTCGAGTTGTGGTGCAGGTGAATAAATAACTGTTATCGAACCAATTCACTTTAGCAATTTCTTTATTGTCCAAATTTGTTTTGTAAAGAACTTTTATCTTATGAGCGAATACTTCAAACCCTTTGTACGAGCTGTTGCCGGAATTTTGTTTAGGTGATGATATCATGGACAAAACAGAACTGAAGTCAAATCTACATACACGACGACGAGTCTAAATATCGTCGTTCGCATCACACCAATGTGGTAATATATTTTGTTATTGTGTGCTTTTTGTGTAGTATTCGAACCATAAAGATCGTTATTCACTTGGCCACAAAACAAAACCAAAATTCTTATCAAAAGTTTTTTTGTGGAGGGGAGTGTTATTTTCATATTGAATAAATAGGTATTCTATATGAAAAAAAAACTCTCCTAAAAATGGTAAATGTATGGACTTTTGTTTTTCAGTCAATCAAAATGTGAATATAATACTCAAACAAAAAATATAATATAAACTATTAATTAGCAAGTAGGTAATGGATACCTTTTGTTATGAAATTTGTTTTGATATAATGGAAGCTTTAATTGATCTAAAACCATTAGGACAGATTTGTAATGTTACCAACAAAAATAATAAATAGTTGTGATTTATTAAGAAAATTATCTCAAGATGAAATAAATCCCACAAAAATATTGAAAATCATTTAGGAAGCAATTTGTATAATATCCCTAATGAAAAAACCAAAAAGCGGTTGCCATAAATAATTTCTAAATCAGCGAGAACTGAACTAAAGCTAATGTTGTGGGAAAGCGGCATTCAAAATTCTTAACATCGGCCGGTTCGAATAAATATAACGTACTGAGAGCCATATCTGACAATATCCATGCACCAATATAATACATATCAACACCATGAACTATTTTTTGTTTGAAAAATTAGAACCGTGTTATTTAAAAGTAGTTACTGAGTTACTAATTACGAGAGGTGTGTTACGTTATAAAATAATTAAAATGGAAGTGAAATAAACTAAAATATATTGTAATTAGTATTGTTTTTGTTATTCGCAATGCATCAATTGTTATTCTCTTATAATTCAAATTTAATTTAACGTCAAATTATTGATCGAATGAATCTTTTCCGTAATATAATCTTATTATGTGCATGGAAGCATCCAAAACTATTTATCACTGTTTGAGCTCATACCCAATTGCAATGTTAAAGTGTACACACGATGTGGTTCCATTGAAAAAATTCTTGTTTACCCTCGCTGACATCAACAAATGTAGAATACCATCGCTAGTTTAAGTGTTAAAACGAACGAACAATAAATAACATTGAATGCAATGAGTATATTATGTCATTGTATGTATATATGTATTTTTATATGACATCATTTGAACGGCCTTGTTATTCAGAAGAAGAAAACACCTAAAGGGATTAAATTCGCGTCGTTTCTAAGATATAAAATGATATAAAAGATTTATTGCAGACATATGTAAGATTTAAACATTTCGTAACAGAAATGCCACTATTTGGCTCCATTCAGTAAAACGAAACATTTTTTTTGTATAGAAACAATCAAAATGGAAGTAATGCTATTAAAGAGAAACGGTTAATTTTTGCTATATGCTATCATAATGAATTATGATCATCGCATACCTACGCGCTGTGTACAATAATTGGGGAAAAACATTCTCTTGTTTCGTTTGTTATAAGGAATATATTTGTTACACAGCTTAGACACTTAGCCCATTAAATGTTTTGTTACAAGTAATCGGCTTGGAGTTTTTTAATTAATTTTGTTACTACACCCTCCACCATTAGGTCATATTATATTTGTCATATTCTTGATCAAAATAAAATGTGGATTTAACCACCTCCGTCTGTGTGTTGAAATCAATATTTAAGACAGATCATTGAACTGCTGACCATAAATTGCTAAATATATATTATCGTCAATTGTCCAATGTCTGTTAACATTTTTCATTAGATTTGTCTGCGTAGTTTTCCTTAATATAATTTCATTTGAAATTAAAAAGAATTCCATTTGAAATCCAAGAGATTCCATTTGAAATTCATAACATATGATTTGAAATACATAACAGTCAATTTGTTATTCATAACATAAAATTTTAAATTCGAAAAATATTATAGGTAACACACAAAGAATATGTTTGAATTTGAAATGAATTGTTACAAATTACAACTGAAATATTATGAATTACAAGTGAAATGTTATGAATCTCAAACTGAATTCTTTGATTTGTAAAAAAATTTATTTAAAATTCAAATGAAACTGTACGAATTTCAAATAGAGATATACGAATTTCAAATGATTTTTTTTTTTGGAATTCATATGAAATGTTGAAAATTATAAAAGAAATGCTGTAAATTACCAATTACATCCTCGAATAGCAACTGAAATGTTATGAATTGCAAATTAAGTTTTCCAATTAGTCTGGGTTTGTGCATGCAACTTTTGTAAGCAACTCTGCTGAGTTCTTAGAAGTGAGAGGTATAAAAAGCGAAATTCAAAAGAGAATCGTAGAGAGCAGCAGCAGCGTTGCTTAAAAAAGTTGCATGTATAAACCCAGACTTACAAACGAAATTCTCGAATTGCAATTGAAATGTTTTGGATAACATTTGGAAAAAATGTAGTAGATGATTATATCCATTGACTTTAGCTTATACAAAACATTTCCGATATGATTTTAAAACTCTCAGTAATACAAAATTCAAGATATCTCCCTCAATTTAAATCTTTTGTGTAGCATTTTGTACAAATTATTACAAATTTGACTGTAAATATGGACAATGACATTTTCAAACAAAAGAATAAAAATATGTCAAAACAATTCTGTTTATTTTTTAATTGCCAATCTCTTCTATTCTATTGGTAAAAGAGAAAATCCCGAAAGGAAATTGAAAGTTAAAAAATCCGTTTAAACTTCTCGTATTTCTGCAATACTGTTACTTTCACTTGATAAATATTCAATAGGACTTCTTAAGTTAAACCGATTTAACAAAAACAACGTAGAACCTTTTTGGCTGGTTGGGGGCTAGCTACACTTCCCATGTCATGAAGGGGGATGCCACCATCACTGTTTATGGCATCATAGCATTGAATGTACACTAGGGGAAATGAGTGTACATAAAATTTGCGCATGATATAAAACAATTACCCCTAGCCACCCATCGTCATCATCATCGCTCAGAACCTTATGATGATGTTTGTTTTTGCAGACGCGTAAATATGAATACCCATCCTCCCCATCATAACCAACATTACCGTTCCATGGAATCTGCATGTATTTGTTGGTATACAGTAAACACATCCCTCCCTCCCATTTTCAAGAATGAAATTGAATGTAGGTAGGTCGGATGTTACGATCTAGGCGCCATAAATGCCCCACAAAAACACAAACAAAAGATGTGACATGAATAAAAATGTCAATCTCCCCCTCTATTGATCGGCACAAAATAATTGACATAATAATTGAAAACATTTTTGTTAACAACCACAACGGAAGACATTGAGATATATGGAACATATTAATTCAAATGTTTTATATTATAAACAAAACTTCCAGATGCTAATAAACAGTCGTGAAAGAAAATTGTTAATTTAGGTCAGGATTCACAAATAAATATTTGCCCGAAATACTTCTCTGAACGATGCATTCTATGTAGCCATTTTTAGAATGGTATTTTATTTATTTAATTTTTTTATGATAAATCCAATAAACTCACATAATCGTTTTATTTTTTTGTTCCAAGGACTTCCGTTCCAATTAGGGTTTCAAATATTACTGAATAGTATTTCTTTATTTTTAATATTTATTGTTTTGAAATATTTGGACGCGTATCTGCTCTGTTTGTTGGCGCGTTTACTTTGCGGATTTGTTGTTGATACACAACTAACCGTGTTGACGGACGGCAAAGCTTGTCCACCAAGTTCTATATCGAGCTGTTTTGGAGAAATGAGTGAGTGTTTTCCATCAGTTGGGGGAGCGAGGGTGGGGTGTTGGGAAGAACATTCATATGTGTTCGCATGCGGAAATAACATTTGAGTGTGTTCTCATGATATTTTGGCATAAAAATGAAGAAGTTTTTTTTATTTGTAAATACTTGTAAAATTTTCAAATTTTTGAGCATATAATTTATGATATGTCCAAAAAAATGGAATATGTTTACATATTTGTTAATATTAATAGTTTGTACAAATTCGGTCTGTTCCCATACTGCAAAAATCTACTATTTTTACTACGATAACCTTTTTTTCGTTTATGATAACGAAAAAACTTTTTAAAACTCGTAGTTTTTTACAGTAAGGGAACATACCATTAATTATAACGTATTCTATTAAAAGTGTGTTAAATTAGCCAGTTGTAAAAACATGAATGTAAGAAATAAAAACAATAGTTAAAAAATATTTAAAAGTAGTAAAAAAAGTAAACTGCAAAGAAAATCAATGTTATTTTTATATATAAATTATTATAAATATTAAGTCTGATTATTTTACTAAAACTTATTTAATTTTGCGAGAACTGATGATGTGGTTAGTGTTAGAATAATGTAATATAAATCTCGTTGTGAGGTTAAGCCGGGATGAAATGTAAGTTTATTTTTATAAACGACGAATGATGCAGTCATTGAATTTGTTCATAACAAGTCAATCCAAACCATTAAAATAGTTGCAGTTCTATCAACCTTATTTAGTTAAAAGTTTTACGGAAATCAAAAATGTCAGCTATGCTGAAAATTTAACGTAGAACTTTCAATATGGATCGTGGATTGTTATTAACAATTTTCGGTAGGGTCTTTTTCAGGACAGTTCATGATATGAAGGTTTTATTTGGGGTTGGCGAGCACCCCTCTGGATACGCTGATTCAGAGTACCGAAAAAGGGCTTGCTTAAAAAATGTTAGGTATATAATTTTAATTCAGATATATTATTTTATTTCTATTAAGGAACTGCATTACAAGTTAAATTTAGTTTGCGGTGCTCTTTGGGGATTAGGTGTTACCAATCTCACGCCATTTTGTGTAATGGTAAAATGGAATGGAAGAATTAAATAAAATCCTACCACAATAATTTGGCTTCTAATAAATAATTCGGTTTGAGTGACATGAATTTAATTTGCCGATGATAAATGCAAGTATGTATGAGATGAAATCATCAGATTTTGATTTATAACAGGGCCGAAGAAAGTTTCTTTTGCTTTGTCATTTCTAGCCATGGCAATGACAATAAGTCTAGTGGGACCAAAGTTTTAGCAAGAATTTTGAATTGATATATTTTGGTAACGATGACTTCATGTGTTCACTTTGTCGTAGCATTTGAAACGTTTGAAATTCACAAACAAACAAAAACCAACAACAATAATTCTCCTCAAGAAATATGAAAGTACTCACAATCTGGAACAAAGCAAAACAAAAGATTCTCTTCTGCTCAAAGTCGCGAATTCCGAATTGGACAACAGCGCACGCAACGGTATCTCTGGCTGTCAATGAGTGCTTTTCTAGGTTAGAGCTTTGGCATATTATTTCGTGAATGAAAGCTTGCAAAAGGAGACGAGCTGTAATACAAATATACATATGTATGTTGGTATGTACACTAGGGTTATGACTTTTTTACTTTTTTTATCAGAATATAATAAAATAACCGACCATTACCAAATACAATAGCGTTCTTCATTGAGCCGAAATCAACGTCTTGGTTCATTTGGCCCGCTAAATACTGACCGATCATTATCAAAACAACCAATTTAGTAAGTTGGCTATATCCCATTCCGCGTGTAACATTTGTAATGTTTGGCTTAAAATAGAGCCCTCTAGAGCGACCAGACAAAAATTAAGTTTTCGGTCTATTTCACGCCATAAATACCTCTGGTCATCACCTGAACTCCATGTACAATTTTAAAGCGATCAGAGCCACATTTTCGCCCTTGTGTATGCTGTCATCTTCTCCGGTCTAAGGCCTTCAGGAGTAAATACTTACGCCATAGAATGCAAATTTTGTAATTTTTCGTTCATAATTCTGTGTCCATTTGACCGATTATCATGAAAAGAGATATGTTTGTTCCTTGATCAGATCCCTTACTACAAAGCTCACCAGAAACAAAATTTCGTGAGATTGGTCCATAACTGTGTCTGTAATTATAATGGAAAAACGGACGGATACACATGCCAAGAGCGAATCAGCTAGTCGGGATATGACGATTGCGGCGTTACAAACTCATTTGGCCATACAAAGTTATAATACCCTGACAACATAGTTGGTGAGGGGGTGAGGTTTTCTTATAGAATAAAAACTCATCAAAATCTAATATTGGGATACGAGTTTGCAATAAAGTAATAACCCTAATGTACCCACAATTCGACGTCATATTTGCAGACTCCAGTCAAAACAATGTTCTGTGGCTAATAGCAAAACAATTTGTTTGGGTTTTGTTGATGTTCTATTCCCAAGTCCAGTGCTGCCAGTTAAATTTCATGAAAAATCGTCAATTTTTCAGAAAAAAATCGGCATAATCGGCATTTGTATTTTTAAAAATCGGCAGCATATAATTTATAAATAAATTCATATTTTTTGGTTTATAACAAATCAATATTGTTTATTACATTTAAAAATATAACAAATTCAACACATAAAAAACATACAAAAATTTGATTTTTCTAAAATATAGTAATTTTTATGTTGTGGATTTACGTATAACAGAGTGTGATATTAAGGCCATAAAAATAATTACAAATGTACACACATAATTCATTATCAATTTTGTATGTAATCTTTAGAATAAAGAATCCCTTCCAATGAATCATTCTCAAGTGAGCTTCTAATTTTAGTTTTGTTAAGGTTTACCTGATTAAAAATTCGTTGCACATTATGCCGGAAATTTTTTTCCAAAAACTTTTTAAATTATTTCTGCATTTTCAAAAATTTCTTCAAAATTCAGAAAGTTTAACTTCCTAGAAAAGAATTTGGGAGTTAGTGATGAGCTCATTTGAGTGGCGGGTGATTTGTTTCGGTCGTTTCACACCCTTTTTAGTCTCAGACTATTTCAAATACTAATTTTATGTAAATTTATGTCGCAGCGTTTTTTCTTTGGATGGTGCTTGTTGACGTCATTGAGCAAAGCATGAATGGGACGGTGCTAAGCGAACCTGTGTTGTATGCATACACATAAATAACAGAAACTTAAATTCAAAAGATCGAAATAATATTTGAGCTATTAACAAGACGTAATTAATTGTAAAACCTGGACCTGGATTTAGTTCGAGAGTTGGTGTGTACATATATTTCCGATATTTGGATCGAACTTATTATGTATTCCAGAACCTGCAACAATCTTCTATTAATCGGAATTGTTTTAGATTTTCCCTTCATACTTTTTTGAGTACGGTAACATACCATTACTCACTAATATTTATATGTCAGACATTATCGCAATGAAAATGGGTCTGTATTTTATGATTTACAACGACATGAAATTCACATTTGTTCTTTACTTCGGCATGAATATGGAACGCACACAATAGTGTAGACACTATTCTCGGGTTCTCCCTTCCATGACCAGCAAACATTTGTCTTGTGAAAACAAAAGTCTGCAATAATTTGTCCTTTCTTGGACATTAATTAGACAGGTGGGCTGTGAGCCAACGTTTTTAAAGCTGTTGTCCTCTAATAAAGATGTCAATTGGATTTAAGGCTACAACACATTCTTGTACCACAAAAATCCATTAGAGCCGACCGAAATAAAATCAGAAAACAGAGTAGAACACAACACTCGAGAGTTGAGGAGATCTATGTATATAACATCTACGTGGCTGTCTGAAGTACGTACTAGAGGGTATGTAGCAACGGTTTGGATTATTATCAAATGCGTTAATGTTTATTGCAACGCCCTTCTTATAAGCGAATTCTAGGACAGACCGACTAAACTTTATATCCAAATACCACACATATTCGTGGCTACATCATTCCTTTTCCTTCACACTTGAACATAAAGCGAAATTTATTACGGAACATGGCCAACAGATAACAGACAACTTCAACAGCACAACCACCAAGTCGTAATGAAATTGGATTGTGATCCGTGAAGAGCTGTTGCAGCAGAGCCGTCGTAATTGAAGTAACACATTAAACATTTTGTTCGTACACACGAAAGGGAGTAGTTAAATGATTTGCCTACTGTACCTACACCACTTCCATATACTGAACCCAGTCCGACAAACTTGACAAGAAGTCAAGCTCTGTATTGTAGAAAACATCCGCCACTTGCGGATAGCATAACCGAAATACCTATACAGCTAGATAAAGTAAGGAGATTGCAACAAAAGCATATGTATGCGTGAATGTCCTGATGTGACGGTGGCTCAGAGCTATATTTTATTAACCCCTAAGCAATTGTTATATGTTTCGAATTATTCATGTGGTCGTGATTCAGAGTATTCCAGTCAATTTAGGGACGACATGGGCCCATATACAGATACCGCCCCCTTTTTTAATACATTGATCCAGCGACGTAGCCAGAAATGAAATGTTTTCACAGTAAATTTATGTTTGCAACAGTGAAATTTTTCATTTTGCACTAGCGGTCCCAAAGTTTTAAGACACATTTTTCATACACATTTTTGTTTTTATAGCGAACTATGTATATTTTTACAACGAACTATTTATTCGGTCCAAACTTGCATTTCTCTTACATTCTTTTATTATAACGAATAAATACTAATAATTGTCAAAAAGGATAAGAACCTCCCAGTTTCTAATTAAATATATATTTTTTCTGCTTAGACTATGTTTGGATATGACGAACTTCTTCTATAACGAACTAATTTGCTTGGTGTATCTGTCATTTATTCTAAGCAGATCGCAATTTGAAAACATATTGTTTAATGTTGTTTCTTCACTTTTATTATTATTTAAATGTTTCCCAATCAGATATAATTCCCATAAACTAAATTTGGTGTCGAATTAGTCAAAACTGTTCGCCTAAAAAGACAGTATTTTAGACGTTGTTTTAAAGCATAGTTCTGATCAAGTTCCGACATTTCGAACCAGGGAGGACAAATTATATATATGCAGGCTATACATTTGATTTAGTTGTGCGATAAAGTATAATTCGCATATAAAAATTGTGATTAGTCTGTCCCTCACTTAAATTTCGCATACGTACCAATGTCACAGAATAAGGAATAATCAAGATTGCAACACAACCCAGTTCTTTTTTCTTTTTATTTAACGTACAAAATTACAGAAAGGGCGATGAGCCGAGGCTGAGGGAACTTGAAAAATATTAACAAATAATTAAAACACCTCTGTACTTGTCTGTATATTTTTGCCAATCTGCACCTTTCACCATCCCATTTACAGTGGATTTTCAATTGGTGTCTGTATTCGCAAATTTATTTTTATTTTCCAAAATATGCAATTGTTCGTGTTGATCTTGTTGTTTTTGCTGTTCTATAGTTTGACACACCACGAAGTGATCTTAATTTTTCAAGTGATGCCAACTTGAGCTACAGCAGCTGCTCCATTCGAGTGTGAGATGTTAACATTAAACCCAATGGGCTGATGTCAACTTCTATTTACGGTAAATTTGTTTCGTCTTGCCTTGTTTGTTGTGGCTGTTGTCTGTCGTTGACTGAGCCCAGTGACAATCGCGTTAACAACGCTTGCCTGGCTGGCGTAGAGGTGACAATTCAGGCTACAAAATGTTTGCAAATTGATCCTGACACCATCATGGCAAAAACATTGCTCCTTGGCATGAAGCGAACGTATTAAGATACATTCATGTGTCTGTCGGTCTGTTCGTTGGTGTGTAGGTTTGACTCTCTGTTTATTCGCTAGCTGATGTGCAGTCCTTGGCCTTCGCTTGCCTTGAATTGTAATGACATGTTGTTTACTTGCAATGGTTTTGGCACTTCATTGGACCTTAATCGACTCCAGCGACAATTCCCAACGACCGCCTTCTTACCACAATGCCAAATATTCTGCCAACTGTCAGGAGATGTTATTCCAAGTGAGCATTCATATATTTCCATTGGTCGTTTAACCGTTACACGTCTTCGATTTGTGATTAACAAGAGATTTGTATTGATTACACTCGAGAAAAGTTGCTACTGCTACACGTAACAACCATAGGTAATTCTTGAGAACAATATGCAGCTCATGGACATTTAGGAAATTAAAGTAAATTGTAAACCAAAGAGCAATTTCTTGGATTTGATAACGTATAATTGTTAATATAATATAATTGGAATTATCATGCCAATTCATGTTTGTAAACCGGTTCAGAAAAAATTAAACGCTTATAATATATTTTTCCATCGTCTGTAGATTTGGGAGTATATATAAAATAAATGTCGAACATTTCACAAAATGGTGTTTGAAGCGGATCAACTCAATTTTTATTCAAATGTTATTTACTATAGTATAAACACATACGTTTTATTAATCATTTAAATACTAAAATGCAACCCTTATTTATTCTTATTGCTTCTCATAAGTAGTACCTAAGCTCAATCTAATTTCAATAAAATCGCTCCACTCCGAGTCTGGACACTCCGACTCTAATTCGTTTAGTGAACACAGAATGCTTAAGATCATTATCCACGCTTGCCCAAGTTGATGGACTCAGATCATAAGCTGGAAGTAGTTCCTAAACAAGGAATACAAAAACAATAAATAAATTGTTGTTGTCTTTTAAGAAGGCATGCAACCTACAAAAGCGTATTGCTTCACTGGCGCCCAACATGGGGTCTGCATCATTTAAATCCAAAGTGGATCCGGCTTTATTGGCACACAACGTCCAGCGTGCTTTATGTTTTATTTTTTCTGGTTCCCTATATATTATGTTTGTTTGATATCCCAATAATTTGCAACAATTTGTACAAATTGTTACCGAATGTTGTTCAATAACTTACAAGTTCAGTAAATGAGAGTAATAGTAATTAACTGCCTTAATTCAAATTAACTTGTACATTATCCTCATTTTTATGTTTTGTTAATGCACAAAATCAAACTGAATTTATACTGAATTAAGCAATTTCAATATGGCAATGCTGTAGAAAATAAATTAATGGTTGTCAAATTTGTTTATGTTTATGAAAATAAAAATTAGAAATAAAGGCAAAATTCAACATTCCTTCAAATTTGGAGCTGTTTTATCTTCATTATAGCTGCTAGTTTTCTTCCTGTCATGTATCAATTTCATAAAGATGTAATCCTAAAAAAATATTGTAAACAAATTTCAATATTTTCTTCCTACAAACAGACAAACAATAGTTTTAAAACAAAAAAAACTGGATCGTAAATGCAGAAACTTTCGTCTGTCAGGGGGTAAATTTTAATTCAAATTAGTTCCGTTCCAGAACCTAGAAGAATCTACTCATTTTACATTTTTCCAACTTTTTACTCGAAACCCGTTCCTCAACCCACAAAAGTGGTAAAACATTGGCTCAAATTTAAGAGAGCACAAAACAAAATGGCGTTCTCTTTGAAAACTTTTTACTCGAGAAATTTGGTCGAGTAAAAATGGTAAACAGGAATGCCTACTTCTGATTGGCTGTTATGTTGATTTTGAAGTATTGCCATCTAATTCTGACATATTTACTAGATTTGCGTTCCCGAACTTTTCCAATTATTTTGTACTCTGAGAGCAATTTTGAAATGTTTCCCTTTTACTAGATTTACTATTAAAAAAGTACTGGAACAGACCATGTAAGAACTTTTTAATGCAAATCAAGGCAGTCGTCTGTCTATGGTATAAGTTGAGGGATAAATTTTGTCAGTTATTTACTGAGTATTGAAAAATTCTTACTGGAAACATTTACTCAGTAAGAATTTTCATATTTATGTTATGTTGTCAAATATATATTATTATTTTTTTTAATCAATGCAATAATCTGAATATTTTATTTTTTTTTTTTTTTTGGGATATTTAACAATATGCAATGTATAATAATTTGAAATACATAAAATTCATTTATAAAAATTGTTATTTTGTATCTGATTTCAGTAATTTTTATAATTTTATAATTGTACCATGGTTGGAAATATAACAATTTATATATTGTTACAAGTTGTAACCATATTGGACATACATACATTTTTGAGTGAACATTTCTTACTTCCCATTATAGTTCGCCTGGCAAAGGCAACAAACAACACACAATTCCCCATTTTCATGTATTTAGCCCATTGACTTTTGCCGCATGAAGGAAACAATAAATGTTGTGACCTGCAATAATTCTCCAAACAAAATTAAAGGTAAACATTTTAATTGATTTTGGAATCCATGTTCGGAATGTAGGATTTATTCAGGAATCTCAATTGTCGATGTATTACTGGCATTGGCATTGAGACGCATTTCATAAATCACAGCTCAAAATTAAGAATATCCTCATTGGATAATTAAAATTCGAAAGCATGTTGACGAAAGTGCCGATGTATTTTATATGAACATAAAAATTCAATTACAGCTTAGTCCATAAATGCGAATCGGCGTCTCTTGTAAGAAATAAGAGCGATTACGAATGTCGAAATCTTTTATGCTTTGCTCTACATAATATTTTTTAATTATGATGAACCATTTTTTTCTAAAGTTGATTGACTATAAGATTCGGCTGACGCAAACTATTCGATATTGAACTATTTTAATTAACTCAACAAGAGTGAACAATGCCAAGAGCTATCGTGAAATTGAAATCATTCGGATTTACTTTGATAATTACGTCCTATTCTATCGCTTCTGCTGATTCGTTCTTGAATTGAAGATAATGGGATGCAATCAGCGGCAGCAACTTGCAAAGTGTGAAAACCAAACAAACAATTCAATTGTATGCGACAATGATCCGTGTACATGCGCATGCGGCACATGCCCGCTTGCCAATGGCCAGAGCGTACACACAGGAGAACAAGGTTGGTTCCGATTTGTGGCAGCGACATGAAAGAGAACAAAGCCACGACTAAATATAGAACTTCTAAAGATAGAAACGAACAGAACAATGGAAAGGTGTTGAGAACTTCAACATCATAGATTACAAATCAGAATGTGCAATTGAGTGATTGGGTGGGTATAAAAGGATCTGGCACAATGTCAGCTAACATCATAAGTTCTTTGGACGCGTTCCTGTTGAGAGCGTGTTGTTTTTCTTTTTTGCAGACAGAGCTACAATGAAGTTGTTCTTAGCCTTGTTGGCAGCAATGATTGCAACAGCTCAAGCTGCCAGTGTCTCGTATGTGGTGGGTGCTCCAACTCTCCGCGCCTATCCCTATGTCTATGGCAGTCATGGTACCACCGTCGTCACTCCCGTCCAACAACAATACCATACCCAGGATGAATTGGGACAATATGCGTATGGTTACAGTGATCCTCTGTCCAGCAAACAGGAGATTCGTTCCTTGGATGGCGTAACTCGAGGTTCGTATTCGTATCGTGATGCCGATGGTATTCTACAAACTGTTGACTACAGGGCCGACGACACGGGATTTCATGTTGCAGCCACCAACTTGCCAAAACCAATTGGCCACCAGTCGCCAATTCCCGATACAACTGCCACAGTTGCCGATACCACAAATTCCATTTCCGCAGATTCCGATTCTGAGTCAGTTAACTCAGCTGGCGAGCCTAGTGATGCGATTTATTCGCGGAGCGGGTTGCGCTTGGCAGAGTCTGCAGCCGCTTACACAAAATCTGTTCCAATTGCAGCCCATGTTCGCACTATGGAATTGCCTCAGTCCTTGGCGGATACCATTAAGGTGGCCCCGACCACAGGTATTTATGTGAGTTCGGCTGCGCCCAGAAATGTTGTTGTGGCTCGACCACTAGCAGTTGCCGGTGTTCCAGTGGCCACGAAATCCTTATTGCAAAAAGTGTACGGATTTGGCTACCCACTGAGTAAACAGTACATTTATTATTAAGCGGACATTGATCGTTTGTTTGCAATGGTTCTTAAGGAATTCAAAGCAATTCATATAAATACATCCTGAAATAAATTAACTGATGTTTTACTTAAGAGGAAAATAACGTAGACATTAAAGATTAAGAAATGAAAAGAAGAAACTTGAGGATAATAGCCGCATTCATCTTCAATGTTACATTTTAGATAACAGATAAATTTTAATAAAGAAAAATAATTTGTGGATCTGATTCAAACGTTACACACAAATCTAAAACCGTCTTAAAATCAATTTATTTAAAATATATTGTGTAATATATTTTGTTAACTCCCCACGAAACGTCATGGCCAGGTCTCTGTTTGTCCGGCCGCAATCGGTTTAGAAAATAGCATTTATTCTTAAATGTATACACATATGCTCTCTTAATATTCGATTTTTTTTTTGGTTTTCCCCTTGGAACTTAATAGAAACTACTTTTAATGGACCTTGGTTTAGTTTTTAGTTACTCTAAGACATTTGCTGCATCCTTATTAAATCTGCTTTTCAAATGTTGATTCATTCCTACCATTGTATTATTGTTATATTCTTAACCATTTCTGATTCAGTTTGTTAAGGATGCAATTGGATTATTCGTCTTGACCTGACATATGAGGACCCTTACTTGCAATCATATTTGAAGTATACTGCTTAGGATAGTATGTTGCCGTTGATGTTATCATTAATGTGTGGGCCTAATCATCTGTACTCACATCTGGGCGAAAGACAGATCAGTCATGTCTTTGAATTTGAATGTACATCGCAACGTTCGATTAAAACACATATACCAGAATTTCCTCCACTAAATGTGAATATACATATATACGTACATACATTTTATTTGATTTTTCGATTCATTGCATGTTGAGATATACGTGAATGCATCCGGAAAAAAATGACTGCATGGACATCTCAACAAAGTTGTACACGACAGTTGAAACGGGCTGCCGCCATCGTTTAGATTAATGATCGAACGATTTGGTATTGGTGTATGCGATAACAAATTGCACTGGCATATGGTGGTTCAGAAGATATGCCACATTACTACTTTTAAAATGG